>NC_133063.1:77241673-77595673 GCF_048771995.1 Taeniopygia guttata
GTGCTGTGCCTTAGCCATCCCCCAGGCTGGGATCCCTCATGCACCTCACTCCCAGGGCATCAGGGCTGGGATCACCCTCCAAAACCCACGCCTGGTTTCAGGCAGGACCCACGGGGGTGCAGCTGCAGGAAGAAAGGAACCAGCACTGATCCTGCTGGTTCTCTCCACCATGGATCCTCCAGGGATCCCTGACAACTCAGAGGACACCCCACTCTCGCTTTGCAGCATCCCCTGACGTTGTTCTCTGCCCCAGCCTCCTGGTGTGGTTCAGGCTGGCTGTTTGACACCCCAGCCTTCCTGTGCGGGGGTGCTGGGGCTGGGTGCAGCAGGGTGTGCCGCAGCCACGCGGCAGAGTGCGTCAGGAGGGTTTTGTTGCCAGGTTGCCAGGCAGCACTTCAGTATTTACCTCCAGGTCTGACACAGTCCCCGTGCTGCTTCACGCCTTCTCCAGTCCCTCTGTGGGGCTGGGGCAGAAACATCTGGGCACAGCTGGCAGCGGAGCAGGGTCCTGGGGATGGGAACACCAGAGCAACGTGTGGTAAGAGGATGATCCTGGAGCCAGGCTGGTGGTGACAAGGTGGTACCACACCAGCCAGAGGGCTTGGAGCTCAGCAGCCTCTTGGCGTTGTCATCCTGGCTGCAGAGCCCTCTGGCTGAAGGGCTGGCAGAACAAGGACCCTACTTCTTCCTTGGAGTGGCTTTTTTTGGGGGCAGAGTGGAAAATTTTGGGCTTTTATTACTGTGGGACTTGAGCAGGAAGTGGGGGAAGTGAGGCCAGGCACTCCTGCACCTGTCCCACTTTTCTCCTCTGGCTCCTCAGGGCTTTGTTCCCCTGAGTGTCTCCAGGGAGGATGTCTTGGTGTCCTCCACAGCCCCTGCTCAAAAGCCATGCATTGAGCTGTTTTCTGTTTTCAGACTGCTCCTCTTCCTCCATGAGTACCTCCATTCTTCACATCTTTGCCTTTGCTGGTCCCTCCCCTCCAGCTGGGCAGGGCAGGAAGAAGCAGCTGGGGTTTTGGGAAGTTTTCACTCATCCCTGCAGGCTGTGGTGGTGCTGCTGTGCTGCGTCATGAGAAAAAATAATTTTTCAGTGCATTTTAAGACAGTGGCTTGGTAGGAGTTTTCTGAGGGCTGGAAGGTAGAATGGCTCAGATAAATGTTTTCATTATTAAACAGACAGGGACTATGGTGACTAATATGAAGGTGTAGAATAGATGCCTACTCGTTAGTCATGCAGGAGGAATTCAGATTAATTTCTTGCTGGGGAAGGAAAATGAGAGGGAAAAATAGTTAAAGAGCAAATAAAGAAAAAATACCTGATGGTAGTAGTGGAAATAGGTTAAAAGGTTATTAAAAACTTTATTTCTCTGCCCTGATGTAAGAGACTCTTTACATTCCTGTGTGTGTCTCCACCCATGCAAAAGCTTCCATCTATTAAGCAGACGGTCTGTAGGTATATGGAAGCAGGTATTATTTGTTTACTTTCCTGCAGTATGACAACTGCAGATTGTCTATAATATATATTTGGAACAATCAAACCTCTCAGTGAGGTGTGTGAGACACCAACTAAGCTGGTAGGGAGACCATGCTGTTGTCATCATAGTGTTAATTTTAAATTCTGTACAGCTTTTCTCTTAGTGCTGAGAAATCCTTGTGCTGCAGGAGGTTAGGGAAATTAAAAATTTTTCCATGTGGAAGTAAGAAGCCACCCTAGGGCCTAGAGCAGTAATATGGCTTCTTTTCATTCAAACTGTGTGTGTGTTTTCATACTTCAAGTAGCATGGTAAATAGAGACAATATAAAAAATGGAAGAGAAAAAGTAAAAAAAAAAAAAAATTATAAATTATGCTGTAAATTTAAATATGACCTATGAATGTGTTACTGTGATAGAGAGAGCAAATCACAGAATACAGCTTTGAGTGTATGCAAAAATACAAAATACACCTTTAAGCAGAGAAGCATGAAGCAGGAATAAAGGAGTAGTATTACTTCTTTATAAAGTATTGATGAGACAGCTGGAATGTTCTGAGCTTTGAAGTTTGATACAGCCACAACAGCAACACACCATGGTGTTTTTGGATTGACATCCCTGAAGCAAGGAGAACAGGCCATGTCCTTTGTGGAGTTCCAAAAAGGTTGGATGATACACAGGAACACTGCAGGGGACATGTGCTGCTCACATATTAACTACTTCTTTTTGTCTCAGCATATCTGAGTTTGATACTTTAGAATTAAATATCTCCTGTAACAAACCAGTAAAGCCAAAGGCACCATTTTTGTTTAAAAAACTAAAAAATAAGCATGGGTGAATCCTGCAAAGTAAGCATATATGCTTCAGTGTTAGAGCAGGATTTGAGTTTGTCTTGGTACTCAATGGAAAATTTGCTGTCAGTGCATGTCAGAGGAGAAAAAATAATGTTTAAAGAAGGTCTGTGGGCATCATAAAACTGTCAACGTTCTACATGTAGGTATTGTAGGAATACAGGCCAGGCAAAAGATCTCAAATAATAACTCTAATTTTCAGAAATAATTTATTCTTCATTTTCATGTAGATTACAAGTGAATTCAGCTTCTTTATGGTTGTTTAATACAAGTATTTATTAGTAAAGTAAAGTTGTTTTTTGGTTTTTTTTTTAGAAGCAATCTCCTTCTGCAGATGCATTGAAACCACAAATTATGAAGCCATCTGAAACTAGGGTAAGAATTTCACAAAAAAATCATGCTTGCATGGCACATGTATGAAGCCATAGATTTTTGTTTTTAACACTTTAATACTGAGTAACTTCTCCTATATTTCTTATCTTAGCTCAGTTTCCTCTGAAAAAAAAAATCTAAAAAAGTGCTATTCAAATAAACCAGAGGTTTTTACAACAGCAATAAAAAGAAAATTAATGGCAATGTTAAATTTTAGCTCTGTCAGTTTTGTGACATGTGTATAGCTCCCTCCAGTGTAACTGCAGGGTTATTTACCTTGCTGATGATTTTTTCACATACTCAACAAATCCAGGATGAACTTTCAGCTTTCTCTGTACGTACAGTTGCATCTTCTTGTTAATCTCCTGTGTTTCTCTGTCTGACAGCTCCCCTGCCTCTGCCCTTCACGCCTGTTCTGTCTTGTTTTATGACTGGGGCTTCCTTAGTGTCAGGGTTGTGTCATCAGTCCTGTCCTTTGCTTGTTAGGAGAGAGTCATCATCCTCACGTTGCCTAACAGGAGTTACCTGTGTTGTTTAAACAAATGATTAATGGTTCTCCCCCCACCTCTTCCATTTTCCACAGCCATAACAGCAAAACCAACAAAAGCTGGATGCCAGAGCAGGCCAGCAGGGACTTGTGTGGTGGTAAAGGCTCAGGCTGCCTGCACCCTGTGTAAATGCCAGAAAAGGGGTGTGGGGAGGGGTGAGGGTGGGAGAGGTCCCTGCAGATGCTCTGGTGCAGGCAGAGCCAGCTCTGCAGGTAAATGGCACTGCTGGAGGCCCTGCCAGGCACCTTTTGGGCACCTACAGCGCACTGGCACAATCAGAGCTGAGGTCTGGTTACCTTCACAGTGACAATTTTTTTTTTCCATTTATCAAGTGGGAAGTTTATTTGTGATAACCTTTTCCTCTTGTCTCTGCCTGTTCTGGCCTGCATTCCCATCTCTGCATTTGAACTTAGCCATTACATTCCACTCAGCCTTTTAAAACCCTTTTCCTCCATGCACACATACATCTAAGAGCTGAATGGCAATTAAACAAATTTTCCATTTGTGCACCATCATCATTACTCACAAATCAAGGCATCTGCCAGCATCTGGTTTCTCCTCCCTGTTGTGTTTGTTGGCAAACTCATTTGTGTCATGTTCATTAGTGCTGTGGTTCTCCATATGGTCTAACCCAGACAGCTATGGTCTTTCCCTACTTGAAATTTAAAGCAACTCTCAGAAGAATGTGGTAAATGAGCCAAAAATAGAGTAGCTGAGGCATGCTTCAGCACTGTAAAACTGGTAAACACAAATCCCTTTGAAATAGTGGCTTGCATTTGCATGTGTAACATAATTAATGTTTTCTTTTAATGTCTGTTGCATTATTAATATCTTTCTCCTGCTGGATTAAACAAGTCATTTGCATTTTTGACAGTAGACTTCTTTGAAAACAAGTAAGGTTGCTGAGTCATTTCAATTTCTAGTCCTAAATTTCTTGCAAATTAACCCAATTGCCTGCTATGACCACATCTCATTTCTCCTTCCTGGAGTCTCTCTAGTGTGCCACAGCTCTTAAACATGCTCTGGACCCCTCCTTAACCTTCAGTTCTGTGTGTGTGTGTATCCTTTGCCTCTTAATGAGCCCTCAGAGTTGTGCCCTCTCTGAGAAAGCCCTGAGTTCACTGTGGCAGAGGAAGGAATGTGAAATTTCTTGTTCTGTGGGCAAAGCCTGGGGTTAGATGGACAGTTTGGAGGACCAGAGTGTAGAGCCAGCACTCTGTGGATTTGGCAGGGTTGGAGCAAACAGGGTGCTGCTACCTCCACTGTCACAAACGCGTCCCCTCCAGCTGCCTTCCTTTTGCACATGTTTGTGCAACTGCACTGTGAACCACAGAACCAGTCAAAAAGTGTTATTTTTCATTTCCAGACCATATCAGTCAGTTTGAAACGCATCCTAATGGATCCTGACACAGTGCAGGTGGAAGTAGGCTGTTGAAGGGGAGGTGGAACATCTTTTTCCCCACAGAAATTCCATGCACACCATCAGCTTATGCCATGGCTTCAGTCTGTGGCTGCTCACAGTTGACTCTGTTTAAAGGATGGCTGAACAATTTCTCTGAATGGATAGTCTCATATGAAAATTATTGGTTTGATTAGCCGTTTTTTTTGTTGTTTTTTTTTTTTAAGTTAGATTTGAACCTTGTAGTTGTTAAAAGTGTACCTAAATAGATGTGTCTCTGTGTGTGAGCAGTTGTTTATAATAATGTGTTTTATTGTGGCTTCAGCTTTTGTGTGCAAGTCTTGAATCAAATCCTTGCCCATATGGGTCCATTTATTCTTCAGCATCACCAAACATAAATTTATAGTAAGGGTAATTCTGCATATTTTAAACATCACAAAAGGATCGTGAATGATGCATACCTCACACAGAAGGTTCATAAAGTATTCAGTAAAATAATATTTACAGTATAAAAAAGAAGACTTACAGTTGTTCATAACTGGTTTGGCAAGTTGAGAATTTGTATTCAATGTTCTGTACAGGTGTTGTTGGGTGTGGGCAGAAGTGCAAGTAAATATATTTTATGGTTCTGAAAACATAAGGTGTGTTTAGTTTTCTTCTGAAAGGAAGATAAGAAAAACCTGAATTTGTACTCTGACAGCAGGGTACTTGGAATCTTGAGCAAGCAGTAGTCCCAGAACAAGAAGAGTCAACCTGTATTTTTTTAACTTTATCTTTGCACTTCTGTTACATTTTTTGCATCTTGCTGCTGAAGGACAGCTCATGTCTGATTGACTCTTTGCTATAGATGCTACAGAAACACACCCAACCTTAATTTATCTTATAAACTAGGAAAATTTTGGATTATCCTTTCATTACAGGATTATTTCAGGTACAAACACACATGTGCCTTTGAGTTAGCAGCAGTCCTGTAATAAGGACACACAAGTGGGAGCATATAAAGCATGACTGACCCTGAGAGTTGCTGTGCTTTAATCAGGTTTTAGGCATCAAGACAAAAGCAGGGAATTTGGGGAGAAGGTGGGAATCTGCGACCTTAAGTGAAATATTTATTTTTAATATCTTTTTCTCACTTTAAAAATTTTTGCTTCTCCCTCTCCATCAGTATTGTCCCATTTGTGTGTGGAGGTGTCTCCCTCAAAGCTTCAAGACCTTTGCCAGGATTATGCCCAGGCATCTGCATTTAATGTGTGCTCACGATTTCCCAGCCAAGTGTCTGCAGCTCAGTGTGGGGGTGTGAATACTTGCGTAACAAAATGTAAACAAACTTAGCAAATTTGTCTGTGTGGTCAGCCAGAAAACGGAAGCTGGGTAATTCTAAGTGGTAATGAATGTTTGGCAGATGAAAGGCTCTTTCTGTGTTGCTCATAGTGCAGCTGAAGTAGCAAGAAAAAATAGGAAGGAAAAAATGTGGTGAGGATGCTGAGTTTCTCTCTTCTTACCAGACATAACAATTCTATGATTTTTCAGTTTTAGTTCTTACTGTTGTCATTTATTGCTTACGGTACTTTGAATGAATCACAGGAATTGATTTTGTGGCATGGCTGCAGAAGGTTTCCAGGTGTAAACCCTGGAAGTAAACCCACGTAATACCGTCCTAGGCAGGTTGTCCAGCTCTGTTGTAAAATAAGAGCATTAGGAGGTTACAGAGGAAAGAAAAAATACAAAAATTCTGCTGTGTAGTATAAGGATATTAACTGAACATATCCTACCCTGTGTATGTGCTGTTGAATCTAAGTAATTAATGTATTTTCCATCAGGACTACATGTATTTTTATAATTACTTACTTTGCAATTATAATTACTTCATTGATAAATTAGTGAAAAATAATTAATTCTGTAATATTTGAGGCTATTTCAGAAAATGCTAGTGGTGTCAAACTGGTTACTATGTTTTAACATCTTTCCCTGTCAATCCCCCACGTGAGGAGTGAGTGTGTCTGTGTGTGGATGTTTGCACACATTTGAGCGCTCTTAAATCGCTGGCAGCTCGTGTTAGGATGTTGTGAGCTGCAAGGTCAGTGTGTAGTAGTTAGCATGTGCACTGACAAGTGTGAACCTGTCTGATACTCTCCTTTACATAATCTGATCCTCTGCAAATAATCATGCATATTAATCTCTACATAAATGTTGTCAGTCCACACGGACGACTAAAGCAGGAAAAACACCCAGTCAGACAAGGTAAATACCCACCTTTCACCTTTGCAGAGTTGCTGCACTTTGGTCTTTTACTAACTTTGAAAACAAAGAGGCTGAACTCTCTTGGCTGTTTCTGTGTCACATGAAACCGGTGTGTGACCAGTGACATATTTGTGCATAAACTTCAGTACAGTCCAAGAAGTGTCCTCTTAACCATCTTTACATCTCTCTTGTGCTTGTTTGGTATAGTATGGATCATGTTCTGTAGCACTGAGTGGCGGAAATGGTAAATTATCTCAATATTTTATTTTATGACAGCCAACAGACTCTCAAAATAAACAGCTGTCTAAAGAGAAGCAAAAGGAACCCAGTGATGTAAGTTGTGTAATTTCTAGCTCTCTCTCTTTCTATGTATCTACCTATAGATATAGATATAGATTTGAATTTTTTAATGAGGTTTTCTTCTGGTATTTTGCTTAAGTCTTTCACTTAAAAAAATAGTTTGAAAAAACAAAAAGCCAGCCCTCCGTATCTAGTGATAATAGTTTATCTCTACACAGGCAAAAAACCAAACCACACCCACTGTGACAACAGCTTCCAAACCAAATGACACAGGAAAAGTAACTACAACTCAGGCTGATCAGCCTCCACCAGCAACCCCCACAGAGACAGCAAAGGTATCGTAGAAACACAAGCAGTTTTTATTATTTCAGCTAATTTTTTATTATTTTATTGAGGGGGTGTTAGGAATCCACATCCATATGGATTGTTTAACTGAGTATTGTCAAGTGACACTTTTGGGCTCCCAAAAATCACAGTGTATTTAAGCTTTTGGCCAAGCAAATAATAGTAAGAACATCACAGTTTTAGACCTGTTTCTGTGTGTTTGGGGCTCTTCTGTTTTCCTCTCTTTTTTTTTTTTTAAGTTCCTTGTAGCCCCACAGCTGTCACTGGTTCTTTGTCAGGCTCTTCCCTTGCCCGCTCACTGCAGTGCTGGCTCCAAATATAGCAGGTCAGCCCTGAACACAAGGCTCTGCAAAAAACTAAAGTGAGGAAGGCTGGGGAAAAAGTCTGGGGAGGGGTCATTTCCACAGGATAAATGGAGAAAAAAATGTGAAGGAAAAGCATGTGGTGGCACCAGGATGTGGATGTTTTGGTCTACTGGTGTGCACATGTCTGGTGACAAGGCCAGGGTAACATGAAGGGCTCCTGCAGCTCCCCTGCTACACCCATATTTTTGGCAGTAAATGGCAGTGTCAGTAATGCAGAAGTCTGCATTTTGTGTGGTGGTGTTGCCCCTCCACGTCCCTGCCTGCAGCAGTTTTCACCCCACCTGCTTGAGCACCTTTTGCTGCTGGAGTTTAATGGTGCATTGAGAGCTACCAGAAGTAACTGACAGCTTTCCAAAGAGACTTGGGACCTCAAAGTCTTTCCTGCCCTGCAGATTTCTTTCACTGTCAGAATAAAAGAAGGAGGTAGAGTGCTTAAAATAGAAAGCTTTCTTTCCCACAGCAGAATCTCACTTTTATGATGGTAGCTCACTCTACCCAAGCATCTGGGTGCTGTGCATCTGCACCAGCCAGTTGCTGAGTCCAAAACATTGTGCACAGACGCAGCATTGGATGTTTTACTTTGTTTTGTCTCTCTTTTAGCTTAGTTCTAAACTATCTCTTATTTTTTCTCTCCAGCAAAAGTCCAAGGATGTGTCCACAGTGACTGATGCAGCTGCTGGAACAGGCACAGCTGGTGCAAGTGTGGTTGCTGCTGCTGACAAATCAAGTTCTGAGGTTAGTAAACATAGCCCCAGACAAAGGGTTCCCTTGTAATAATCTCTCAGAGGGCGCTTCTCTCTCTGAAATACTTCGGTTTCAGGAAAAAAAAAATGGGTAACTGCTGAAGTACTGATACATCCTCAATGTATATGTATGATGGTGGAGGGCCATCTTCAGGAAGAGGTGAAAAACAACTGGTGTGCCATTTGTGTTTTGTTAAATAGGACTTCTTTAGAAGCTAGCCTAAAATTATACGAGTTTAAAATCAGTTACTCACTATCTTTGGTTATATTTGAATATATATGTGTATCCACTGATACACAAATACAAAATACCTTGTTAATGACACTGGAGAATTGAGTTTAGAACCATTCTCACCGAAAAATTTGGCAAATAATGTCCTGCTGAAAGCAAGCTTTTAGGTTGGTTTCTAGGAGTATTCTGCAGATTCACCAGATGGTTCAGATTTTTTTTTTCCCCTGTGTATACACCTTGGTAACTTCTATAATGGTTTGGTTATTTTTTTAGCCTGGTATGGATGAGTCAGCACTTGATAGCCTAATAGATACCCTTGGTGGACCTGAGGAAGATGTGCCTACTACTCCTGTTTACACTGGCCCAGAAATTACGGTATTTTACACTTCACATTCTTATTTCTTAAAAGATTAATCCCTAAATTACATCTGTAGGTGCTCCTTACTGTGTTGATCCAGGACTTGTACTGTGATCTGTGAAGAGTTGAAACAGAGTGTGAAAAGTTACATTTTAATGTTGGTTTTGTTAATACAGAAATGACACAGTTTTGAGAATTTGCTGAAGAATGCATAACTTTCTGAGACTGAATGGGAGAATCATGTAAAAAGGATTAGATTACAAGCTTAGCGGCTCAGTAAAACATGACAAAAATTTTGGAATACATAAATATTTAAAAAACAGTCTAGGTTCAGCACATCCTACGGTCTGAGACAGTGAAATGGCTTAAATTAGGAATCTGGGAATGTTCTGCTGGATGATGAGCTCTGTTGAAGCAAGTGAGGAGGCATGTGCGTGACAGTAGGTACTGAAAGACACTGTAGAGTGTCCTAGTCAATATTTGCATTTTCTTTTTGATGGTATCACTGTAGGCAGCTTTATCAGAAATTTACTTCAGTAAAGAACAGTACATTAATTGTGATTTTTTTCCACAGGAAGATATATATTCAAGATACTTGGAAGAAATGGGCAAACGAGAAGGCAGTCTCCCTCCAAAGTATGTTGAACTGTTGAAGGTGAGTGAGTTAAAAATCAATACATTCTTCCTGTGTGTCTTCTGTAATATTGGATATTTCTGCTTCTCATTTACTACAAAATTAATTCTCACTTTAGAGCAAAGGAGATGGCAAAGATGTGGTCCCACCGAAACCAAATGAGCAAGATGAAGTAAGAACTTTTTTTAATGTACTGGAAGGGGAAAGTAACCCAAGTGAAAATAACCCAGTTATCATTGAATTCCTAGGAAAATATAAATGCTGGCTGTTCTCCAAAAGTCCCAGGCAATTTGGAGGGGGATGTGGGCTGCCAAATAACCTAGCTATATTGATAAAACTAAATAGAACTTGGCACAGATGTTTTTAATAAAGGTGTAGGAATTTTCATGATGCTGAAGGTGAAATGAGTAAAATAAATGCTTACAGAAATATTGGTCATACGAATAACAAAGAGGAGAAATACTGTGCAAGCAGAAGTCTCTCTGTAATGCCTTCAGCAAAGTCTACTTGTATTTCTACACTTGGCCAGAGATTTCTGTCAGCCAGCATAATTTTGCTGGTTGGAAAATTAGACACACTAAAAATAAAAACTTATCTGAGACATGAATCAACCAGTGGGGGCAAGCACCTTTATTTTTTGTTGTGTCAGGAACTTGTGCCATGAGGTCACTGTGTGAGTAATTGTGGGACACACTCAGGCTGTAAACTGAGCTTGACCCGTGTTGATATTTGAAGTTTCTCATGCTCATAACTTGGTTTGCAATTCCTTGCTCAGAAGCCGATGACAGATGACGAGCTTGCAGAGGCCCTGTCATCTGACTTCACCTGCAGTGCTGCTTCTGCTCAGGAGAAGACAAGTCCGACAGAGGTATTGACACTTTTCTTTGCCATTGCATGCATTTATTGTGTGGAAAAAAATGACACTGTTATCATAATATTTCATTTTAAAGTAGATAAAATTTCCTGCTTCTTTGCTATATTTGCAAATTTGCTTGTAATTTCATCTCGCTCGCAGAAATTAAATAAAGAAGGAGAAATAGTGCAAGCACAAGCAGCAAGTTCAGTTAAGACTTCAGCTCGTCCTAAGGAGAAGATAACAAAATCAAAAGAGGTATGCATAATCTTTCTTTCCCTGGTTACCTTGTAATTAAAATTTACAGGCATATACTGCTGTTATGTGTTTTTGTTCTCATAAAGATGCTCATCATTTTTATTTTAAATTGTAAATCTTCTTTATTATAGAAAATATAGGAATAACAAGAAATGCCATTGCCCAGGTTCCATTGTCCCTTAAAGATCTTACTTTAGTATATCAGAAGATTTTCCTTCTGGATTCTGAGGAATAACTGTGGTTCTTCTCACTAGAGGAAGTAGAGTAGAAATATTTGCAGGAAAATTTTCTTAGCTCTGTGATCTGTGTTTAAAACTTGGATATGATGTAACTTTCTCATGTTTTATGAACTTTCTGGGTTTTCCCGCTAAAGAGAGCAAGTGTGACCTTATGTTTTTTCAGTTTGCCAAGTCAAAGCATATGAGAATTGCGTTAGATCACATTGTGGCACTGTGGTTTTTGGGGTTTTTTTACTTCCTTTTTTTGTCATTCTCTCCTTAAGAAAAGCTTCATGTCTGACTAAAGTTGTGCTAATTCTGTCGTGTAATTTGGAGTTAAGTAAATTGGGTAAAGCCAAACCAAAATGATCAATTTGTTGTTGGCTGTTTTCTTCATATACAGTATAAAAACACTTGAGGTAAAAACCTGTGCCTGTTTGAAGAAATCACAAAGTGCTTTGCACATTTTCTTAAAATACAGGAAATTAAAGATGATGCAATGGATGCTCTTCTTGATACTCTTGGAGGACCTGAACCTGAACCTGAAGAAGATCCTACCCCTATTGCAGAGGTGTCAGAGGTAACACCTCACTCCTTTTTCACCCTGGCTTCCAGACTCTGGCTGTGGAACCTCCAAGTTCTCTTTGTTAGACACTGGAAAAATGTGTAAAATAACAAGCAAGTTACTTTGATATCAAAGGCCTAAGGAATGTGTGAGTCTTCAGTGATTAAGAAAATGAAAAACATTCAGAATCCCAAGTGGATAGAGGTAGAGTAGAACATAGTAAGGTGGTCTGGAAAATTATGAGCATGTAATTCGTTCGCTTATCCAAGCAAACATACATACAACATACATACATTCACAGGTAGATACAGCTCTGTTCTGTGGTTTTTTTTTTCCCCAGCACTCTATACAATTTATAGCAAGCTTTCACTTTGTGGGTGCTCCTTTTTCCATCAAACTCCATTACCTTTCTGGTTTGAGTCTTGCCTTTCACTGTCTTTTGAGAGTTGTGTTTTTCCCCAACAGACAGAATTTAAACAGTTACCCTGTGTTTGCATGTTAAGCTTTAACTTTTTGGTTTAGTTTTGCAAACTCTGTCTATAACAATATATATAGCAGGTTTTTCCCTGTCTTCACTTGTAGCTCAGAGCAAGCAAACAATGGGGAAATAGTAAAAAAATCTTCTGTTATTGAGATAAATTTTGACTAAAAAAGAGCTTCTTGTGTTGCAGATTTAGCCAGTCTGGGCCTTCAGATAACTTAGCAGATGCATTTCTTCATTAAGGAGGCCCAGAGAATTAAAAACTTTGTTTTGGTGCCAGTGATGGAAAAAGACACAGAATTATGGATTCTGTAATCAGAGTGCTGATGTGCAACAAAACCTGATGATTTTGTACACACAAAAATTTCTAAAAGTGTCTGCCACAAAGACAGAGGTCTGAATACTCTCTAGGGTTTTTTAGGATTTAAAACAATTTAGCTGTATTCACATATGTTATTGCATCTTAAAGCATTATAGTATTACTACAGACATTTGACAGGAATAAATTGAGGGATTTTAGTATCTTGCTACATAGAATAATTTAATCTGATGACAGTCCTTTTGTACACCGTAGGCATAAGAATCCTGATAGTGTGTACTTGGAGCTTTTATTTTAATTTCTTTAAGTGATTTTGGTTTTTTAATGTTGTTTCTTTTCAAGGCAAAAGCCAAAGAGAAAAAGCAGCAAAAGGCTGGAGAACGTGATGATACAATACCTCCAGAGTACAGGTTAACGCCAGAGTTGGTAAGTTTTTCATATATCCATTGCTTTGTAGGCAGGGCACTGTGCCTGACTCTGTAATTACAGGGAGAGAAAGGAACATGGGGAAAACAAACTAAACTAGTATTTAATCAATGGCTTTCTCCTTGGTGATTCCTGTACCTCTTATTTCCTCCTCTTCCTTTTTATCACTGTTTTTTCCAAGCACTGTGGGCAAAGATCTCATCTCGCCCATGAGATGGGTGACTTGTCTCAAATGGAAAAGTCACCCCTTTCTTCTCAAAGAGTGACGTTTCATGGAACACTTTCTGGTCTCTTGTAATGTGCTGATATCCCATTTGCCTTTTTGATCTAAATATCTGGCCATGTAATAATTGCCCATTTTGGGGAATTCCAGTCACTGATTAATTCTTGAGTAATTTATTTTGCCTTATTTTGCTGGTGATTATGGAGTATGGCACTTATTGTAACAACAGAAAATGTCAATAATACCTAATTTCCTTCTAGGATAAAGATGGAAAACCAATATTGCTGAAGCCTGAAGAAAAACCAAAGGTTAGAAAACTGACAATATTGTAGGAGTGTGGCTAGATATCCTGTTTTCTCCCTCTCTGTCATCACTTCTCTCTGTGCCGCAATGTAAGTCTCTTGGTCTGCTTCTGTGTTTTACTTCCTTGCACAAAACCTGCTGGTCAGAAGCGTCAGGTGGAAGTTCGTTTTATTGAAATTCACTTCTCTGTGAATGAAGAGCTCATATAAGGAAAAGGTTTAGAAAGTTCAAGACAGGAGAGAGTTACAAAAATTATTACTTACTCGAAAAAAGGCTATGTGGGGAGTTAGTAAAAAGTATTCTATAGAGGTCTGTTGGAGCTGTTAAGGACAGAGAGAGGTGAAGCAGGAAAATCCTTTCTTTTCTTGACAGCTTCCTCTTGCTAGTGATCAAATATAAAGGAATTTGACTGGAAATAAGGAAAAAAAGCTGCTGTGGACATTTTACTCATCACAAAGAACAAACCTGGACTTTGCAAAGAGGATCCGTCAAGATAGGATTAAAATACTGAAAGAGACAGTTGTAAATACTAATTTTAAAGGTACAGGAAGAAAGCAAAGGAACTGTGCACTGAGGAAACTGAGGGCTCCACTTTGGAAATCCTGTGAGCTGAGGAGTGCTGCCAAAATTTGGAAAAGCACAGGAAATCTCTGCTCTCCTGAAATGAGTGTGAAGGTCAGGACCAGTTCGAGTGCCTTGTGGGCAGAAATCTGAACTTCAGGGCCTAAGTGTGGAGGGAGGGAGTGCAAAGTGCTGGAAAAAACAGACTTCTGGTCTCTAAAAAATTTTATTTCAGGTCTCAGACATGTGATTGTCTTGAGTGGTGGATGTTTGAGAGCTGCACAGAAGGGAACTCCTGCCAAGCCTGTCATGAGGACAAAAAGGGAGCAGCTCTGCTCTGGGGGGAGCTAGGCCTTGCTGCCAGGGGTTCACCCCTAATATCGAGATCAGTGAAACAAAAATCTGCAAAATGATAAAAAACTGTGTTAATAGCTGTGTTAAAAGCTGTGTTAATAGCTGGGAACCATCAGACACTTGCTCTTCTCCCATGATTTATGGCAAAGGCAAAGTCCTTCCTTCAGGACTTCAGCTAGTGTTTGGGCCTCCACTCTATAGCCTTAAGCAGTGGCGTTACTCTTAGTGAATAAAATTTACTACCTAAATGCCTTTTCTTATTTAGTGTCTGAAGGAGGGTTTCAGGCATTATGAAAAGTGGGGCCTTATGTGTTGAGACACTTGATAAAGAATTAGGGAAAGGCAATGAGGGAGGGATTTCTCTTTCAGAAATGTCATTTTATGCATTATGAATCTGTCCCTTAGCTGTTAAGTTGCATGCAGCAGGTGAATGGCCATCACTACTAGCAAAGTTTTAAACATTTAGCTTTGAACAGTAATTTGGAGGATCCCAGGAACTTCATGTGTATAGATAGGGCTACATGGATTGCAGAGGCCTAGTTCACATAGTGTTAGGAGATTGTATATATCACAAACAGCAGGAAACCAAAACTGCATTTTTGTTCACTAAAACACACACAGTGAAAAGCACTGAGTGTCAGCAGTCAGTGGACAGGCTGAGGGAACTTTCAGGGAACTCTAGTTCTGCTAGTAAATATTAGCATTTTTTTCCTAATTAAGAGGTTGTATTTTCCTTTTCAATAGCCCTGTCTTGAACATATCTATACCTGATTCCCTATATTATGTTTTATATTATATGTACAGTTCTCTACATTTTATGAACTTATGATAACACAGAAACTTATTCTGAAGTGTGTTTTTCTTAACTGCAAAAATTAATTCTGTTTTGTTGCACATAATTGTGAAAGGTTATTTCAGTGTAAACTACAGATGGTTTCCTGCTTTATGAGTAGCTGAAATATAGTTCTTGAAAAAATAAATTGAAAAGAGGCAGTGAGTCACCTGTGCCACATATGTTTTTTGCTCTTTTTTTTTTCAGCCTTTGAGTGAATCTGATCTTGTTGATGAATTTTCAAAGGACTTTGCCTGCCCTGCACAGCCTGCAGTACAACCCAAAGCACCAAAGCCCAGCGACATACCCAAAGTAAGTCCTGGTTCACTGGAGAAGCTGACACTTAACAATTTTGCTAAAACTTGGTAGTGCTACTGTTCTTTCAAAAAAACTAATTTTCTTCTCTTCCTGTTTTACCATTCCCATTGCCTTTAGTGGAATACGCAGTATTGGCACTCAGCTCTTCATTGAGCATCTTCTGCTTTTAAATTTAGACTTTTCTTTCTCATTTATTACTGTATTTAGGAAAAAAATAAGCTATTTGACAGGCACATTTTATTGTTTTCTAAGCATATTCACTAAAATACAGTGTAAATTGTTCTGTTTCAGAAGCCATCAGGTTCTGTGTCTGCAAAAGCCACTGAGGATAAAGTGGTCCCCTGTGCCACAGCTTGCACTGTGCAGTCTGGAGCTCCTGTGCCTTCAGTAAGTAGTGGAGCCCTGTCAGCTGGAGCTGAAATAAAACTCAGTGTTTCATTTATGGACTGGTGGAGCATGTTGTCAGGATGCGCTTTTCAGTATTGCATGTTCTTCCTCCACAGCGGTAACCCACAAAGGCTGAGTGGTTCGCAGAATTAAAAAAAAGATAAAAAAAAATCTGAGCCAAGCACAGACTGAATGGTCAGTGACCTTCCTCAGAGAGGAAGCCACACTGATAATTCTGTGGTGTTCTGTGCTCTTCCTGCCCTAAAGGGAATACTGTTTGTGAACCTAATGGGGACTGCAGGAAAAGAAAAAAACAGGTTTCTTCAAACTAAAAATTGTTTTTTCCTTTATCAACACCCATGCAGGTTGGTCCTGTGTCTGATGAAGCACTGGAAGCCTTGTCCAGTAGCCTAGGAAAGAGGGAGCCTGATCCAGATGAGAAAAAGCCTGCTGTGGACAAAGTTAAGGTAGAGAAAAGAAACAGACCTCAAAAAATAGACTGCTGATGTAATTACCTTCAGCGTTACTCCATTTCCTCAGATCACAAGCAAAGTAGACAATACGTTTTCACTTTTTTTTACGAATAAAATGTACTGTTGAAACCAGTTCTGTTCTGCTTAGGAAGTACCAGCAGGATTTCAACACAATGAATACACTTTCCTAATAATTCTGACTATTGCAGTGCAGTAGTTCCCTTAGTTTTCTGAAAACTGTGTTTTGGTGTGTCCTGCTGAACTGAAGCAGAATTAAGATGCACATCAGGGATAGCACACAGTATGGTACTTTTTCTGAATGAACCAACTTTATGATGGGGGGTTTAAATTTGGAATTTTGCACAAAACTTTTGGGCTTTATATATTTAAATAGGGAACCATAAGTAAGTCACTGAAATCCTATAGAAGAGAATGCTGTTCATAGGCACAGTCTGAATGCCCCTGTGTGCCATCCTAATCCAGATGGAGTTCACCGGAGTCAGAAGCCAGCCCTTGTAGTGGCTGGAATTCTGCCAAGCAGAAAGTTCTAAAGTTGGCTTTAGTCCCTTCTTTTAGTTGGCATTTTGCCAGCATAACTTGTATGGGGATAATAATTTTTGAAGTGGGCTGCTGATTTCTCTTTTCAGCATTCCTCAGCATGCAGCCCAGGCAGCTGTTGAGTCGATTTGCAAAAATGTCAAGAATTAAGACTCAGAGGTATTTTTGATTTTGGTCCGCCCTTTGGTCTATTCACTTAGCTCTGCCAGCTTCACTAAAATACGTAGAACTTCTTCTAATACACAGAGGAAGAAACAGGCAGGGGAATTAAGACTTTCTCA
Organism: Taeniopygia guttata; assembly: GCF_048771995.1. Classification (NCBI taxonomy): domain Eukaryota; kingdom Metazoa; phylum Chordata; class Aves; order Passeriformes; family Estrildidae; genus Taeniopygia; species Taeniopygia guttata. The sequence continues at coordinate 77,258,943 of NC_133063.1, forward strand.
AGAGAAAATGTTTTCTTTCATGAGATTTATATCTGGTGGTTGGATTGAATGAGAAAGACCAATTTGAATCAGAGGACTGAAGGCTGGAAGCTTGCTCATGTGAATTTCCATGGGTAGTTGTTTTTCTTACTGTGATTCCTATTTTCCCTTCACAGGAGAAAACCAAAAATGAACAATACAAAAAACTGGGTGAAGAAGAAGAAACAATTCCTCCAGAGTACAGATTAACAGAAGCCAAAGTAATTTATTTAATATACTTAGTTTTACTTCCCTTTCATTCCTCAGAACGTGTAGGTGAAACTGAGACTCCCATTTCATTTTGTAACACTGATGTTTTGGTTCAGCCATTTTTATAATATCTAGAAATTCTGGTTTGTAGTTCCCACAAATAACTGTCATCTATCACTGGATGCCTGCATGGGCATAGATGTGGTTTAGATGCAGGTACCTGCAGATTAATAATTCTTAGATTACTCCACCAGGGTCTTTCAGTAGCTTCTGGTATTTTAGAAAAAAATAGTGATTGGTTAAAGCTGTTAAGAAAACCCCAAGGACCTGGATGTTTTAAGTGGCATTTTGAGTAGCAGTAATAGATGCTACAGAGGCTGCTGGTTAGGTCTCTGTCCCCTGTAACACTTTCTGTTGCTCAGAGAATGCTCCCAGAGTGCTTGAATTGCATGGCTGTTTAAGGGTTAATGCAAGGGATGTTTTTCTTTATAGGATAAAGATAGAAAACCACTCCTACCAAAACCAGAAGAGAAGTCACAGGTAAAAAAAGTAATGATTTCAAACAACTGTTTCATTCATGACTTACTTACCAAATGTCAGCAGGGTTACCCAGTGTTCAGTTTAAAAATGGGCTATGTTACTTGCTTACTTTTTAAGAGATAAAGAGATTTACACACTTCTTCTTTTTCTTTCTGATGGCAGCCTATGAGTGAAAATGATCTTTTAGAGGGTTTGACAGAAGGATTTTCCTCTTCTCCATCACCACCTGCACCATTACCTACATCAGCTGTACTAAAGGTATGTTAGATTTTTGAAATCTGTCTTTATTTACAAGTTGTTTGAATAATCATGACATTTTAAATATTTTCCTTATATAAAGTTCCTGAAATGAAATGCAATAACTAAAAATTTAAAATACTTCTTGCAGTAAGTTAATAGAAGAACGGGACTTTAAAAAACAGACAAAGAAAAAAGTAGTTATGTGACCTATCTTTTTACCAGTTGCTTGCATAAATACTGCTTTGTAGCTGAGGATTTTAAAAGTTGTTTTTGGGAACATTAGATGTCTTGGTGAAATCTTTTGGAGTAATGTTAAATCTGTTTAAACTTCAGCTGTGGTGAGGTTTAACCCAGTGGTTGAGATGGAAGAACAAACTGAGATGAGGAGCAGTTTCACAGAGTGTGTGTGGGGGCGTGTTTCAATCTGAAATAAGCAAAACTCCTCAGGAGAAGCAAATCCTGGAAATCAACTGTGGGGGTGCTGTGTTTTGGATATGTTTTTTGGTCTGATGGGTGTTTTTCTCAGGGTCCCCTGTGTGCCTTGTTCTTCCAGAAATCCAAGGATAGTGCCAAGCCTGCAAGTTCCTCGGATGTGATCTCTGCTGCTACGGTTTCCTCAGTGCACTCAGCAGCCCCTGCACCTTCTACCACTGTAAGAAACCTCTCCTGTAGGTTCTTACCCCAAAACAAGGGGCTGAGTAGTGAGAAGAGGCAGTAGCATGATCCAGGCAGTGTGACCAGTGTGGACTCCTGCAGAATTTAATAATCTATTGCTAAAAATGGCTATTGCAGAGAAGGAAAATGTTCCCCTGGGGGGGAAAAAAAAATTTAGAAAAAAAGAATGAGTGGACACTCCATTTTTAACAGTTCCACAGGCAGTACCACCTTTGAATACCAGGGGAGCTTTCCTTCCTGGTGTTTATTGTAATGTTGCTCAGACATTTTGATCCATGCTGAGGGATCTTACCCTGGTGCTGCCAGCCTGGCTTGGAAGGGGAATATAAAGCTCCTCCTGCCTGTGCTGGCTTTAAGGGCTCTTTTTCTATCCAGGTTCTGTATAAAATTACAAAATCCATGGTAATTGCCAAACATTAATTGCCAAACAATAGCCAATTATTTCATGGATCTGTTCTCATTAAAGCAGCTTGGCTTATTTATAAAAGAAAGAAAACCATTCAAGAAAATTCCATAAGCCCTTATTGAAATTATTCTGCAGATCAGAAATATTCTGTATTTTTCCCCAGCTATTGTGCTACACTGCAAGTACAACAGGAGTGCTCTTTGTTCACTCAGGGTCTACAGTCCATTAGCCAGTACTTACAGTAGATTGATGAATTACATCATTTTTGCAGCAGATGTGCTTTCACAAATGTGTTTCTGCTTTGTTAGGGAGGAAAAGAGATGGATGAAGCCTTGGATCTCCTGTCTGATTCCCTGGGACAGAGGGAGCCTGACCCTGATGAGAACAAACCACTTGTGGATGAAGTGAAGGTAAGAAAAGACATTCTGAAACTTGAGCAATTTGGGGAGAAGGAGGGGTGGGAGGGAATAAACCAACAAGAAAACCCCCTCCAAACCCCCCAAAACCTGCAATGGCTCCCATACGCTCACAGGAGTATATGGCATTGGGATTTCAGATGTTGTAAGAGTAAGGTTATTGGAGAAAAAAAATCCATGTTCTTACTTACAGGTATATCAACCGCTTTTCAGTCAGCCAGATTACTTATGTGATCTGTGAAAAATGATGATTTGGTCAATGTACTTTAGCCACTTGAGGGCAAGTGTTGAAATGTAAAGGGAGATTTGAAATAATTTTAGTTCAGTGCCTTTCATTGCCATTATTCTCATCATTTTTCAGGTGTCTTCTTGGGCCTCAGTTTCTAAAATTTATTTTCTGGCCCTCTTTTTGTCAAGGTTTGACTTTTATAACCACAAGTTCACTTAATCAGGCATATTTTTTAACTTCCTTGTTTCTGCTGGTTTTGTCTTCACTTAGTCTTTCATAAAATCCTATAAAGGCCCTTCTGCTAACAAGAAAATAAATTTCTGCATAATAGTAGTAAATGAATTTTAATTTGAAATAGCTACAGTAAAGTTCATTACTGGGGAAAAACAAAATCACCATATGCTGCCTATCAATAAGTTTAGGCTGGAACCTTAGCTGCAGAAAAAAGAAAAAAGAGATCTCAAAAATGTCTGCATTAAGAGAGACAAAAATGTTCTTCAGCAGTCTGCTTTAAAACCTCCTTGTGGTGTTCTGTGTGGCATCTTCCTGGTATGCTGCCAAAAATGAGAGCAGTATAAGTTGAAAAATAAATGTCGTTTTTAAAACTTTCAGGCATGAAACACTCTTCAAAGTGAAATTAATATATGGGGGGTTTCTCAGTAGTTTTAAATTTTTAAAGTGAAAAAGGATATCTGTCCTGAATCTGATATGCCCTCTGACTTGTTGATTGCTAATATTTCTAACATGGGCAATAAAGTTTTTTAAAAATTAAATACTTTCAGGAAAAGGCTAAATCTGAACACAGAGACAAGCTTGGAGAGAGGGATGAAACAATCCCACCTGACTATCGAAAACTTCTGGAGTCAGGTGAGAAGGTAAGGAAAAACTTCCGTAGTTTTTATTTGCAGCAGTGGAAATTGAGTCTATCTGAGCCAGTCTGTCCTCTTTGGAATTACAAGTGGAATAAGTGAGTGTCTGTTCTGTATTTATATATTAGGGTAAAACATGGAAATATTCTTCATATTCTCTCTATGCTCACATGCTTATAAGTGAAAAAAACAAAAGGGAAAAAAAAGTTTTGTTCTTGTTTTGTTGGTTTTTTTTCTTTTTCAACTGGGTAGTCTGAACAAATAAATCACTTTGAACTACTAAAGAAATCCATTCAGAACAGTGCAGGTTCATTGGCAATCTGTGAACACCCAGTAGTGCCATATATAAGTACTTGTATTTTTAAACTTATCTGTCTGGTTCAAAATGAATGAGGATCTGCTTTTTTTTCTTTCCAAGAGTAAACCGGCAAAGCCAACAGCAAAGGATGATGTGAAACACAAAGGAAAGAAGGTAACATTTATGATGGGGTTTATTGAGAGTTTTTTATATTTATGATATTTATTCTGTGGGTTTTTTTCATGCTGTGGCCTCTGATTTTGTTTCGAAGTTACACCTCTGTAGGATTATGGGGTTATTAATTGCAAATACTCATAAATTAAGGTGGTAATAGGAACAGTAGTGGAATGTAAAACTTCTGTGAGGTGTAACTCTTCACAATAAATGCAGTTTTTATGTATAACTGCATTATGATTGTTCAGGAAATCACACCTCTTGGGAACCTCAAATAGATGTCTCTAACATATGTGTGGAGTTCAGGTGTGTTTTTCTTTAAGAAAAGGAATAATTAAAGCAGACATAAGTTCCTGAACCACTAATTTGACTGTGGGGAGTTGGGTTGCACATTTATGACTTCAAAATTAAAATTATTGCAGAAACCTACGGATGACAGTGCAGCTATTGATACCTTATCAGGTGACTTTGATACTTGTGCAAAGGCTCCTGCTACACCCCAGCACTCAAAGGTAGGACATTTTCTGCTAATAACTTGCAAAATAAACAGTTTCTCACTCCTCACTTTCCTTTCCAGTCACTCATTTTAGGTTTACAGGAAGCCTATCCAGATGCAGGGATTGTCTCACTTCTGCAGTGGAAGTTGGATGTATTTTGCTGTGTACTAAATATTTGGAAGAAGGAAGGTTTGTGGTAATTAGAGCCTTGCAGACAGGCTTGGAGAAGTAAGTTGAGCAGAGAAATGTGGTAACAGTTTTTAAGAGTGTTCAGAAACTGCAGAGAGGCAGAGAAACCTTCGCTCACTGATAGGAGGCACTGTATAGCAGTGGTTGTTGGCTGGAGCTGAGACACAGTTCAAGAGGGTTTTGTGGAGAGAAAAGTAGGGAGCAGCAAAGACTTTCAGGTATGCTAGGGAAAACAGTAGAGTTGACAAGAAGAAGGGAGAAGGAATGGACTGGAGAGGTCCTGCAATTGAGAAAAGGAGCAACCACTTTGAAACTTGAGGTTCAAATCAGCTGTATTCCCGGAGGAAAGAGCTGTCTCCAAACAGCTCTTCTGGCCACTGCAGTGCCCCCCAGGGGCTTCCCTCAGCACAAAACCCTCCGGCAGCTGAAGACAGGACAACTGGTATTTCAAGTGCTGCTTTATCTGCTCTTGAAATCCAGAGCTAAATCTGTTGTTGCAGCATTATTGCTTGGTAGTAAATACAAAATCTGCCCATCTCTTCCAGGTTTTTTTTCTGATGTAGTCTCCTGTCAGGATGGCCCATGTTGCCGCCAGACCTATTAAAAAGACTCTTTTGGCAGATGTCAAAGCAGGAGCCACCAGTGCTCTATTCTCCTTGTAACTGTAATTTTTTTTTTCTTTGGAGTGTAGGACAAAAGTGGAAAGGAATCTACGACCACTAAGACAAGCTCAAAGGATAAAGGAAAGCCCAGAGACCCTAAAACGGTACAAACACATTTATTATGGTATGGGCAGTCATACAAGAGGGGCAGCTGGATTCTGGACTTATATTCCAGGGTTGTTATTGTGGGGGGAGTTTTACATCAATATGTTGAATTTGATCCATTTTTGTAAATATGAACATACGAAAAAGGCCCCTTTCTATGTCAAGAGGAACTGGAAATAAACAGGGGCAAAAAAAACAATGTGTCTTTCAGAGTGTTGTTCTCTGAGGGGGGGCCTCAGTACATGCTCCTCAGGTTCTCCTTCCCAGATTTGTAGATCTAAGGGTTCTACTTTGCCTGCTTCAGGCAGGATCCCCACAACTTCTCTCATTTCTTGACAGTTTTGAGTAACAGCATCCGAGAAGTGATTAAAAAGTGCTCCTACAACCACAGCCAGGTTCCCAAGTTATTATGATAAATTAATTTTTTAAAATTAATGAAGGCCTACATACTTTCATAAAAAAGTATGAATGAGCATGGTGTGGAAAGGCAGGCAGCTGTTTCTGTATTCAAAAAAAGTGGGGAGAACAGGAAGGTAAGAAGGGTTGCTTGGCTTTTTTTTTATACAGAAGTAGAGAAAATTTATTCAGGTCAGGGTGAAGCTTGTTCCATCATGTTTTCCTCACAGAGGATACGTGCAGTAGATGCCCGAATCAGATGATTACATCTGCTCTGGGAATTTTACATTCCACATGTCAGTGATGGGATTTCTGCTTGTTGTTATTATCAAATCACCACAGGTGCTTTTTGTGAGACCACAGAACTTGACTCAGTGTAAAACTGAGGGGTGTCTTTATCTCCTCTTCAGGAGGATGTTCTAAGCTGTAGCCTGATCACTGCTGTGGGTAAAAGGGTGTTTAGGAACAGGGAATGATGAGGTCAGACATAATCCACTCTGCCTGAAAGAAAGCAGTTGATGGTGAAAAGGTGAAAATATTTGTACACAGCAGGAGTCACAAATACTCTTGCTAAACTATCTGTATTTCAGGTGCAGACTGTATTTATGTCTGAACTGTGATTCTGACGAGTGTCTTGTCACTGCCTGATTTCAGGTTTTAGCATGGTTCAGTTTCTCATTGTCTTATCCCCTCTTTAGGCAAAGGGACAGTCCTCCAGCAGCAAATCTGAGAAGCAGAAAACAAGCTAAACGTTAACCTTACCAGGTGAGATTTTTTCTTCCCTGTTCCCTGGGCTACCACAAAGACAATTCCACGCTTGTGAATTAAAGATGAGTTTTGCTAGCAGTCCTTGAACCAAACCAGGACATGGTTAAAACTGCTGCTAAATCAAAATGCTTGGGATGACTTTGCACTTCAGGGTTCCCAGGCAGGAAACCTTTATCCATTCAGCTTGTACAGAACTACTGCGTGTGGCTAAACTCCTTTAGGCTGGTGCAATTCCAAGCTTTCCAAGGTGTGAAGTGCTGCTTCCCAAAGACATTCTCACAGAGTAATGAGGATCAAGCACATCTCAATGAGGGGTTATGATCTTTAGGATACTGACCTTGTGTCATTACCTCTGCTCTGGACCCATGTGGAGGTTTAGTTCCCATAATTCTTCCCAGATTTATGTTGTGAGTTTTATTTCCAATTAATGGAAGATAAGCACTCTGACATTATTTTTTTGTTTTGTTTTCTCCCCCTGTCCCAGGATCCTGCTGCATCATGTAAAATGTCTTCTTCCTGTGGGTGGATGATTGTTCTTGAAGAACAAAAGCTGATGCCAAAAGCATATAGTTATTCTGGGTGGCTTTTGTACACTGATACTTGCTGGACATTTTCTCATCTTTTCTTTTCTCCCAGTAGTAATCTCAGGTTTGTTTCTTTCCCCCAGCAATTCACTTTATTAAGACTCACAGTCTGACATTTTTGCAATTTCCTTCAGCATTCAGGGGGAAAGAATGCTTTCTATTTGCAGGAAATATATTGCATCAATGAAGAGCTATGCAAAAGAAAAAAAAAAAAAAAAGAAAAATATATCTGCAGATTTTTGCACATAATCTTCACATAGTGCCTGTAAATCTCTGAAGAGTTCATATGTGCTAGCATTTTTTAACGTTGCAGTGGATGCATTAGGTATTCTGGAATATAGTGAGCTTTAGTTACCCTCAGCTGGGCTGTGCAGCCTTCTGCTCAGGCCAGTTCCTGGTGAGAAGCTACAGGCCAGCTGTGGGGTGGCTAAAGAGTGAGAAAATGGGGATGAGCTGCTTCTTCCAGCACGTCTGGACATCAAGCAGGTATTTGGGATGCTGCCTTTAGCAGTAGTTAAAACACACTAGGGCAGGACTTTTTTTTTTTAATTATTATTATTACCATTATTTCCAATTGTATCTGTACTGTTCTCTCATAATTTCAGGAGTCTCCTGGACTGGACAGATTAAAAATGTAACAGCTACCAACACAAAGGGTGGGGAAGGAAAGGAGGGAAACAAGCTCAGCAAGATCAAAGCTCAGGTCCAGGGGCGGGCTCCTTTTTACCTTATTTTGCACTGTTTCTGGTCCTTCTGTTCCTGGCACTCCAGCAGGGAGCGCAGGGATGGGGTTGAAGGTGTTGCTGCAGGGAGCAAAGCCCCGTTTCTCCTGTTCCCTGCGAGGTCAGGCACGGCCAGGCGCCTCTCACGGGTCGGCTGCCGCAGCCCTGGGCTGCCACCGCCGCCGTGGGGGTCAGGATGTCCTTCTGCACCTCCTGACACGTGTCCAGCTCTGCTCTGGGCTGGCCAAGGGAGGCTGCTGGCAGCAAAGCCCAGGGTCTGCGGGCAGGGATGGCCCAGGGACTGAAGTTGGGGATATTTAGACTCGTGACTGTACTTGCAGTCTGCACCGTGCCACTCCAATAAAGTTTTTAAGGATGCACTGTGCCCTTCCTGGCTTTTCATTTAGCACTGCTGCTGTCAGGCAGAAGAAAGCCTAGAAATAAAGAAAAAAAACACCACAAATGTTGGCTTATTAAAATTGAATCTCACATTTTCAAAAAAAAAACACTGCAAAATACAGAATTGCAGAATCAGCTAGGTTGGGAAAGACCTTTGAGATCATCAGGTCCAAGCTGTGACTGAATACCACCTTGTCAACCAGAGCATGTCACTTGGTGCAACATCCAGCCTTTCCAAAACACCTCCTGCAACAGTGACTCTACCACCTCCCTGGGCAGCAACTTCAGTGCCCAATCCCTCTTTCTTTATATGTTGGTGACACTCCACGAAGGTCTCCACAAGCTCATTGAGACCCTGCTCTATATATATATTTTTTTTTTTTGCCCCTTTTCCTTTGTATTTCAAAGCTGCATCGTAGTTGACCAAGAGCAAATCTAACTTGTGGACTGCTGCTGTGCTGAAAGGCAGCTGGAAGAGCAAGATGTAAATCACCGAAATTTATTGTGCCCAGATTAACCAGCAGGTCCTGAAATGCCTGCGTGTGAGATCCCATCTCTTCTGTAGGAGGGCTGCAGTGCATCTGGGAGAGCGACCACATCTAAAATTAAAGGTGGGGAGGGAATAATAAGGGGGCTTCTGGGGTACCAGGAAGACCACCTAATTTTGCCCTCAGGACTGAGCAGTTAAAAGCAAAAAGCAGAAATGCCATTTACTCGTCACAAAAGAAATGACTGCACAAAAGGGGACAAAAAAAAAAGCCTTGATCCGAAATCACCTGCAATTTGAGTTTTCGTCAGATTCTCCATTAGGCTCTTAAAATGTTTTAAAAGCAGCAGCTGACTATACTTGAATAGCATAAAATGTCACTAGCGTGACACAGAGCTTTCTCAGAATTCCTAATTTAGATATAAATATATGCATATATTAAGAAATACATGGAATTTGCCGTGAGCAGGAGGTGCTTTCTGCAGGGTTGTGTCAGAGCTGCTGGGTCTCAGCAGTGCACCAGGGTGCCTTCCAAACACCCATGGAGTGGGTTTGGACTCCTCGGGCAGGTTTCATCTCCAGGTGGGAGAAAAGGGAGGCATAGTCAAATCAAATGCTTGGGATTAGTTCTAGATGATGATTTTTCCAACTGTTTGGGCATATCCATGAGGAACCATACAGGAAATAAAACACCAGGGATTCAACAGCAAGAGCAAAGAAATCAAGTGCCCTTAAGCAAAAGTGGCAATTAAGGAATTTTGGTTATGTTTAATACAGGAATAAGAGCTTCCAGCAGGTAAATGGAGTAGGCCGCTCACAAGCTCCTATAAAAGCAGAAACTCCACCAATGAAAACCAAACCTCTGGGATTTCAGCCTTGCTTTCCTGCGGCCGGACGTGGCACTGGGTGGGAGCTGTCCGGGCACGTTTTCATTGTTTTGTAGGCGGCACACGACAGCCGTGAGGGCCGGCCGAGCATCCCCTCAGGACACGGTCCGGCCACGCCCACTCCCCTTTGGCTCCGCCCCCAAGCGCCCGCCGCGGCCTCCCATTGGCTGGCGGCGTCCCCTCGTGCCCGCCGCGGTCTCCCATTGGCTGCAGGTGCCGCAGTTGTTACTGCTGAGAGCAGGAGAGTGCCGGTGTGACCTGTCACCGCTGGGTCATCGCTGGTCACCTCTGGTCACCCCTGGTCACCTTTTATTGCCCCTTATCGCCTCTTACCAACTCCTGCCTCTCAGCCGTCATGTCTTTTCACTTCTTGTCACCTCTTGTCCTCTAAGCCCGGTCATTGCCGCGGCTCGATCCTCGCTCGCTCGGTGCCTGCCCGGGCCATGTTCCTGCGCGGCGGCCGCGGGCTGCCCGGGCTGGTGGCCGTGTCCCCGCTGGCGTCCCCGGGCACGGCCCCGCTCACACCGCTGGCGCTGGATAGGACTGAGCCGGCGGGCCCGGACAGGTGAGGGGGTGCCCGCGGGGCCGGGCTGGCTTTGTCCGCCCGCCCCACGTGAGATTCCTCGCACGGGACACGGCCGTGTGGGGCCGTGCCTTTTGGGATGCCCTCCTTCAGCTCCGGCCCCCGACCCGCCAGGGCAACAAGGGGCTCGGGGCACCCGGGGCACTGACCCGACGCGATCGCCCGCAGGCACCGGGACACCCCGAGGAGGCGGCACGGGGGGCCGCCCCTCCCGCGGCTCTGGCACTCACTGGCCCCGCAGCCGGTGGCTTCCCGGGACTCGGTCTGCTCGCAGCCCACGGAGCCGGTGAGAGAGGCTGGAGCACTCCAGGGGAGCTATGGATAGATGAGCAAGTGGCAGCTCCAGCCTCCGCGGGAGCATGTGGGAGATGGGCGGGCTGGGGAGCACACTGTGACTCCAAACCTCCAAGGAACTTAGAGGTGGATGGACCTTGGGTACGGGATTCGTCCCTGTCTGGGGGTGGGAAGCAGCTGACAGGACTTGTCCCCTTCACGATCTCCTCTGCCTCTCCCCCGAGTCTCCCCAGGTGCTGCCGTGGCAGAGTGATTCCACCCAGGGAATGACCCAGGGAATGGAGACGCTGGTGGCCACGCCAGTGATAGAGAAGGAGAAGGCAATGCTGGTACGTGGCCACCTTTGGCAGTGGATGGAGCCCCACAGTCCCTTCTCGGCGTCTCCGAAGAGGGGTCTGGGGCCGAAGGACTGCTTGGTGAACAGCACCAGCCCTGCCAGACCCCCAGGCAACAGCGCGGGCTCTTTCCACAGCATCCGGGGAAGCCGGACGAGTGCCGGCAGCTCTTCCGCACGCCCTCGGTGCCCGGCAGTGTCCCCGGGCCCGTCCCCAAGCGGAGATTGCCCTCGGACAGGGACGGCCCTACCGAGGCCAAGCGGCAGAGGAGTGTGGCCGGCAGCCCTCAGCAGGAGGCATCCCTGGAGCCGGTGGGTGATGGGGAAGGTGTCGGGGGAGATCCAGCCTGTCCCTGGCAGGACCGGGCCACTGTCCGGCTGTGCCAGAGCCCCTGCTGACATCTGCGGGTGTCTTGGTTGGTGCCTCTGCAGGGAGTGTGGCGGGAGCCTTGCGGGTCTGCCCAGCTCCAGGAGATCGAGAACCTGCTGGCCAAGGATACCCAGGAGCTCATTGGGGACTTCTCCAAGGTAGGGCCACGAGGATGGGACAGCTCTGGGGGCGCTGCCCCCGTTATTCTGAGCAGGGACTACCATCGGAGCCCCACAGTGCCACCAAAGAGAGCCCAAAGCGAGCTGGTGGCCCTTGCTTGGGGACACGGGACCTTGGGGCTGTGACTTGCCAGCCTGCAGCGGGTGAAGAGCCCAGTCTCTGCTCCATGCCCGTGCCACGTGTATGTGGCACATGCCCCTTCCCCGCCCGGGGCTGCAGAACCGGCCAGCGGGGGCTCCTGGGCTGGGGGGACAGCTGCCCCTGGGACGGCGATCAGCCCAAGACGTGTCTCCTCCAGCCTTACCTCCTGCCGACGGTGGAGGGGCAGGACCCGAGCCTGAAGTACATCTCTCCTGACACGGTAAGGGGACAGCGATCCTTCCGCAGCCCCCCCGAGGGGCTGCGTTCCTGTTCCCCACCCCGGGCCCCGTGTGTCCCCCCTTGGTGACGCGCTCCCCCCGCAGCTGGAGACGGTGCTGACGGGGCGCTACAGCAGCTTCATCGAGCGCAGCGTGGTCGTGGACTGCCGGTACCCCTACGAGTACCAGTGCGGCCACATCAAGGTCAGAGCTCCCCCGGGGCCGGGAGGGAAGGGAGGTGTCCGAGCCCCACGCAGAGCATCAGAGGTGCTGAGCGTATCCCCGCCAGGCGCGGAGGATTCAGGATACCCCGGGATTCTCTTGAGTGGCGTCCGAGAGATAAAGCGGCGACTCCAAAGATACTCTCAGAAGTGAAGCAGCCCCACCAGAGCCCCTCAGGAGGGGTTGAGCAGCCCCCCCCATGAAGGGTCCAGAGCCGCCCCAAGGGGTGGAGCAGCCCCTGAAAAACACCATGGTAACCTGCTAAAGGATTGATTCCCAGTTCGAAAGGGAAGCATGATGGTGGGGGGGACGGGAGGGGAGGGGCAGCGTCCTTGGGTCCCTGCAGAAAACGAAAGTGGAGGCAGAGGGGGGAAAAGGCGCCTGTGTCCCCCCCACCCAGGGCGCTGTCAACCTGCCGCTGCAGCGGGACGTGGAGGAATCCCTGCTGGAGCTGCCCATCGTGGCCCAGGACGCCGGCAAGAGGGTGATCGTCATCTTCCACTGCGAGTTCTCTGTTGAGCGGGGGCCCAAAATGTGAGTGAGGGCACGGGGGGCACACAGGGGTGTGCCAGCCCCCCGGGCAGGGCTGATGCTGTGGGCTTTGCCCGGCCACAGGTGCAAATTCCTGCGGGAGAGGGATCGCTCCTGCCACAGCTACCCGCAGCTGCACTACCCCGAGCTCTACGTCTTGAAGGGGGGGTACCGCGAGTTCTTCTCCCAGTTCCCGGTGAGTGCCCTGCCGGTGTCCCCGCGGTGTCCCCAGGAGGAGCTGGGGCGGGGGGTGCAGGGCAGTGGGGAGGGGCGGCGCTGGCTCTGAGCCCCTTCCCTGCCATGGGAGGGCATCTCCGGGCCGGGGGCGCTGGCTTTGGCCCGGGATGGGTGCCATGGGCCGGGGGTTGCGCTGCGGGGGCTGACGGAGCCGTGGCTTGCAGGGCCACTGCGAGCCCCGGGACTATCGGCCCATGGAGGACCCGGCTTTCAGGGAGGAGCTGCGCAGGTTCCGCGAGCAGAGCCGGCGCGGCCGGCGGGCGCTTTTCGTGCGCGGCCGGGACCTGTGAGCGCTCGGGGGAGCGGGGGAAGGCCGGAGCTGGGGCCGCAGGAAGGGCTGCCTTGGCCGGGGATGCGCCTCGGCTTGGGCTGGTTAGTTCGGATGGATTTTGGGTGGTATTTAGGGCTAGGATTGGGCTGGCGTTTGTTTATTGCTAGGAATAATTCTTGTCCATTGTTATGAAGTTTTGCTTATTGAGATGATTATTTTTTGCTTGTTTATTGTTATGAATATTTTTTTTTGCGTTTGTCTGCTGTTAGGACCGTTTGTACCAGTCGTTGTTAATAAACTCCCATTGCAGGAGAAGAAACGCGGCTCCTGAGCTCTCTCTGCCCGCACCAGGGCGCTGCAGGGGTGGGAGCCTCCGATCCGGGGCTGGAGGAGTCTGGGGTTTAGGGACGGGAACAGCTGCTGGCAGGGGACAGGGCTGGGACGATGCTGGGGCGTGGTGGTGGCTTCCGCAGGGACAAGGTGGCTGGGGCAGGGCCAAGTGTTGGCCCCTTGGGGTGGCAGCAGTGTGGCCCCGGACCCTCGTAGGACGCTTTTTCCTGGGCACGCTGGGCTTGGCAGGAGCCCTGGGACACCTGGGTGGCTGTGGGACACCCCCAGGCAGGACACTCTCTTTTCTTGGGGGTTCTCTTAAACTTTGCAGCACCCCTAGGACTGGGACACCCATTCCCGAGGGGAGCCTGGGCTCAGTAGGACTTCCAGTGGGGGTCAGGGCTTATCATGGCACTCAGGAGCATTAACGCCTCAAATTCTGAGACACAATTTCTGATGACCTGTTAAAATACAGCGGGGTGGAAAAAAGATAGTATCTGAGCAAATTAACATTCCATAAACTCTTGTGACAGCCACAACAGCTTGGCTGTCACACAGGACATTCCCTCACTCATAATTATGAAGGACTATTTATTTAATTGTTGATATCTTTTACATTTCCCTTGAAATGCTAAAAGGTTGACCTTCTGGTCTACAGGTTCAGTAGAGCCCCCCAGTATCCGTGGTACATGCTTTGCTTTGGGTCTATGTCATAGTAACAAAACACTAAGCCTGACTTATCCTCCAGGAGTCTCTACAGAAAGCTTCAGTGGGCTTTCGTGCTCCCCAGCTACCATGAAATAATAATATTATATCACTAATTTTATAGTGAGATAATATTATTATTTTAATAATATTTTATATAATAATTTTATAATATAATAACATTATATCACTAAGTAATTTTTCATTACAGAGAAGTGTTTAACACCACGAGTAATGGGTAATATAATCTATACTGATATTATCCATTTATATGTTATTTTATATATATATATTATTATATATATTATAGATTATATATACACCATTGTGGCTGTGAAATACATGGCTGAATAGCAAGTAAAACCCATAAGTATAATAATGCTTCATCATAACCACATTTTAAACACACTGCTGAGTAACGTTGACATGGAAACAGCATGACAGTAAATGCATATTCCCTGAAACTCACTGGGAATTTGAGCAGTGTCACAAAGAAGCCAGGAAGCAATTTTCATCGTGGGCTGCCAGCAAGAGGCATTTCTCTGCAGGATGCTGTGATCCTGCCAGTGCTGAAGAGCAAACTTTCTGTGTGGTACCCTTGTCCCAGCACAGCCAGGAGGGCACGGTTATAAGAGCCACCTGCAAAGGTTTTAGGCTGCCCACAGCTTCCCTCATGGACCTGAAGTGACCCAGTGTTAGTCTCAGCTCTGCAAAATCCTCCATACGTAATTGCATTTGCTTCAACTTTGTGTGTGTTGATGCATATTTATTCTGAGACACTCCTGGCCTGCTCTTTACCCAAGGCATGATCAGGAAACCAAACCAGACCTGCCCATTTCTCTGCAGATCCTTGCAAAATTGAGTTTTCTGGGATTGCTGGATCTTGATAGCAGCTGAGAGCTCATTAGGGAATCGAATTCAATGTCCTGGCAGTGTACAACTGGTTCCCACAGCATGCATGGATACACAGCAGCTCCTGGATTTGGAAACCCCAAAGCACAGCAGTGGTGCTCCCACTGTTCCAGCTGGATACTGAGTGCAGCTCTCTAAAAGGAAATGGTGACACTTTTTTTCCTTCCCTCTGGTTTCCCTCCCGGAGCACACTGCTCTATTTTACATCTGTTCTAGGCCTCTAACAAACCAGCAAAGGGCTGGTTTGGCTCTAACAAACCAGTTAGTTTCCTGAGAGCTTGTGACAGAAAAAAGTCAGTCCCCAGACAAAGGCATTTTCTGGACCAGATCCTGCTGATGACAGCTCTGTTCTAAGTGAGCTAAGCTGTGTGACTCAGTGCTCCCTGCATGCAGGTAACACAATGTGTATGATCCCCATCCTTGCACGATGTGTATGAGCCACACCTCTCCTCCACCCAGGCCTTCCCTCCATGTCACTTCTCCTCCATCTCACACCTGAGGTGTCACACAGCCATGGCTGCACACCCCAACTCTGCTTCTGAAACCTGGGACAAAGTTCCTCACCTTTCCACCCCTCTCTCTTTCTCTCTGTCATTTGCCAAGCTGGATATAAAATCTGTCTCACAGATTAAACATCAGAATCAGAGAAAGGAAAAAAGAACGGAAGCTGTCTCCAACTCTGGCTTGCTCTGATGGTGAAGCATATTGAAATATCTGCCCTGCTTTTTGCATGATCAGTTGATGACCAAGAAATTCTGCTGCAATTTAAAGCTTTAATCTCCTTGCTTTCTGCTGGCAGCAGTTAAAGTGGGTGTTTTGCTATTTCCTTGCACATCTCTGCTGCAACTCCTTTCTCTGTGGAGGAAACCAGGAGTGCCACTACCTGTGAAATGTCTTTGTGGGATTTTCAACTGCTCTTGGCTCTGACCCCTTCAGCAAGCAAAGTGGAGGGAAGGAATGCACTTTTAAGGACTTTTAACCATATCACCTTAAAATTACTTAAACCAAGACTCTTATGTAGGGTGGGTTTGAACTTCACTTTTAAGTAGCATTAAAGTGGAAGATGCAAAGTCCCTTGTTAGCACTGCATTCTCCACAAGACAACAAAAGTAGACAACAAGACAACAATAAACAGAAGCAGCACTTGTCTACATTTCATTCAAGGCAAAACCTAGACTCAGGTCTTGTGGTGATGTGGCAGAAGCCCTGCGATGGTGCAGACCATGTCAAAGCCAGCACAAGTGCTGGCAAATTCAAGCCCTCCATCTCTCTGGCTTGTCTTTGCCCCTCCGACCTTTGACAAATCTGTTCAGATGGGCCCAACCACTTCTATCGGTCTGAGCAAAACTGCAGCCAACTTCAGAAGGAGTCATGCCCCCAGGAGGATCAGGTAAAAACACTATTATATATAAATGCCAGAGAAAAGCCATTTGGCCAGAAAAGGAATGTTGGCTTTTCCAGCCAGGCACGGGTGGATTGCCTTCTCCTCTGGCTGGGCAGCCTGCCTGGGACACAGTGTCATCAGCTGGGCACTGGCAGCCACTGGCCAAACATTTTTCCAGCCAGGCAAGGTGGCAGGCGCTCCCCCAGCCGCCTCTCCTCCCTGGGGAAGCTCTGTGAGGAGGGCAAGCCAGCCAGCAGCACAAAACCGGGATTAGGAGTTCTTGAGCCCATTAAGAGGACAGAAACTAATCCTTGCTGTGAAGGAGCTTTAGGGACCTTGTGTCCTGCAAGGTGCACCCTGCCACCCACCAGCACGTATCACCTGGGTTCGGCTGGGGTAGAGTTAATTTTCTTCAGAGCAGCTAGGATGGGGTTTGAATGTCTTCAGAGAGGCAGCCTTCCACACAGAAAGACTGCATTATAGATGTGTAGTACGTCAGAGGGTCTCCTAGACAACTTCCTAAGTTCTTGGTCACCTAGGGCACGAGCATTTCAAGTGCTGCGCACAGGTAAGTTGCATTGCACAGTAATTTCTTGCACAGCTGACTATCATTGTTTCCTGTGTTTAATAGTTCTCCACGAATTTTTTCTCGTTCACTTCTAAATAATTCCCTGCACTTAAGCATCATTATTCCTTCGGTTGCACAATTATGCCTCCCCATTAAAATCCATGCTATTGGACACGAAGAATACATTGTTGGATGCATCCGCTCTATTTTTATTTCCTTTTAAAACGAAAATAACAAGTAAGGAAAAGAATAAACGCCCACAAAGTCTCAGTATTGTCCTGTTACACAGCAGTCACCGAGACCCCAGGTCAGAAGTAGCTTCTCCGACAAAGACTTGCTGGAGGAGACCCAGAGAAATCTGGTGGGTGAGCCGAGCAGTACCCCGCCATCCTCAGAGGAAAAACTGAGCTGGAAGTTCTGGAGGTATTTATATGGATTGGAGCCATCGGGATGGGTTGACGAGATGTTTTCTCAGGGCGAACGGAGCGGTGCGCCGGAGCCGGGACTCGAACCCGCGGCGGGAGGGGGCGGCGGCGGGCGCGCAGGCGCGCGCAGGCCCGGTGCGCGCGGGGCGGGGCGGGGCGGGACGGGCGCGCGTTCCCTCAGCGCGCGTTCCCGCAGACATGGACGAGGAGCGGGTGAGTCCCCGCGGGGCTTTACCCGCTGTTTACCCGCCGTTTACCCGACTTTACCCCACTTTACCCGGCCTTTACCCGGCTTTACCCGGCCTTTACGCGGCGCTTCCCGGCGCTCGGCCTGGGAAGAGGCGCGGCGCGGGAGGGCAGCGGCTCGCGGAAGGGATGCTGGCGGAGTTGTGAGGGAATCCCGAGTCCGCTTCCCTCCTGGGTGTGTCTCCCTCCTTCTGGAGGCGTTCCGGTGTCACCTGCTCCATGGATTGAAGTGCTCCAGCGGTTGTAGGGCTCTTTCATTCTGCGTATTCCTGTTATGGGCCATTATGGTGCGTGCATAAGCCCTTCTGTTTGCCGTTGTGTTGAAGGAACTAATGCATAAAAGGGTTTTGTTGGGGATTTTTTTTTTTTAATTTCCTCCCCTGTAATTCCCTCATTCCCTTGCCTGCCATCAGAGCTCAATGAAGGGCAGAGAGGTGCGCACCCGAGCTTATATTGGGTCGGGGCTCTCTTGAACAGATATTCCTCTGCAAAAAGTTGTGTCTCAGCCTTTTGGCTTCCAGGCCCTCAGTGCAGAAGGGCTCCTCGTTCTCTAGACACTCTGCTTTCCTCAGCTTGGGAACGGGTTTGTGTGATGTGGGGCCCGGGTAATTCGGTGCTCATAATGGAATTTGCACATCAGTGTAATTTTCTCTTGCTGAAGCCAAGCCCCAGCACTGTAGGAGTTACTGGGAAATTACCGAGGAAATTGATTGTATCCCAGCCACAACAGACCTTGCTGTGAGCTCACAGCTTGGCTTCAGCAAATACAGCTCCTCGTCCTAAACAAGCAACAGCCTGAATCACAAAATACTGTAATTCTGTGTAACTTATTTTACATAAAACTTATTTATGCTAATATCTCTGGAGGTGTGCTTTGGAAGGCGAGATGTGAAGTGCCATAAAAAGTGTATTTCTGGTAGAAGTTGTCAATTTGGGTCTGTCTGCCTTTGCCTACTCTGTGTGAGATTTGTCCTTCGTAAATGAGGACTGCTCCTGTTGTGGGTGCTTTCGGTGGATGTTTCTGAGTGGGGTCGTGATGCTTCTGAGCCAGGGGTGGGTGAAATGACTCGTACCATTTCAGGAGGCAAAATCAGTGTTTATTCAAAAGCACTTCTCTTTTATAGAGAACATCGTGAACGTTAATCCCATTGGTTGTAAAGTAAAAACATTTCACCTGATTGATACTGGACTTAGGTCAGTGTGGTAGAACATATCTATAAACAATAGAAACAGAAAGCAGGATAATAGATTGTTTACATTCCTCTTGGACTTTTTCCCAGGCTTAGCCTGGCAGAAATCTTTCTTTTTCTCTCTGGCTGAACTGAGAATATCCACAGCATTGTTGATCATATTTGAATTCCAGAGGTCCTGAATACAGCGGTAAAACTGCAGTGGATCTTGTATTTTACAGTACTTTCTCTACCAAGGGTTAATTTTGTAATGTCATCTGTACTGTATGAAATTCTTCAGACTCTGGCAACCTCACTATATTGACAAGTGCAGGAGTTTAAATTAATGGAAGCTAAGTAAGCATGACCTCCTTGAAATTTGATCTGCGTATGAAGGTTATAATGTCTCCTGTTTTTTTCCTGGACCCAGGACTGTTTCAGAAATTGTTCTGCATGCAGTCAGCTCATGAGCCTTCAGTATGATCTTGATCAACTTTGTTTCTTATGCAGCATTGCTGTGATTGTTTAATGTTCCAAAATTCAATTTTTTCGAGGTGCCTGTCTGCTTCAAGAGGTGCCATGTCATGTTAGTTACTTGCTTTTGAAGGTGGATGTTTTTATCCACCTGCCAACATTACAAACTACATCTTGTAGGGCTTCCCTTTATTTTTTCTGGCCTTTTTTACTCTTCATCCTTTGCTCATCCACACTCTTGCTTTAACAGTGGCATGTTTGGGTTGTTTTTCTTTTTCCTTTTTTTTTTTTTTTTCCCAGAGAAATGCATTAGATTCAGAGAGTGAGATTAGGACACAAAAGGGAAAAGCATAGTGAAGCTCACTGGCAGCAGCAAAAATTACCTCTGTAATAAACATTTCATAATGTTTTGAAAATCCGTTTGAAACTGATCTCACATAGAGGTCAGAGAAATTTGCTTGTAATAGAAGTCTGTGAAATACTGCATTCATCAGTGGGCAACAGAATTAAATGTCCTTCAGTGCAGAAATACCAAGAAACTTTACTGGGCTTAGTGCTGTTGAAATTCTTCTATAAACTAATGTAGAATGTAGGCCTCATCTGCTGCTTAGATTGGTAATTTTTCTAGAACCCTTTATTCCCTGAAATTACACTGGCTTTTCAGAAATTCCCCTTAAAGGAAGAAATGGAAACATTGCAGCATGTTTTTAATTTAGCATGTGTGCAGTGTCTGGAAGGAAACCTATTTAGCACATATTAGTGGAGAAAAAATTATGTTGGGAAATAGAATAAAGATAGTAGTTCCTAAAAGCTGCCTTTGTTGTTCTGGTGGCTTGTGCATTGGTGTTCTAGAAAAATTCTGTCTACTGTTGGTGCTTACTTTTAAAGAGCATTCAAACTCATTAAAATTTCACCAAACTTGATTGAATTTCATAACAGAGAAACAGGTAGCTTACTTAAAAAGAGCCATACCAAACCACATGTAGTCAGCTAAATGTAACTTTAGGTGAAAATCTTGTTTAACAGCTGGCTTGCAGTTGCTGCCATGCATTTGGCTGTGCCTTTTAAATGTTCCTCACATGTAGTTATTTTCCTTTAACCAGGATGTAGCTGTAAGACCGAGCAGCATTGTTCAGCCCTGCCCACAAGAACACTTTTCCTCCATGTGTTGCAGCCGAGTAAGCCCTAAGATCCGTGCTGAAAGAGGATTGTGAGTTTTCCGTGTTCATCCAAATTGACAGTTGTGCTCATAGGATCTAAGGCTTATCTCCAGGCTATCTGGCCTGTGAAAACAATTGCCTCTGATCACTGGTGAACGCAGAAGCAGCTGGCTGGACAATGGCTATTCATCTGGCGTTCTGATGTGAACAGAATTGCCTTCAAACATGCTCAGTTTCCAACAGGCGAGGTGAAGGTTCAGTAATGAAGTGGTCAAGATTTTCTGTGCCTCTGTTTCTGTAAGAAGCCAAGGTCTTGTTTCTGTTCCCCCAGGGTTCAGACTTGAGACATTGCTGTCTGTTCTGTTACCTCTGTGTGTAGCACCATCAACACCTGTGGTAAAAGCACTACAATTTGGTTTTTTCTACTTGTGGTTTAACTTCCTGAGTATGACACTATTAAACAGGCAGGGGCTGGAGTAGCCATAAATATCTTATTACAGATTTGTTGGCAACTGCCCAGGGAGGTGTCGAAGGAAAGGGGAAGGAGAACAGTTCAGGATTAGGGGAGAAGTTCTTTAAATCTGGTGCAGTGTTGAGGTTCACTCTGGGTGTTATGAAAACATAAAACATTTCTTGCTTTTGAGCAAACAAATGTGATCTAGGTAGTACATGGTTATTGAGAAATTGCTTCTGGGAGGGATTTCTGCAAAATCCCTTTGCTGGTCTGGCTATTTCCAAGGTGTATTTTATTATCTCCCTGTGCCTTGGTTTCCTGAATTTTATCAAGTAACAACATTAGGATGAGCTATTGAAATTCTGGATCAGCAGATTAATACTGTATTAATTAAGACAATGTTTACATGTCTTTTTAAAGTTAGATTTGCTTCTAAAACTTCTTGTCAGCCAGCCTGAGTTAAATTACAGAGAATTCTTAGTTAACTCCTCATCTTATCCTTTATTTTTACTTACGTATCCTGATATGCTTTAATAATACAACTTTTCTTAAAATTCTTGTACAATACAACTTTACTTAAAATGAAGTACCAAGCATTATTATTTTTTTTTTTGTGTCAAATTCTTAGAATATGTGAGTAGCTGCTCAACAGAATTAGACTTGGTGGTCTTATTTAATTTAAAATAATAGTTTTGCTGGCTTGGTTTGTGTTTTGTAAGCTGAATCTACTGCTTTTTGAATAGCTGGGATGCACATCACTGAACTAACCTTAGTTCTCTTTCTCACCTGTCAGTAAGCTTTCCTCTTTGAGGTCAGTTTTAATCAGAATATAGAAATTGCTCACCCAAAATGTTTTCCCACTTGTAGAATAAGTTTACAAATCACTTTTACAGGTTTATTCTGCATAAACTGTCAGTCTGGTTATTTCACACTAGCTTCTTTTGACATGAGGAAATACCAGCTTTTCTTTTGGGTTTCCTTTTTCCAGCTTTTAAAATTTTCTTTATTGGTTCTCTGTTTGGCTGCACAAGCACCAGCATTTTCATCTGGAGAAGCTGTGGTTCCCAGTGAGTATTTTAGTGCAGTTAACTTATGTAGAAAAACATGTCAAACAACGTGGTATCATAAAGGTTCTTGATTTCTCTCAGACTAACACCTGGACAGCTTTAATCTGGTGGAATGCTTCCTAGAGGTTTAATATTCTTTCTTTGTCCTGAAAAAATGCATTTTCTGATCCCATCAGAACTGAATTTGCTGCAGCTGGAATGTCTGTGATGAATTTTCATGCATGTTGAAATGGTGATGATTTGAAAAAAATTGCAAGAAAAATTTTTACAGCTTCTCTTGCTTGTTTTTGTAATTCTAGGAGACGCTGCAAAGGATTGTCAGTACTCTAGTGAACAAAAATGATGAAATTCGCAACTTCATTGACATGCTGAACCATACACTATCAAATGTTCAGGTATTTTTTTTATGATTCATAGCTTGTATCTGAAAGGGGGCAACTTTGCACTTTTTTTTAGTCTCAAATTGTGTAGTGCCTAAAGGATGGACTGTGAGAATCCAGTTCAAAATACATCTTCATGTTGGAACTAGATTGAAAAACATATTTTTTTAACTCTGTCTCTAGATGACAATTGTGGTGGCCTTGCATTTTGTGTGAAGAGGTTTTGTAGAACTTCATTTGTGTGGGAAAGATCATATTTAATCTGATGCAAGATCTGAGTCTGCCAGTAGTTGGAAATAGTATGTATTTTCAGGCTTCTGCTCTGCTTGGCAGACTGAAAAATGGCATTTGAGAGAAAATTCTTTAGTCTTTTCACCAGTTTCAAATTGTTGGGCTCAAGTTTAGAGTTAGACGTTGTTGGTAGAGCATCTGTGTGAGGATGAGGCTTAGGTTCCTTCAGCCTGTCAATCAGCTAGAAGTTCTTTCATCCTAAAGCTGAGTCAGGTTGGCTGCAGAAATGGCAATTATCTAGCAAATCTTTAAACTGGCTTCTTGAGTGCAGTTTTTAGCATCAAGTGAAATATTTTTGTTTGGAACTGGGCAACTTCCTCCTTCCAAACATCTAGCAATCCATATACAATTATGTGAGGAAAATCAAGGCTTTTGAAATGGAACAAAGTTGCCTAGTGTGCTGGTTTTGTGCAAGTTTGAGTATCGTGGAATTTTCACAGTTTGCAGCATTCAGTGTCCTCATGTAGAGTCTGCTTAGGAGACTGATCATTCCTAATATTTTTTTTCCCTTTTTGATAAGCTGAGAAGCAGTCGCAAGGTCATGGCAAAACATGTGTGGGGAATTGTGTGACCTTCAGTTTCCTGGCATTGTTTCCAGTTTAAACAGCATTTTCAATTCTCCTCTCAGGTAAACTCCTTTCATGCCATCAGTGAGCTGAATGAGGAGTTTGATGGTCTGTATTCTGTCCTACATGAGATGAAGGAGAGCATGGCCAACACTATTCAGCAAGAAGAAGCTCGTAAAATTCAAGCTCTGCAGGTAAATAAATTAACACCTGAAAAAATTTTGCCATTGCAAAGAAGCATTTTAAACTTCCTCTGTTTCTGTGATGGTATCCCCATTTTTTTACACAGCAATATTGCTTTTCAGGATTGTCTTGTCACAGTTCCAGAGCTGGTAATGTCACTGCCTTTTTCAAGGCTATTGCTACACAGTCATTCAGTGATGAAGTGCAGTGCTTTAAATAGAAATTGTAGTGCACGTGAATATAAGTGTTTATTTCTCTGCTTTCTGAAGCCCTGAAGCTGGGGGAAAGGGGACATTGAAATTAAATCTGGCTTTTGACTCAGATTTCAGCTTTCGCCCTCCTTGGAGCTGTAGGATGTGCCAAATATCACTGTGCACCTTTTAAGCATAGTGAAGTGAGGGCACTGTCAGAGGCCTTGGTTATATAAGGGAATAAGTTGTCACAAATGCATTACAAATCTGTGTAATTACTAGGACTGGTTCCTCAGAAACTGCTGGTTTGGTGGGACTACATCATATTCTTTCTGTTTTTTCTCCAGGATCAGCTGAGGCAGTGCAGCTGTGCCCTGGAGAACTCAGAAGAGCTGCTGGAACTTGCTGTGCGGTCACTGGACATAAAGGACCCTGTGGAGCTCTTAGAGGTAGAAAACATTGCCTGGATGTGTGTGAGGCAGCTGTTGACATCTGTCTCGATTTGAAATAACCTTTGCATTACTCTCCTGGACACTGTAAAGTTACCAGGTGTACTTAGAGTGAGGATAGGCAGGCATATAAAAATACAGTTATTGCTCTGCTGAAAAGCCAAGTTAAACATTGTAGTCCTGAATTTTTATGCAATTTCTGGTAAAACAAATTGGTTTTTTTCTTATTCGGGGTGATGGGAAGGGAATAAAATTCCTTCTCCTGGACAACTATCATTGTTAAGCAAACCTGCACTGATGACCCCAGAAAGGGAGGGTGAAGTAACATGTAACTAACTGGAAGAATATATTTGCAAATTAAAGAAGCAGTTCCACATATCCACTGAATCAGTACACTAATACTTGCTACAGTAATCCTGGTGGTAGCTTTGGGATCAGCCGCACCAAATCCAAGGCCCAATTACTTTTTTTCTCTCTAAATTTTAATGGGAACAAGGACACAAATCAGTTTAAAAGAGCGAGGGGGAAAGCTGTCTTCCTGTTTCAGTTTTACCTTTTGGCTGCATGTTTGTCTGCTTTCTGAGTGTCAGCTTTGATTAATTTGCCTTGAAGAGCAGCAGTTCCTAAACAGTATTTTTCTTCAGCTGGAGTTGTCCTTTCTGCCTTGTAACAAAAAATTTAGTTGGCTCTTGAACTCTGTGCAAAAGGCAGCTTTAGCTTTTTTGAAAGTTGTTCTATTTCAAATCTCTCTAGTGCTTTTTTCCCAAACACACCAAGGAAAGCTGTCCGAGCATTTGCTGGGGGGAAACCTCTTCAGATTTGGAGTCTGAAGATTAAGACATTAAAATCCAATTTAGTAAGCTGCAATATGTGGGATTTGATACTGATACAGCACTTGTGCATTTGGGGATGACATTTTAAGGTAATACTGCCTTGTCTGTTAGGCAGCTAATTCTGTTACTCTATTGGTAGGAATAGCAAGTGTTCCTGAAGGGGCAGCTCCAGCCCCAACTCTTGTATATTCACAAATTTTCTTTGGATACTTCAGTAAATCAGTTCAGGAACAACTAGCATAAGGTAATTTAAATTTTTTTTTCCCTGTGTTATATTTTTGTGGCTTTATTCTTGAAGTTGATTTACCTGAAGTCAAAGGAACATGAGTGGCAGATTGCAGGAGGGTTCAATGTTTAGGCAGGATCTGATCAGACGCTGCTGGGCAGCTGCTCTGGCATGGGCTGATCCTTCTCTGTTAGGAGCCTGGAAGCAAACTAAAGTCAGTAAGTTAAGCTAGGAATGTCTTGCAGAAGATGTTGAGTCCTGGCTACCTCATATTTTACAAGACATGGAGATGAAACTCAAAATCCTGTTGGGAAGTATCTCTGTTTTATGTCATATAGGAAAGTCAGTCAGTAGTTCCTACAGTAACTTTGTTTTGAGGTAAAGCTAAGCTACCTCTTAAGCTAAATTATTTCTAAACACTTGGTTTGGTTTTTTTCTGCTTCCTATTTTAGGAATATATAATCAGTTTTGTAACAGGGACAGCCTGATTTCCTATTTATTTTTTCAATGTGATTTGTATTTAGTGAAAACTTGGGAAGTTCTTCAGTTTTTACTTCAAACTGGGAAGCTGCCTGATGATCCTTGTTTCTTTGAAAGGGAGGATAATTCATCTGAATGAGCAACTGGATCAAGGAGCAGTGTTGAAGTACGGCTTCCACAGACACAGCCAAGCCCTCACTACTTCAGCAATAATCTTTTGTCTTAGGTTTCCAGCTCCTTCTGCTGAAGGAGAGAGATTTTTGTCTTTCCACATGCCAGTTGATCTTCTAAAGGTCATCACTTCTGCATCTGCTTTACTGCTATTATTGGAGAAGAACTACTTGCTGTCGTTTTTGAATGCTGACATACAGAGTCTTTTATTGCACTTTTCCAACAACACTTCCTAACTTTCAGAGGAAAAGTTAGAATAAGTCCTATTTTTTTCTTATTTATCTGGGCATGCATGCTGTGGTGTGTAGTTCAGCAAGTCAGGCATGGTTAATGCCACAAATAAGCACTCTTTACTTTCTCAGAAAATACCATGGCAGTTAAATAATGTTGGCTTGGTCCTGCAGCTCTTTTAAAAAGCCATGGAGGGTAACTCAGTAACTGAGTAAGAGAAATCTAAAAATACAAGGTCGCACTCAGAAAGTTGATGAATTTGGAATTGGTTTGGTGTGGTTCTGGGTTTTTTCCCCCCAGATGTTACAGTGTTGCTGTGCTAACCCATGCTATTAACATGCTTCACAGGACAGTTTGAGGAAAATGTTAAACTCGTTTTGAACTTGAAATCTGGGCAATGCAGCAGAGATTGTACTTGGCCTTCTTGCATGTTACTGCCATTGATACTTGCATGGAAATACTAACTACTTTCTCTCTCTTCTCCCTGACATGCATCAAGGCTGCCAGACTGATCAAAGATAGGTACAGTACAAAATCTATCACTGTCGTGTCTTTGAATTAATCTTATGCTTGAAAATGCATTTACTGTAAAAGGGCCATAGTCAGCTTTAATCAAATTCATTGACTCTTTTCTAAGTGTTAGTTGTCACAGCTTCTGAGAGGGAACTAAAACTCCTGTGCTGCTCATGTAGTATGGTTTTTCCTGGCTTTCCATAACTTTAAATAAAAAGGTATTTTTGATGCAGGGAAGTGGAGCTCTGCATCAACTACTGCTGCAATTATTATGTCTTTGAATATATATGTATATCATTAATTATTATTGTTAATAAGTTTATTATTTATACCTCATGGCTGGAATTTAGTGATGTTTCAAGCTGACTCTGCCCCTTTGAGTTGTGAGAGAATCTTGTTGGGTTTTTTTGTTTTTCAAGTACTTAAAGACTTTTGCTAGCTAATTTTCCTTCAAAATATAAAAGGTCTTGTGGCTGTTGAAATACTTCTGGTGACACTACTGACCATGAAATTATTATTTCTGGTAGCTTTTCTTTGAACAATTGTTTAAAAAGTAAAACTTTGCTGTTTCAAAATCAATATTAAGGCCATTTTCTTCACTTGAAAGAATGTTAACTCTATTCCAAGAGTATGACCTTCTGGTTCAGAAAACATTCTGTGATGTACATAATATTTTGAGAAGCAGCTTACAGGATGTTGTTGCGTTTTTGGACCAAATAGGTTGGCTTTCAGTGTACAGGTTTCACAGTGAAGGCTGTGATTTACTAAATTCTCTGAACTTCTGTGTAAAATGTGTAATTGTTAGTTTAATTTAATCTTTCTCTTCCAAAGGTAAAGATTTTGTATCCTTAACAGGGCAGAGGGCGAGTGGATAGTATCAGTGATGGCACTCTTTAGTACTTTTTGTTAGTAATAAGCATTCTCTTCTGGGTTCTTGAAATTATCGCCAAATCCTTTGTGGTCCTCTGTCCAAGACTGGTGTCTGAGCAGAAGTTAAAAAGTTGTGTGAAGCCCACTGTTCCCTTCTGCTAATCAGAGGATTATTCTTCATTAAGGAGGGATTTTCTCTACCCATCTGGCTGAGCATTGATGTGCTAGGCAGCCCATGCTGAATTTCAGAGCGTGAGTTTTGTCCTGGGAAATCAATTGAATTGTCTTTCATGTCTTTCAGTCTCATAATTGTCTCCTACCCCAAAATTGCAAAGCTCATCACTCCTGACTTGCATATATCTTTAATATTAATTTTTACATTTCTTCTTCCTTCCACATGACCAGATTTTTTTGTTTTTTAGTGTTCTTTGATGTGACTGTGGTTAGCATACGATCTCTCTTACATACTGGTGGAGTGCAGGAATGGATATGTATTAGGTGCCACACATCAGTGGGTGTAAAATGGATTCGAGTCTTGGCAGTTGACTTTTGTGGTGTATATATTACTTTGTAGTTGAGAACACTTTTTAAGGGAGGAATTGGGATCTCTGTGCTGTCTGAATCAATGTTGCTCTCAAAATCTGCTTCATGGTCTGGTATCTTCAAAGTTAGAGAATTACATGAGAGCCTTGGTTTTTTTGGGGATGTTTTGGTAGTGTAGTTGGAGTAAAAAAATGTCTTGGGACATTTTTTGAATTCTTGTTGAATTAAGGTTCTTCAGTGTTTAGTGTATCTTGTAAAACTGGTCTGGTGCTTGCATGTTCCAAATTGCAGCTTGAAGAATCTCTTAATTCCCTGATAAGGTAATAGATAGATATAAAATCAGCATAGTCAGCTTGTTAATTTCTGTTTAGAAATGCATAAACATGATCCTGAGTCTGCACTACTCCAAACTTTTCATACTTGCTGAATTTTTGTCAAGTGATGTGAATTTTGTTTTGTTTCTTATCCAGGTTTTCTGTCACTAGTAAAAAGTTATACACTCATCTTCGGTCACCTCATTAGTATTTATTTGCTTAGTAATATGGAAAGCTGGTAGCTCACACCATTATTCTGAGACAGTCACATTAGTAAAACTTCATATTTTGAGTCTGCTAAACGGTAAACAATTATGTGTTAGAAAAATGTTCTAATCTTTGATTGGTAGTTTGACTCCAGTGATACAGACTGTCTGATTGCTGTTTTGGAAAATGGGATTTAGGAACTGACAAAGTGAAATACATTTTGCTGATGGTGCTTTCTTGGCTTCAGTGTCACGGTGGCTTCAGCATTCCGCCTCTCTCTGAAACCAAAAGTCAGTGACAGTATGACTCATATGATGGTGGACTTCACCCTGGAAAAGCAGATGCTCCAAGCTGTGAAGTTTTTGCCAGGTAAAAACTATATTCAGTGAGTTTAATTTGTTGCTATGTGAACAGGTTGCTATATTTAAACCAACCAAACAAAAGAAAATTGCACCTCTTGCACCCTAATAAGCAAATTTTTCAGAATACCTAAACACATTCTTACTCATTGTATGTTAAATTGGATACCTTGAGGATGAGAGTTTTCTAGTTTTGGTGTGTTAATTTCTACACAAGACACCGTTTTGGAAAACAGTGTTGATCTCAGAAGTGAGAGTGAGTCTTCTGGACCATGTGTTTTCAGGAGTTGTCAGTTCCTCTGTACTCTGTCAAGTTACCTGAGATTTCTTAGGACTGTCCATACCAGTTTGAATCTTAGTGACACCCCAAAGTCCTGCTCATGTGCAGGAGTGTTGTGTGAAACTGTAAACTTACACATTGCTTCCAAGAGTGGTGACACAGTCTGAAATGCAGGCGAGGGACAGTCCACTAGAAGAGTGATACTACCATGTTACAAATGGTGTACTAATCCATCTCTTCCTGTTTGATAGTAAACTTGTGTGCGTTAGACCAGTGTGTATCTTTCATGCATTTTTAATCCTATTGCTTTCCGCTTTAAAACACTTTGCCCTTGTCTGTCACTGAGAATATATTGACAAGAACACTGCTGGCAGGGATGTAAAGTTGTTTCATCTCTAGGTCATGAATCCAAATCTGTGAAGGTCTTG
Source organism: Taeniopygia guttata (assembly GCF_048771995.1). Lineage (NCBI taxonomy): Eukaryota > Metazoa > Chordata > Aves > Passeriformes > Estrildidae > Taeniopygia > Taeniopygia guttata. The sequence goes on from NC_133063.1 coordinate 77,288,504, forward strand.
GCAGCATCAGTTTTCATTTCTGCCCCATGTGTTGCAGATACAGTGTGTGGTAGCAGGTGTAGTAAATGACCACTGTAATTCCTAGTGGTCATCTGGCAATGTCCAGGCAGAAATTCACTTTCTAGTCTTGGACTCTGGGTGTCAATCACTGCCCCGCTTTTCGCAGTGCAGCTGCTTAATGGGAGTGCACAATGCGCAGCAATGGGAGTGCAAAGATCTAATAGCAAGTGTGAACAAAGTTTTACATCTAGATAAAGGTATTATTTAGTGTGACTCTTCTTGTACATTTTTCCTTGTCAAATTTATAGGATTTTGAGTTAGGAAAATTGGTTGAATATGAATCTTCCTTTTTCTGCTATAGTGCTGTGCTTCTAAATTACTCAGACACCAAAAGCTCAAACTGAAAACAACAAAACTTTTTCATTTCCTGCAGCAAAAGTCTTCCTTGCATGTCCTTTAGATTCTACAAATAGTATGTAAATGCCTTTTTTTTCCCCCAGACTTCTTTTCCACAGGCCTAAGTGCTGTTTGATTTCATGGAAGTAGAATACTGGTGCTTATAAACAAAACTTTGGTCTTTAGTGGACCTTAGGAGCTATTTGCCCACTCCTTTCAAGACAAAAGGGTAAAAAGAAAAGAAAACTGGGTAACTGAAGAGAAACTAGTGGGAAATATTAGTGTCTTTAGTGATGGAAATAAATATAAGTGATGTTGTGTTGTGTGCAGCTGAACTTGCCTTCCACAGACATAGGAGCAGAAGTTTGCTTCTTGGGGCTCTTCCTGTGTGGTGTTTATTCCAAATGTAGGTTCATAATTGTAAGTCCACTCTACGCTAGCCTTCTCTTTTTCAAACTGACCTGTGTGCTTGTCTCTCTGCAGTCCCTAAAGCTCCAGAGATAGATGTAGCAGCATGTCTGGTTGCTGACAACTGCATCACAATGTCATGGAGAATGCCTGAGGAGGACAGCAGAATTGATCATTTTGTGCTGGAGTATAGGAAAACCAACTTTGATGGGCCCCCACGACTAAAAGGGGAACAGCGCTGGGAGCTGGTTGACTACATTAAAGCTACTCAATACACATTATCAGGTAAAGGTTTTTATACTTCAAACCCAAGAATGTTGATATAACTCTTCATGCTTGGAAATTATGCAGAATGCCCATTTTTCTGCATGTAATGAAGCTTCCATTGTATCACGTCAGTTGTGGGTACTTTGTACAATAACAATTCTGTCTGTTATTTTGACTTCAAGATTTTTATCAAAAGTTGTTTGTTAAATGAAGTTCACGCTGGTATTCAAGCATGTTTTTTGCAGATTGAGATAAATGAAAGATAGCTACATGGGGATAGATCTTAGTCTTGGAAAAGTCACCAGTAATCAACACAATTTCAAATTTGTGCACATTTGCTTTTTAGGTTTGAAATTTGATACAAAATACATGAACCTTAGAGTGCAAGCTTGCAACAAAGCAGTGGCAGGTGAATACTCGGACCCTGTGACTCTGGAAACCAAAGGTAAAATTTGACAAACTCTTGAACCTTATCTGTGGTGAAAATCCTGAACCTGTTATGTTCAGTCTGCCTCTGCATGAGCCCTGCTGAAACACTTCCTAAGTGGAAAGGGAAAAAACTGTAAAGGATTAAGAAGCTTATTGTCACAAAGCTGCCCTTTTGGCATTTAGACCCTGAAAAAATGGGGCAGTTCATGACACTTTCTCCAAAAGCTTGGCACTGGTTGCTTTGAACTGTGGAGTGACAGTCCCATGTGCTGCTGCATGATGCCAGCATACAGCAAGAAGAAAGATGAATGATGTGGATGACTCTTTGGGCATCCAAACAGTTGATGTGATTATGCTGTTACTAGTGGCAGACAGCGTTCTGTAACTAGAAGTTGCTGGAAAGGGTTTTCTTGACTTCGTAGCCACAGTTTCTATTCACTGTCAATATTTGGAAAGCTGGCAGCTTCAAATTGCCTAAGGTGTGTAGTCATGATTTTAGAAGTCAGTTGATATGTGAATTGTTAGAGTGGCTTCCTAACAGTTTCTAAATAAAATGAAAGAGAGATTTCTTGGAAGGGATGTTTTGTGACAGAACACAAATTTAGCTGTTAAGGTGACAGAATGATCCTGAGGTTTGATTTACATCCAGGTCTGGTATAAAGGGAAAAATGACTGGTATCAACTGTATAACTTATGTAAGTATAAATTCTCTTCCTTTTGAATGTTATTTTGTAAGAATAAAGCTGTGTAGAATTTGAATGAGCTGATGAACATTCTGGTAACTTTTCTATAATTATTTTAATACTCTTAAGCAGCAGTCAGTGTCAGAGACATAGTATCTGTTTAATAGCCACATAATTCCCTAGTCCAGTATCAGAAAAGTAATTCTGGTTTTGATTGTCTGGGCAGTTACCATGTTTCTCATATTATTTTTTTAATTCCTGAGTGAACACTTAGTTCACTTTCTTTAATAATCAACCCAGATAAAATCAATTCCTTGTCCATGTGCTTAACCTGACTGTTGTTTACATCTATGCATTTTTGAGCTCTAAACTCTTTAAAATCTCAAGTGTATGTTCTTTCGGGGTCAGACTGTAATACCTGATAATATCAGGACATTTATAAGAACAGTCTGTAAATATATTTAGGTAATTGAGCCTGTTGTATTACTTTTTTTGATTCCGCGTGTCAGACAAAAGCTGGTGTTTCCATTATGCTCAATAAAACTCTGTGACAACTTTACTAGTGCTTCTATAATTTTCTCTGAATAACCATTTTATCATTTCACTGTTTTCTATTTTGTCTTGACCAGCATTTGTGTTCAGTTTGGACAGTACTTCATCTCATCTGAACTTGAAAGTTGAAGACACCTATGTTGAATGGGATTCTACTGGAGGCAAAAGCCAAGAAAAAATAAAAGGGAAAGAAAATAAAAACACGTAAGAAGTCTGTTTTGTAAATGTCTGGCGTATCTCTTCTGGGAGTTAAAGGAAGAGGGCAGGAATTAAAGCACTTGGGGACAGTGGGACATGAGAGAAATTTTCATTCTGTGATGTTTGTCTGTAAGAAATTTTAATTTTTTAAATTTTCCTTCCTCTGTCACACTGATGTAGAGGCTAGAATTGTGTCATAGTTGTTAAATAATATTTATTGATTTTAAAAATGCATTTTTAGGGTGTCACTCAGTGTACTGAGCTAAAGTGTAGTTGTGATGGACTGACTTTGGCTACATACAGGTGCCCACCCACCTGCTCTATGGTTTCTCCTTCTCCTTGTACCAAAACCTTGCCACATAAGGCCAGGGCAGTAGATAAGGTAAATGTGAACAGGCAGTTGATGTAATTCTGTATTTAGTAATGTTGCAGGTTAATTCTGGTCAATAGATAGCATTTCTACTATTAAAAAAATAATGAAAGAGCTAGCTGACTGCCTTGCCCTTTTGAGAAAGAAGAGGTTAAATAAAACTGGTACTGTATGTAGGCGGTGTCTGAATTTATCTCACACCCTCATTGGAGGGGAAAAAGTACCAATAAAAGAAAACAGACATCAAGAGGTAATGGATAATGCAACATAACTACTGTGGATGTGGCTGCTCTAAACATAGTGCTTTCATCCAGGAAAGGCACTTCAGCAGAGCTCTGGGTAGATTGTTAGATGTCTGCTATTCCGAGTCATTAGATAAACACAGTTGGAAGAATGTTTAGTTTTGTCTACTCTGGTGGAGCCTTGAATACTTCCAAGGATGAAGAATGTGTGGATGAGGAATGTGTTAACTTGCTAGCCCTCTGTTCCAGGCCACTTTTTTGAGAGGGGAGGAATATCCTGGTACCTGTCTCGAATTCCCTGTGGTGCAGTGACTCCCAGGTGCTTCTTGGCCACCTGTGCACGCCCTGTGAGGACAGCCTGGCTTGATCTTCTCTGCTCCCATTCCTGTTACCTCATTCAAGACAGCAGTTGGTTCTTGTGTTCCTCAGGCAGAGCAAACCCAGTTGTCTTTCTGTGCCCCAGCCCTTAAGTGTGGAGTTGGCTCTCTACAGACTTGCCCTGGGTATGTCAGGGTGTAAATCCAAGGAGCCCAGCTGCCAAAAGGAGAGGAGCAGTCACTTGTCTTGGGCTCCTGATGTGCTGCAGGCTGGGTGTGGCTGTCCACCTCTGCCAGGAGGGCACAGGACACTGCTGTTGTCAGCTCCTGCTTCCCCGTCTCTCTCTCAGTGGCTTTTCTGCAGAGCTGTTCTTTCCTTGAGTGTCCCCCAGCCTGTCCTGCTGGGTGGATTTTCCTCACCTGGTTCAGCTGGATCTGTGCAGAGCCCAGCCCCCATTCCCAGTCTGTGCCTCACCTCTTGTACTCGGGGGATACTCTGTGGGAATGGAGCCACACAACTGGCTACTCCCTCAGACTCAGTTTATTGCCTTTCCATATTCACAGTTTGAGATAATTTATGATCAAATACATTCTCCACAGGCATATATTGCCATAAGTGTGATAGAATGGCTCCTATTGGCACTGTAAAAATGGGGATAACTTACTGTAGTGATAGAACAGTTCTTTAATGATTACTTATTTCTGTCGACAGTGGCCAGAATCCTCTGCTGAAGAGCAATAGAAGGTGATAATATACTTCTTATTCCTAGGATCTAGCACCTAGTTTTGTTGGGAATCTGTGCTACTTTCCTTTGCTTGATGTCATGAGAAGCAAGTCTAATAGCCTTTATCAGTAACAGTGCACATGTGCACTTAGAAGTTATTTTGCAGTTTGATTTGGATTCATAGAGATTATATATGCTCCAGAGAGAAGAGAGTCTTTCTGGAAGGATTCATCCTACTGTGAATGAAACCTGATTTGCAGTGGTTGGAAGGGCATCATGTATTTTAATATTGATCCAAAAATCCCTGTTACTTACAAATTGGCAAATTTTTTACAAATATAAGGTCTTTTTTTAAATTTTTTTACAAAAATTTTTTACAAAGATAAAGGTCTCCTTTCTGAGAACTTTAAAATAATTTTTTGTGTTTATTTTTGAACCTTAAAAACCTCTTTGCTTCTGAACTTATGCTGTAGCTGTTACTAGACATCAGAAGGTAGGAATTAAGTGTTTTTACGTGTTTGAAGAGGATGAAGCATATGTTAAAAGCTTCATGGCCATTCCAAGTGCAGGACCAAGTGTTTGAATGAGAAATCCTTTTTTTTTTTGAGATGTAAAGTTAGGTAAAATATCCTCCTATTCTTTCTGTGGTTGTGTTTTTTCAGTGTCACATTTTTCATTGTTTTTCTAGTAAAACACCTTTTTAAGAAAATACTTTTCCTGTTTTTGATATCTTGCTCTCTTTTGCTGGTTTAGAAGTTGTGGGACCAAAAGAAATGCCCAGGACTAAATTCTTACAGGTTTTACTCACCTGTTACTCATCTGTAACAGGTGGATCTATATCTGATTTGAAATCAGAAGTAAAGAAAAGCTTATGTAAAAAGCAATATAAGCTCTTGAAGCCATTCAGTTTCAATTGTTCTACTACACAAATTATAGCAATTTGTGCTAAACTAAGTTTAAAAATGTCTTGGAAATGTTCCTACTTGTTCAGCTCAGGGAATTTTACACCTTGGTGTCTCTTCGTAGCTGTCAGTAGAGAACTTCCCTAGTTCTTGGCTCAGCTTTGGTAGAGGGAGAGGTCACATGTTCAATTTTGCATCTCAGACTGACCTTTTCTAGCAGGGGATTTAGATGAGCTTTGTTCTTGTAGGAGGCTTTTATTCCCACCTAAAAACATCTGTGAGATGTCTACGTTAGAAGGGAAATTTGGAGCTGGCTCTGTGGGAGCTGGCTCCATGGGAGGTGGGGGAAAAAATTGTAGTATAGTAACTTTAAACAAAAAATGTGCAATTTTTAAGAGTTGGAAATACACAATGGCAACAAAACTCTTAATTATCTTTCATTTATGAAACCATAAAAGGCCATAAAAGATCAGTAATTTCTGATCTCCTTCCTTGACTTCTGCAGAAGAGAATACATGTTGTGGGAGTATATTCTGAAATGAATGAGGAAACAGGAACTAATTGCAGTGCTGTAGGCAACAATCCTAAACCATGAGACAAGAATATCTGGCCACTGAATATTGGAAGAAACGTGTCAGGTACTGGATAATAAGGACTGTGCTCTACTGCAAAACAGGCACGAAAGTGACTTCCTGCTATGAAATTTGCTGCCTTCCATTGGAAGGGAGGTGTAAGCACTGTGGAGGAAAAAAAGCCTGAGCAACTGGTTTTTTGCAGCTTTTATGTCAAATAGTCAATGTAATTTTCTGAACTGATAAAGGCTATTAAATTTTGAGAGGACAAAGCACACGCAGTGGCCATTTACAGACTTGGTCAAAGTAAATGATACCAAGAAGTTTTTAATGCTTTCTTAACCTTGGGAAAATTGTAGCAAAGTGCCTGCATTTTTCTTATTGTGATTCTCTAAATGGCCACACTGCTACATTGCTTTCTGCATAGCCCATTCGTACTGGGTCTAATAGAAAATTTTCAGCAGCATTTGTTGGGAATGTGAATGGATGATGTCTGATGCACATAAAGCAGGTTGGAATCTGCCGAGTGCCTTACTCTGAAATTACGCTTTAATTCTCGGCTTTGCCTTTTTTTTTTTTTTTTCCATGCTCTCAACTTGCTAACTTTTTCCTTTGGTAAGTAAACTGCAGCATCCCCCATATTTACAAAATCCAAAAGCAATTGATGTGGTGCACCTGCACAATTATACACTTACCTCTTTCCTGTATCTCTTGTGAGCAATTTGGAAGCTTAGTTGTCTTCTGTTACATGCTAAATAGTGATGCTTGAGTAAACAGCTTTTTCATCACTTATTTTTTTGTAGGCTTCTGTAAATTGAATGAAAAAACTTGGTAATGAACCACATCTTGGCATACTTATATCTGGCAGCTTAGTATCACTTAGCCTTTGATTCCCATGTGACTTTTTTGTTTGTGGTGGTATTAGGAAAAAGGGACATGTCCCAAACCTTTCTGGAATGGTTTTTGAGAAGAATGAATTAATTGGAAAGAAAACAAGCTGAATTTCACTGTACTAATGGACATAAAAGTAGCAAGTAGCTTTACCAAATAGTTACTGAAGAAGCCGTTGGAGAGAAAACTCTTCTGTAGGTGATATTTCTTCCAAGGCTAATGTGTGATGGACTCCAGAGGATAAGAAATTGAAAATTACTTCTCAAGCATATTTCAGAGACCAACTTTGTACTTTTTTGGGGTTTTTGCTAATAAAATTAAACTGTAAACTGTACAGCTATTTCTGGGAAGTTTGAATTCTTTGCTACTGATTGCCTTTAAAGCAGATGTGATTCTCTGTCTACTGAGGAATAGTGCAAATAGCCCTCACTCGGAATGGTTAAATTATTGGTAATTATTTCTGAGGGCCTAACCGCTGTTAAAAAAAAGTTTGAAAACCTCATTAGGTTAAAATTATTCTTTTATACAACTGATTGCTCATCCTGAAATGTTTAATTCAAACCACGTGCCACACATCTGCTTTTTCCCTGCCTCTGTTTCCATTCTCAGCTGCCTCTGAACCTGTTTTTAAACATTCTGTATGTTTTCTTCTGTCATCTCTTCCCTCTCAGCTGTTGTGCATGCATGCTGTTAGAAGCATCAACTAATGTGTCATTTCTAGAGTGTTTGTGTGTGCCTCTTGCACCTGATGGGCTCAGGGACACCTGAGTGTGCACTTCTGTGGCCATGTTCAAGTTTTGAGTGGTCGATCTCTCCTTTAGAAGCAACACAGCGTCTCCGAAGAGATCCACTAACAGCCCAAGAGCCTCGGCGAGGGGCAGCCGGGATCGCTTTGCTGGTGAATCCTACACAGTGCTGGGTGAGCTGAACTTGTTTGCTCTGTCAGGAGAGGGCAGATCAGGCAAGAATTAGAGGGAAAGCTTGTTACTGTTCAAGGCTGTGTACTCAACATTGTCCTGCCCGGAGCAGTTTGCCCATATAACACCAGAATTTTGTGTATTCAACTCTTGTTTGTATTGCAGAACTCTTAGTGACTGACATGCACTGCTTTTAAACATAAATTAGTATTAAATGTATCTTCTTGTAATGAGCACAGGTAAATACAGTCTCATTATTCTGTTTTATATTCTATTGTACAATTTTCTAGTTCCTTATAGTTCAGATTTCTTTACCTTAAAATAAAATAGAGACAACATCACTGGTGCCTATTAGGAGGGCAGCACTGTAGGGTACACACAATTGTAATTAACTACACTCGGTTGTAATTAAATGTATTTCTGTTGGTAGGAGACACTGCTATTGAAAGTGGACAGCATTACTGGGAAGTGAGAGCCCAGAAGGACTGCAAATCCTACAGCGTGGGAGTAACATACAGAAACCTGGGGAAGTTTGACCAGCTGGGAAAGACTAATTCCAGCTGGTGCATCCATATCAACAGCTGGCTGCAAGCCACGTTCTCAGCAAAGCATAACAATAAAGCAAAGACTCTAGATATACCTATCCCAGACAGAATAGGAGTATACTGTGACTTTGATGGAGGTAAATTGCTCATTGGGAGATTTAATAAAAAGAGTTAGATGCTATTTCTGTTGAGCTGGAGGCAGACCAAGGCTGAGGAAGTGCATTACTTCCAGACTGATGCGGTCTTGCATGATAACACAGACCCTAAGTGCTTGTCCTGTCAAATGACCTGAGTTCATCTGTCAAATGGACTAAGTTCATCATTTCTGCTCAAATCCAGTGCAAATAGTGATTTTCACTCTTGGGGACTGCACTTAGTGTGTCCTGGAAAAGAATCAATATTTTTGTACCAGTTAGACAGCAACTACATCTTAGCTTAAACTGTTTTTAAGCTGAATTTCAACTTGTTCTTTATCTCTCTCTCTCTCTTAGGTCAGCTCTCATTTTATAATGCAAGCTCAAAGGCATTGTTACACACCTTCAGAACAAAGTTTACCCAACCATTGCTACCAGGCTTCATGGTCAGTAACTAGAAAAATCTTACAGTTTCTAGCACTGAATTCAGTTTTAATTGTTTTTTTAAAGAAGGAAACTGCAAGCACCTGGATTGGCTGACTTGTAATTTTTAAAAGTGTTTAACTGTTCTCTTTTGAATTTTTTGTGGTGCTTATAGTGGCACCCCATCAGGATTCTGCACCTGGATGTCTCAGCTAAATAAACAGAAGCAATTAAATCTGTGGATAGGAAATTAATAGCACATTGCAGTGGCTGATGAGCAGTAATTGATCTGAACTGATGGAGTCCAGGATGCTCTGAGCCACCAAAGCAGGTGTCATGGGACAGAATAGCACCCGATGCTTTCCAGTGGGAAAGAAAGTTTCCACCTTCCAAATATTTAAAAGCTCAGTGGGATTTTCTTGCCAGTCAGTTAAGTGCCCTGCATAACCTTTTTTGTCACTCTAAGATTATTGGCATCAACTTTCTGCAGTGTAAAATCCTCAAAACACACAGGAGAAAGATTAGTTACTATTAGCTTTCCTGTAATGATTTAAGTAATTAGTTTAGCTAATTTGGGCAGCCTCAGCTGTGTTGTAAGATGCCATCAAGTGCATCACACTTTGGGAGCAGGATGTGCAGACCTGGGATTTTAAAAGGTCTAGATTTTTTTCATGGCTGTTTATTTGCCTTGCTGATCTTTTTACCACAGGGGGGAAAGAGCAGCTTCAAAACTACTGGGATACATGTGTTAGCCATTCCCTAGCATAGCAAAGGCTGACTCGTAAATTCAGTAAATTCAGTTCCCAAGTCATCTGGAGAAACAGTTGCTTGCCAACATTCGGGCTGTCCCTCTGCACCTCACACAGCCAGCCCCTCACAGAGTGACAACAGCCTTACTGACTGAACAGGACGAGTGAAAATGGCAAACTATTTAATTATAGCTCTCAAACTTACTTTTTACAAACATGAAAATACAGCATTCTTTCATGTGAAGAGTAGAAGTCATTGACACCTGTGCCCCTGAAGCTTCTCAATTTTTTTTTTTTGGTAATATGTTTATGCTGACATAATTTTAGCATGACAAAAATAAGCACTGCTTTGAGGCACTGGAGCATAGTGAGAGAGTTGCTTTTCATTGTCATTCTACTTGCTGCAGGCACATTTGCCTTCAAAAAATTCTTCTAGTTAGGAGGAAGTGATTTGAGTACTAGGTCTTAGTTATAAACTTAGTTATGAAGTTTATAAATATGTGGAGCATCTTAGACTTCATGGACTTAAAATCAGCATATCTGTGATTAGAATGTTTTACAGAGGGCTGTGACAGAAGACATGCAGCTGTGTTTGTGCTAGTTAATTGTGGGATGGGAGGAGAGAGATGTGTTTGGTTCCTAATGCAGATTTTTTCTTTTCCCCCCAGATATGGTTTGGTGGGCTCACAGTGACCACTGGATTGCAGGTGCCAAGTGCTGTGAAAACTCTTCAGAAGAGTGAAAATGGATTGGGTGGTTCAACAAGCAGCCTAAATAATGTTGCCTAGTAATGTCTGTTGAACACTTCTGCTGCTGAATGTTTTTATTTTTCTGTGTAGTTACTACTCACAGAAGCTTGTGAGCATTGGATTTTGCTGGGTTTGCTACCTTCTGCTGTTTAGGGCCTGGGTACTGATAGTGCAAAGGTTTGGGGCTAAAGTGTTAGGAACCAGTGCTGGAATCCAGAAAAAAATGTCAGAAAACTGAGCTGTTGCCTATTAAATGAAGAAAGGGGAAAAAAAAAAGAAACCAAGAGCTGTAGCTGTGTACTTTTAAAATACTATATTCAAGCATTTTGTTATGGACTTGAATATTAATTTTGTTACAAATACTATTCTTCTATGAAGAATATAGCAAATACCATTTTTTAGCTCTCCTAATGCAGATTACTCAGCTGTGTATTTAATTATTACTAGGCTTCCCGTTAGAAGTTGTGATTTCCGAGATGCATTTTGAAAACAGACTGATTTGCTGGCCTGGCCTGGCAAAATACCCCAGCAGCATGGTTTCAGGAGGATATTACAAGATTGTGTAGTCCTGGTATGAAGAAACAATAAGAGCAAGCTGTGATTATTTCCCACAGTGGTATAAAATCTTCCTGTTTTCCATGGGTAACTCCTTTTTAAAACCATGTATATTGGTATTGGCTCCTGTTTGTCACCATTACATTAATTTCATTCTAGTTACATTAGAAATTTATGTGTAGATGTTCCATTGCCTTGACTCCCATTTGGAAGCTAGTAAAGCAGCAGTCAAATGATTCATAGTAATGGGAGAGCTAAAAAATGAGAAAAAAAGATCATGTTATATTCTTTGTGGAAAATCCCAACTTGTCAGTGGGAATTACTAGGTTATTACAGGCTTTTTTAATCTGTTTTTTCCCTCTGATCAAGCTGAGGAGCCTATAAATAGTTTTCAGATACACTCTTGAATCAGATGTTTCCTAACTGAAGATTGTTTTCTGGTATCACCTGAAAACTGTTATAAATTCATGGTCCATAATGATGTGGCTCATTTCCTGCTGGGCCAGTATATTTTCCTTTTGTGTATCCTTTAGCCCATAAAACCATGAATATCTAATTGTGTTAAGCCTCAGTATTACCAATGACTCTTTTCTGTCCATCACAATTTCTCAGGAGAAATTCCTTGAGACACCTTCTAATAAACTGTCTCTGATGTTCAGTGAAAATTTAAAATTAACAACGAAATGTTACCTGTTCTGGAAAGTGTTATTTTTCTTGAGGAATCCTGAAGTTGACAGCTTGGCTGAGCCCTAAATGTTCATTTTGTATCTGAAACTCGAGCATCTCTTAATTATTTGCATTGTGAACTTGTAATCACTTTTTGCAGAGAAAAGTAACAAACCAGTTCCCAGTTTTAGTGTAACTTCTTCTGTTGCTTGGGCTTTGGGACAAAGATACTTAAAAGAGACGATGTTTTTGGTCAGCAGTGTTTGAATCTGCTTCACACATTATCTGCAGATGGTACTGTTATGCAAATACCTTGTGTATAACCTTTTCTCTTTCCATTTTACTGCAGTGGACACCTGACCAGGAGTTCTTGGGGATAAATTGCTACAAACTCAGTTTTGCAGCCAGTTCTAGTCTGGGGCTGTGGTGCACAGACACCAGGGCGGACTGGCACCTCCGGGTCACCACTCATCCACTTGTCCTTGATCTTGGGTGTTCAGCTGCAGTTCCTCTTCAAATTTCCCTTTGTGGAAAGAAAGGGGATGTTTACAACCAGCTAATGTGCTGTGAGAACCATGAGTATTTTCCAGCCCTCTACAAGAACATTTAAATTATGAAGTTTCGTTTTGTTTTTTTTTCTGTTTCTTTTTTTTTTTCCCTTTTTAGCAAGTTGTAGTGTAACCTGCAAGGTGAATTTGGTATGCACTGATGTAAAAATGTAATTTTTCATTTAACAGTTAGTTAGAGGAAAGCTTGGGAGTGTTTCATACTGTGACTTGTGACTTGCAAGTTTTGGTTTAACTGGTGTCCTAGGTGAACCTTACCATGTGACTTTTTACCCTTAAAAGGATGGATTTGTTATTAGTTTGCACAGATGTCAAATTTTTGCTGCTAACATCTAGTCCAACTGTTTTTAGTAAATGGGGATATGAAGAATTGCCTTAAGCACTTTAGATGTTTTTATTTTAGACTGTTTTTTCTGAACTAGTGTTTCTCCAGCGCCCATCATCATAGGAAGATGAGCAAATCCACATTGCTCCCAGTGATGCTTTTTGTTGCAGTTGGTGCAGGGTTTGTGTCTGCAGCTGGACTGGGATGCCTGCAGCCTTCAGAGTTACCTTTTCCTTTGTGAATCCACTTTCAGGGATTTGGAAAGGGGTGGCTCTTTGTCAGTGGATCAGATTTTTTGAAGGTCTGTAGTTCAATCCACCAGGCTTATTTACTCTGAAGCCAATACTGCATGGTGGCAAAACAGGAGTTTTCTGCTCTGTGACCAAAAGGAGATGCTAATTTTTTTTTTTCCTTTTAAAGTACTGACTGCCAGTATTCTGAAGTTACTTTAACTCCGAAAGCCTGACTTCTGAGGAACTGAAGGTTTCCCTTGAGGTATTGATACATCAGATGAACGTAGCTGTCATTGTCCTGTGGAAAACTTAAGAACTGTGTTAACTGCAGATAGGGATGTCAGTGTCAGACAGGATAATTTTAAAAAAATAAAACAAAAAAGTACACCAAAAGAAAAAAAAAATTAAAAAACACCAACAAACCATCCCGGGGATATAAATGCTTCTGCAAATACCAAACAGGCAGAGCAGAGGTGACAGGTTAATTTCTTAGAAATGCAGGAAAAGCAGTCTAGTGTACAAATCCCGTTTCCTCACATCTCCCACGTTTCAGATGGAGACCGGTGGAGCCACTTGGGCGTGTCTTGGGCTTGTCCGTGTTTTTATTTTGGGGGGCGCGGGGTGTTGGATGGACGCTGCCCGTGACTTGTGTTGATGTCGTGCTCCAGCGTGGCTGTTTTTGGGTGTCCCGTGGCAGGGCCAGCCTGGCCGCGGGTTTCCTTCGGAGCAATTCCCGATGATCCCGGTGATCCCGAGCATCCCTGGGCCGCACCGCGGGGTCCCTGCCCGGAGGGGAGTGGGAAGTGGAGGGGGTGCCGTCCGCGTGTGACGCGATGTTTTGTACTAATACAGAAATCTGCAACCCTGTGCGTGTCTCTCGCTGTGTCGTTTTACCGCCGCCGCGTTTTGGGGCGATTTGGGGCGTTTTGGGGGGTTCGTGGTGGGTGAGAGACCCCCGTGGGGGGGGAGGGGGAAGGTGTGTTACGACAGCAGGGGGTTGTTTTACGACGGCGGGCGGCGCTTTGCGGCCGCGCTTGGCGGCCTGAAGCCGCATCGCGGTGAGGGCAGCCGGGCAGCGGCTCCCGGTGCGCCCCGGCGCTGATGCAGAAAATCAACAGGAACGTGGTCCTGGCGCTGCTGTCGCTGACCAGCCTGGTTTTCCTGCTCTTCCAGCTGTGCTATTACAAGTTCTACCTGTCGCAGAAGGTGAGGGAGGGCCCGCGGCGCCTGGCCGCGTTTCCCTGCGGGCGCTGTGAGGGGAATCCCGGGGCGGGCGGGGGGCCCGGGCCGGTGTCCGGTGTCGGGGGTACAGTCGGGCTTGGCTTCCCAGCCTGGCATCCAAGTCACTGTGTCAGCTAGGGCCATCGATTTGTCCCGAAGGGATTGATGCCCCCGCCAGCTTCCAGCTGCCACGGCTTTTAACCCTCAGCTCTCGTTGCTCGGTGGCTTTTATTGCACCGAGCTCTGTCAGGGCTCTGCTGGAGGGAGGCAGCACCTGCTGGCTGCAGGTTTTCCAACACGGAGAGAAATCCCAACTTTTTCTGCGGTCGTCTTAAGGGTTTTGTGACTCCGTGCTCCTGAAGTGCTGGGTGTCACAGTTTAAATCCTGCTTTTAAACCTGGAATGCTGTTTGTACCTCTTTTTTTACCTGACCCCGAACGTCCAGGTGAGTGATTTTCTGCAACAGCAAAAGAAACGAATGTTACTGTAAATTAAATCCTCTGGTGGTTCTTAGTTTACAGTTGCAACTCTGATTCAACAAAGGAACTCCCTTTATTTTTATGGAAGAACCGTGCAGGTTTCAAAGTGCCTTGAGTTGTTTTTTGGCTTTTCTTTCCTTATTAAGGCAGTGTCAGTGACAGCTGGTCACTGCAACCTTCAACTTCTTTCTCACCGTTTCTGATTTTTAAACAACTGAGAAGTTCTTCAGGCTTTTGAAAAGCCAAAAGCTGAGCCACGAGCTGCCTCGACCCTCTCACGTGAAAATGCAGTCCTTAAAATTGAATTGTCTAGGATTACACTTGGAAAGACTGAGGCACAATCCCGCTGTTCCTGCCCCTGTGGTATTTGCCTGACAGGGTTTGTCATCCTCCTGTTTTACGTTTGCTGGCACATTGGCTTGGAAACCTGAGGCCTCACCACTCAATGCTGCATGTTTGGAGGTCCCTGAGGCTTGAGTTGTCCTTCTAAATATATTTAAGCCACAACAGTTGTTTATGATTTCACATTCAGCACTGTAGCTGTGTGACCAGAGGCATAACCCCAGCCATAACCATAAAGTGGATAAATGCCCCTGAATGTCATGTTAAGAAAACAAGGATTCAACTGAAACTTTGGGGTTTTTCAGCTTCTTTCTCTTATCCCTTTCCCTTTTTTTTTTTAATAGAATGGAGCAGCTTTTTCCAAAGTCAGAGGAAGCCAGTCAGGCCAAGACAGCACTAGATGGGTATGTACAGTGTCACTGGTTCATACAGCTCTTCCACAAATCTCAGAACTGACTTGGAACTTCAAATTCAGGGTCCAGATCTCTTCGCTGGGTGCTTTCTGCTTTGAAGGATGAAGAGATTCACTTTGTAACTTTGTTCAGTAAAGAGAATATCGAAACACCAGTGTAAAGTAAAACTGAGAAACAGTTACAGCTTGACAGCCTTTGCTGATGCAGTGTTCAGATGTTTTGTTAATGTTTCGGGAAGAAACACTTTCTGAGGCAGAAGTGTTGATCCAGGGTTTTGTGTCCTTTCAGGCTGGGTGTTGAACAAATTGTCTGGTCTGCCATGCAGCTTCTGAGAAGGTGCAGGGTCACACAGTCCTCCTCTGCCCACTCCAGTTGTTCAACCTGCTTGTGCTGGGTTGTAAAGCTCAGGAAAATGTCACATTTCAGCATTCACCAGCTGCTGCATTCCAGCCCTCAAGACCAGTGCTGGGAGTGCTGTTAGGTGCTTGAAATGGGATATTTGTTGTGTCTTGCTTCAGGCTTGCAAGCTTGAATGCAACCAAAACCACCCACCCTGGGGAGCCAGAAGGTCCCCTATCATATTTGTAGTTAGGATTTGTTTGGAAACAGTTTTACAGAAGACTTTTTGTTAGCAGATCTCCCAGTGGAAAAACAGCACAGATGGTTAAGGAGAAGGATGTGCTGGGAGCTGGCTGCCTTTCGGTTTGGATGCAACAAGATAATGTTGCTAATTAGCAGAATGGCCATTTATAGGCCTGGTTTCTGCTGAGCAAGAGGGAAGGTGCTCTGGCTAGGAGCTGTCCCTGGAAAAAATCCAGACCAACTGCTCTGTGGACTGCTTGCTTGTGCCAGGAATGCCATGCTATTCTTGGAGGTGACATCCCTTGGAGCTGCCTACCAGGTGTGAGGTGTCACAGTCACAGGGGCTTCCAGTCTGTGGGCAGAGCTCTCCTAAAGGTTTAATTTGCTCTTCTGAGATCATTAGTGATAAAGGATGTGCCATGATCCTGCCACCTACTGCATGTCAGGCTTTTCTTAGAGTCCCTGCACTGATGTGTCCAGAATACTAAATTTGAACACATTTCTCTTGGTGACTTAACACCAAAGCCATGTTTTTCTACCATTATTTATGGGTTTTTTTTAAACTTTTTTAAGTTTGAGCTGAAAGCATCTGTTTTCCTGGAGAAGTGATGGGGTGGGGAAGGGGAAGTAGGTACTTTTGCACAGATTTTTTTCCTGTTCAGCATTCTGGTGTGCCAGTTTTAGTCACAGAAGCAATAGGAGCATGTCACTCACCTTTCAGCTTCGTGTAGCTGAAATCACTATGAGGGTGGCCTTGCTTCTGCCTGTACCATACAGGTAATGCTGCTGCCAAAACTCTGTTGTTGACCCACATCCTGACCTCATGTTTTCACATCTCTCTGAAGTTACAGCTTTAAAATCATTGGATGAAAATGTTACAGTTGAATGTATGTAAGTGGCAGGGTGACTTGTGGCTGGTGTAAGTGGTTTCTGTGTGCCATGGACATCTAAATGTGCTTGATTAATATTCTCCTCTGAATCAAATTAATAGCCCTTTGCATTAGGCACAGAACATTCTTGCTGCAGCTTTTTACTCCTTATGCAATGTTGAGTGCCCTGGGTAGAGCAGAATCCAAATTCTTGGATCTTGCATCCTGCCTTCTCACTCAGCCTCACAACTATTTGTGGAAGTGAAGTGTACACTCAGAGGAGGTATTGGGAGATAATATTTCCTTCTTTCAGTGGGTTGGGGTTTCTTTCTGTCAAAGAGTTTTAACGCAAAGATGGTCTTTCTGTCCTCTGTCAAACAGCACGTGGTTAGGAAGTTCCTAGGATTAATATCCAGTCACAATATTCCAGTGTATTTGATTGATCCTTTGATTCTGGGACTGGTTGATAAAGACATTGAGCAGATCAGAAGCTCTCCAGATGGCCCCAGCCCAGAATGCAAATACTTCTGTGCTCCAAGAGACTTCACTACCTTTGCACTACTAGACAAAACATGGAAACATGATGTAAGTGCATGTTTTCTGTTCACATTTCTGTGTTTTAATGCATTCAGCTGCTCTTTGATATTGTCACTTAATGCTTTTATGTTTGTATCTGAATTCATGTGGTGCTAATAGTTAGGCAGAGGAAACTTTGAAAGTTAAAGTTGCCCATTTACTAGCCTGGATACATTAGGAGTTATTTATATCTGAAACTTTTTGGAAGCTGTCTGTAATATTAAAAAATAACCACTGGTAGTCAGAAAGGAAAGAAAGGTCAGCTAGAAAGGAAGGAGGAGAACCTTGATCCTGTAATGTAGGTGTATCTTTTATAAATCTGGAGTCTGGGGACTCATCAAGCAGGAAATGCAGTTATGGATGTGACAAGTCTTGAAATATTATCGGAGTCTGCTGGTTTACATTTCTTTTAGCACATCCTTGTAATTAATACCATTTCATCTAATATATTGGTGATACTTAATGGTATTGCATCTTCTCTGTGGTGTTAGGACATTTTTTAATGGCTGTGTTAAAAATAGAAGTGTAGCATGTGAGGAAGGACAAATTTAAATTCAGTATTATTTCATCAATTACGCGTAATCTGGAAATATTTATTAGATTAATTTTTACAGACTAAGGATACCAGTGACAAACAGCTTTTTTCTTATTTTTCTTTTTTTTTTAGATTTTCTCTCTTTTTTTCTCATTAGAAAAAGCAGAAGACTGAAATGATCAGTGACTATTTCACTGAAGAACTTGAGTGAAAGGGGTGTGACTCTGGGCCTGATCAGGCAGCTGTTTAACCCATAGGTGTGAAGGAATTCAAGAAACTAAAAGTAAAGTTGTATGGGAGCACACTGAGATAAATCCATTTTTCCATTGCTTAGTGTCTCAGTGATATTTTTTGTATCATTTAGAGGAGAAGCTGATATGCTTATACAAAACTTATATATATTTCAAGGGGGGAAATCAAAGCATCTTCAGATGCTGATTGGTTTGTTGTTTTTTTTTTTTAAATCAACCAGAATTTAATTCCCTTTGTTCGTAGAACTATGAGAGCCTGAGAGCAGTGCTCAGTGTTTGGTGAGATTTTTATTTGCCCCACAAAAGAAGGTTTTGGACTAATCATTTTTGTGTTTGTGACATTGTTATTCAAGGACTTAAGAACACCAAATTTGGCAGAGGAACAGTTTTATAGAATAGTTTGAAAGTGCAGGGTAGTGTGCTGTGGCAAGGAACAAACCTAATCCAAGCATGGCTTACAACATTTATTTGTTGTTTTATTTTGTAGTTTGAAGGACAAAATTTAAGACAAGAAAAGAAGGTGGTTGGAATTGCTTGCAACTGCTTGTCTTCAAGCTCTTAGAGACTTTGATTCATTTGTGGCTAAGCCTGATTAAAAAATGAAAATGAGGAATGGTGTGAGTTAGTAATAAGCATTTAGCTTTCAGTTTTGGTTTCTCTAATCTTTAGCCTGCTCTGCCTCCTGTCTTCCTCATTTTCAGGTGGGCCTTTTTAGAACTGCTGAGAAGATGGGGTTCCAGTGGCTAAAGATTATAAACAAGGACCCCCGCTTGGATGGGATGGATGACCTGTCTGGGATGGAAATTCCCTTGCACTACATATTCAAGCTGGCATCCCATGCCATTCACCTGGTGGTCTTCTATGAGAGGAGTGGCAACTTCCTCTGGCACGGACCCCTGAGGCTCAAGCAACACATGGACAGAAAGTTTGTGCCCTTCCGGAAGCTGCACTTTGGTCGCTATCCTGGGGCATATGAAAAGTGAGTTCACAACTGGGGAAGGAGAAAGCCATCATAGCACTCCCAAAATTACTTCCTCTGTGTGTAAAACTACTCTCTTCCCTGTAGTCAGGTTCTGAAATTCAGCTCAGGTATAAGTCAGACCCCAAAGTGCAGGCTTTGAGAACATTGTCTCTTAGAAAATGAGAAAAATATCAAGACATTTCACACATCAAAATAAATATGTTTAACTTTTTCTGTTAATTTGACCCTGTTCTTTCATCCTTTTAAAACATGGAATCTGTATGAGTTATGTGCCTAAATCTTCAAAGTAGTTTTTAATTTTTAAAAGCAAATAGCCTCAAAGTACAGAGTAAAATTTGATTCTGAAGTGCATCCTGTACTTAGACAACCAAATAGCCTGAATTTTAAGATGCACTGAACAACATCTTTGAACAAATTCAAGTAATGAGTCAGGAAAGGAATCAGTGATCTGACAAAATGGCTTGGGGTTTGGAGGTGTAGGAATTCTTTTTAAACAAAGTTTTGAAATGCATGGGGAATTTGGTGAAGCTCTTGTTGCTTTTTTAATTTATAATTGGTTTTTGGCTGTATTTGGACTGAGGGATCACTGCCAGTAGTGTGCATTAAGATTATAACCTGCAGTAAAGGATAAATGTCATGTGGTTTGTAATGGAATTAAATTGGGTAATATATTACCTTTCTTTCCATGCAGGCCAGAACTTCTGCTTGTTTCCATTGATGACTTAAAAGTTCAAATTCCAAAAAATCCATCCAGTTTTCTAGAGGAGATGTCCCACTCTAGATTTCTTGAATGTAGGTACAGAGAAGCTCGGGCTTTCTTTCAGGTTAGTGGTAACTGGGTGGCATCTCTGAGATGAAATGTGTGTTTTCACTGATTGACCCAAACCTAAGAATGGTACACCGGGGATTTTTTGACCTAAATGGGACTGTTCACATGCACAAAGCTAAATACACCCCCTGATTCTCATTCCACAGATCTTACTAAGTGGTAATGAAATCAAACCTTATCTGAAGATCATCGCCGTTTTTGTTTTTTCACTTGCAGCACATTTTTGTCCAAGAGGGAACCCAAAATATCCATAGTTCTTACACACCCTTACTGTTAAATTGTTCTTATGTAAATAAAACAATCTTGTTTTATTAGATACACAAATAAAACCTGTGTATCTTCATGGCTGAAAACTTTCCTTATGGAAATGCTCACAGTTTTGAGAAGTGTTTAATTTTACATTTTTTGAACCATGTCGTGCAGTTCAATGTTCCTTATTTGGCTTATCTGAAATGGTCACATTTCGAAGTGACTGATTTAATTTCTTTTCTGACTGTGTAAGCTAATGTTTTCACCACTATTCAGAGCATTATTTTTAGAATTTTGCTACTTGATTTAGCAGATAGAAATGTCTTCACTGCAGTGTGGGGGTCATTTTGTTATAACTTGGAAAGGACATGAGTTATAAAGTGATCAAGGGCTCACAGTTAAGACTAAAGAGTCAGAGTCAGGCCACTGAATCTGAGACATCTCTGACTTTATGGAAGGGGAAAAACTGGCAGTGGAGGCTCTAATCTTCAGTCATTCAGGTGTTAGGGAAAGGGAGGACCACTCCTGTTCACTCTAGTAGGCTGTAGATCCTTATTTAGGTAGCAGGAGGGTCACAAGGGCACCCATATGTTGTCCCTTCACATGTGGAAGACAGAAAAATATAATCCACTTCAGCCTCCGGGCAGGAATAACCACAGGCAGAGAAAATGTGCCCCTGTATGTTTATTGAACTTTGCTGGAGCTTTAGCACTGAGACAAGCAGCTGGCACCCCTTTTGAAAAGTTCATTTTGGCTGCTTGTTGCCCAAGAGCTCTTGAAGAAATCCGTCACAAAGCGGAGTGTTCCTTTGTTAGAACTCGTAACGTTTTCCCAGCCTCTTGTGTCGGTTTTGGCTTTGCATGGACGGCAGACCTTGCCACAGTTCTGTCTGGAGGATTTTTGTGTTCACATTGTTTCTCCTTGGCCGTTCTTGAAACTCAACAGCCAACTCTGACACTTGGTGGCGCCAAATAAATTAATCATGGAGTTCTGGAGGCTGGAAAAGCCTTGATGTGCTGGCAGGGACTCATTCTGTCCCTGTGTTCTCCCTGGACTCCAGAAATTGACTTCAGCATGTCCAGAACAAGGGCTCACCCGTGTTGCTGCCAAGTGCTGAGAATCAGTGTCTAATACATACTTTCTTATTCTGGTCTGCGGTGAATTTTCATTCTGGTGGTTAGGGAAAAAAGAAGGTTGATGATTCAGAGTTTTAATTTCCACTTGTCATTCCAGTGCATGTTCTGAAAATGGTTTGTGTATGAGAAAACAGATGTTAGCCCAGGTATTAGTTAAGTAAATTTTTTAAGGTCATTTTTTTCCTAGGACACTGAAAAAATGAAGGGACAAGTTTGTTCTCTGACTGTAACTTGCATATTCTTGCCTTCCAGCTGTACCCTGATGATGCCTCTGTTGATGCAGTGGAATTCAGGAAAAAGGCAAAATCCTTGCTTCATCTGGCTGCCCTGACACTGAATAACTTGGGAGTGAAGTTCTGGCTGAGCAGTGGAACATGTCTTGGTAAAAATTTATGTTGTATTGCATTTTTAAATTCACCTGAAACTTTAAACACTTCATTCTTCATTGCTTGTTATATCAGCAGGGACCAAAAGTACTGGGTTGGAAGGTAATAACTATTGCAATACACCTTTTTGCTCCTGAAAAAGTGCTTTTTCTTTAGAAACCTGAGCTGCTGAGATGCTGGGCAAATTTCCAGTGAAGCATTTAGTGTTGTTAGGAATTACCTGTGTTGTGTTCGTCCCTGCTAGGAAAGAAATTAACAGTTCTCTAATATGTGTGACTTGGAATTTACTGAAGTGCCAGTTGGAAAATGCAGTGATGAGCACATTGTTCTGCTGTCCAAGTACACTCTAACCCTGTTTTTCTTCCCATGCAATTAGATGCATGTCACTGACTTCTAAAATACAGTTTTACATTAATTTATTTTCTTTCAAAATGAGCTTTTTATAAAATTACAGTCCACTAAATTAGGTAATGCAAGTTTTCAGTTCTGCTGAAGGTATAAGTATCTTATCACTGGTAAGGGATTCTCTTGTTCCTGAAACACTTAGTGAAGACTCATGTGTTCACATTTGCCTTGTATTTATTTAATCCTAGGGAATATAATTTTCTGAATGAACAGTTACTAAAAGATGCCTTAATGAAACAGGCAGAAGGATGTCCTACTTTGTGTCTTTCTGCTTTGCAGTGGTGATTGAAAGATGATTAACATCTTAGATGCAGTATAAAACAATAGTTGCAAATCAGAAGCACAGCTGTGGCCCTGTAGCTGTTAACTGCTGATTAGATTTGGTCCTACATAAAGAATTTTAGGTTTTTTTAAATATATAAATGCATTTAAATTAGGAAACTGAAGGCAGAGTATCTTAGTTTTCTCTTGCATTCTTGGCTTTCTGAAGGGAGAGAGATGACTATAAGTCATCCTGTGATACTTGTTTCCTTTGATGTGGTTCATCCCATACTGAAAAAAGGCAGAAGCCTTGTTTATGGCCTCAAAAGTCAAAGACTTTTGCCTGGTGATCTTAGAATAGTTCATTTATGTGTTGCTTTATTTCTGTTGAATTCATGTTCCTGAATTTAACTAGTTTGTGATTTTTCTGCTTTTTTTTTTTTTTTTTTTTTCCCTCAGGCTGGTATAGGCAGTGCAATGTCATTCCTCACAGCAAAGATGTGGATTTGGGAATCTTTATAAGGGACTACAAAGCAGATATCATTCCAGCCTTTCAGAAAGCAGGGTTGCCACTGAAGCACAAATTTGGCAAGGTACATAGAAAATGAACATTTTACTTCATGCGTGTGTTTCTGTAGATTTGTAACCTTGACTTCAGTTGCAGAAGTGTTTAATAAAGTTTAAAAATAATGCATAGTTACTGTGTTTTCTTCAGTTAGAAGTCACCCCATATATCTGATGAAAATCAATTTGTTTTCTGCTGACATAAGTTGCTTTGTATTTTTATGTGTATACACAGTGTGTATTTTTGTGTTTCAGGTGGAAGACAGCTTGGAACTCTCTTTTCAGGGAGAAGATGATGTGAAACTTGACATTTTTTTCTTCTATGAAGAGGATGACCACATATGGAATGGAGGAACTCAGGCCAAATCGGGCAAGAAATTTAAGTAAGAACTGGATTTGTACCACTAGTAGGATAGGAATTGAACAAGCTAGTGTTTACTGATGGCATTTTGTGTGCTGTTGCCTGGTAAAGCCTGTGCTCTTTGTGGAAATGTGGATGTCAGAGGGGAATCAGTAGAGATTCTGCACTCTGAGACCAGTGAAGCAGAGAGAGAACAGTCCTGTGCCTTACTAGAGAGTAAATGTCAGATCTCTTGTGAAATCAAAAGCAGGGCTGGCATGTCGTATATGAAGCAGATCTTATCTGACTGTGACAGGCCCCCAGTTACATAAACACCCAAGATGAGAGAAAGTCTCTGAAACAGTGTTTATTACACAGTCTAAGTTTGTAGTAGAATATTAAACCTTAGGCATCTGGATTGATGAGGAAATAATTTTGGCAAAAAGCCTCAACTCTCCTTGCACAGAAAAGCCCACAGTTTGGGATTTTGAGGTAGCAATTTGGAATACTGAGTTGTGACAGCAACACAGACAATTCCTGCAGGCCTTACTGTTCATGTTCTGAAAATGGAATTTTGAATAGGATCCTGTGTTTCTTGCTTCACACCTTTCAGTATTAGATCAGCAATGATTTAATAATTTAATGATTTAATAATTTAATCCAAATCAATTTAGCTAACTGGATATAGGTTTTGATAATTAGATTTATTTCTTTCAATCACATACGTTTACTCAGAAGGAGATAGCTGCAGACTAGTTGAAAACCTTGTAGACTTCTATAGGATTTCGTTATCTTTCATATTTTACCTGAAATGTATTTGTTTGTATTTAGCTAATGGGAATTTAGTGAGCACTCATCCAGTTGGAGATAATGTCCAAATCCTTGTCTTAGTTATCTTTGTTCTGAAGTGATAAATAAAGACTGGGAAAGACATTTTGATAATCAGCTTCAAAAGGCACATTTAGAAATAGACAAAAGAAAGACCTCTTGGAATATCCCCAGAGAAAATGTGCTGTATTGCAAAGTAATGTTTTTTAGCATACAGCAGCAGTTACAGTTTTCATGTGTGGTGCATTCTGAAAAGCAAGCTGACCAATAAATTCCTTTCCTCCTCTTTGTGCTGTTGTTGCATTTAAAGTGCAGTGGCTGTTTCCATGCCAATGGAGTTGACACTGCTCCTTCAAAACTCGGATATTCGAGAGATGTTTTTCCCCCGTTTTTTTGATGACCGGTCCAAGACATAAGAATAGGGGATCAGTGTGACCCTGTGCTGCACTCCAGCTTTTGTATCCTTGGATATTACAGCTCCTCTGTAGCTCCATCTTCCACAGAACTCTTTCCTTTTCTTGTAGCCTCATAGTTACTTTTGGTGGTAACTTATTTAAAGTTCCAAACGTAGCTTTCTAGTTCAGTAATAACTCTGCTTAGGTATAGCATCATAAGGAAGCCAAACCTCTAATTCTGAGCTGGTGTTTCTTAGTTCAATACACCCAGAAAACAACCAGGAAAACTGCTTGTTTGCCACCATAAAGGCCCTGAGCCATGTCAGAACTGTAGCATTTAGAATCCTTTGCCAAGTAATTCCAGACGTGTGTTGTTTCAAATACATCCTCAAAAAGAGAAAAGAGACCCAGCTTTTGTTACTGTGAGAAGTGAGAGCACTTGGCATTCTTAATCTGACTATGTGCAACAGCAAAATGACCCTCAATTCTGCTTAATCTTCAGCCCTGTCAGAATTTTGGAGTAAGACAAAAGTGTGAAGATCAGTCAGAAGAGAAGTGATTGTTTGCTCATGCTGAATACTAAATCCACTCTAACAATTTTAAAGGAATTATAGTGTCAGAAGAATTGTTGATTGCTACTGGGTCATCAGGAAGGGTAGAAGTTATTTTCTAAGATTAAAACTGAAAGGTAGAAGTTTTCTTCAGAAAGCTAAATATTTGCACAGGCATACTTTCTGTACATCTAAATTAGAGGGTGGAGAACTAGAGCATTTCTCTTTGAGTCCCTAAAATATTTCTCATAGTAATTTTTAGACTCTGTTTCCTTGGAGAGCTGATTTCTAACCCTCACTGCCTGGCTGTGTGGTTTGCTTTTCCATGTGCACAAACACTTCTTTAGCATTCCTGACACAAGCATGTGTATCCTCCTGATACTGTCTTGGAGTTGCAGCAATTGAGGCTTCTTCTTTGTTTGCAAATTTAATACTGGACAGTTGCAATCTCCAGCAAAGAATGAGTATTTACAAAAACTGAGTCTGGGAATCAAATCCCCACTGTTTGCTTTAATCCTTAAAGTGAACTAATTCTGTAGGTTTTTAACAAAGAGGACTTTGTGTAAGAGTTCAGTTTAATCAGCAGTCTCTGGATATATATCCAAAAAATGCTTGATCACTTTGTTCTTTCCCTCCACTTAAGGCATGAACCACAATTGTTTTATTTTCTCATGTTGTTTGCTGAGAGCTTAGAATGAAATTAACTTCATGCTTGCAAGAAGATGGCAGTTCTAGTTCATCATACGAATGTACAATTTTTTTTTTAAAAGACAAAGTGCTTATGGTTTCATTTTAACTTGTGAAAAGGAATTTTAGGATCTTTTTTTTTTTTTTTTTTTTTTGTGTGTGGAAGTCTTCAGAGTTTCAGAAGTGGGAGTGATCCTCTGCAGGAATAGTGGGTACACTTTGGTATTGTTGAACAACTCGATGTCGTTCTGGTCAAGCTGTGAAATTTACCTGTGAGCTGCCACTGCTGTAAGCCTGTACCACCCTCACCTTTCTAAAAGAAGTGACTGTGAAATCCCATTTGCAACAGGCAAAGCAGAGGCAGGGACTAACCTATAGGTGGCAGAATGATGTGAGTGCAAGCAACAAAAGAATTAGGAATGCTCCTTCCTAAGCACATGAAGCAAATGTTCACCAGTTACTGTTGATAACACCCTTGTCTAGCGTGTAAGAGAAAAAAACAGTATAAATGTAACATGGCCACTTGCTGCAGTTGCTTGCTTTCTCCTTCAACTTACTTAGAAGTGCATTCTAGCCTTTTGTCAGTGACCATACCCTTTTGTTCTGGCACAGGTATCTCTTTCCCAAGTTTACTCTGTGCTGGACCGAATTTGTGGAACTCAAGGTACACGTGCCCTGTGAAACCCTGCAGTACGTGGAGGCCAACTACGGCCCGGAGTGGAAGGTGCCTGTGAAAACATGGGACTGGAAGAGCTCACCCTCCAATGTGCAGGACAATGGAGTCTGGCCTATTGATGAGTGGGACAATGTCATCCAAATCTACTGACCCTGTCTGCTGACAGAGCCTGTCCCCAGAACTGTCAGTGTGTGACTTCCCATGCCCAAAGGCATTGACATCCGTTTCCTCTGTAATGCCCCACGTGTTTCCTAAGGAGACATTTACCTCCCTTTGCTTAACAGGTATTTTCTTCACCTTCATTGTGCTTTTTCCACATGATTAAGGGAGAAGATGAAAAGCAACTGGAGGGAAGGGAAGCTGAAAGAAAAGCTGCACAAAGGGAGTGGAGAGGACTGCAGTGGACTTTTGGGCAGTTGACTATTTAAATGTAAACGGTGGCCAGGCAGCTTTGACATTCCTGGGATCATCAAAACCTTCAGACTGTTCAATTCTCAAGCTTGAGAGAAGGTGAGGATGGGAAAATCTCAGAGCAGTTCCTCTTTTTTCAAAGGAGATCTTGTGACTGTTTCACTTCAAAACACCAGCGTTATGAGAACCTCAAATGTGCTTGATTTGAGACTGGTACATCCCTACCATGAGCAGCAGGTTGCTCTTGGGAGTGGAATGTTTCTGTGGCACAGAACTGTGTGACCACCTGCTTTACATCTAGGAGGTATCTGGTAATGGTGTTACACTAAGTGAATGGAAGGAGAAACTATTGACATTGGACGTTTTTCAATTCGTCCTTCTTTAAGAATGTGAAGGTGCATGCTGCTGGGATGGCTTCCCCATGAAAAGAAATAAAATTCTGGTTTTGATGTCCCACTCCTTGTGTTCTCCCTGTAAAATATCTTACTGGTTTTTAGCAAATTATTCCTGCTTTCCTGCAAGTAGATAGAAATGGGGGTTATTCATAGTTTTCTATTTCACAGAACAGAGGCTTCTCTTTAAGGGAAAAGAGAAATGTGTACAAATACCAACTGTTCCATCAAATTTGCAGTAGCAATGCTGCCAGTCCTCTCAGTTTCAGTTTCTCCTGCCACTGAAACACTGGAGTAAATTGTTCAGCTTCTGGCAACAACTTGTCAGGCTGGCTCTCCAGTTGGATGGTAACTTTGCTCTGCCTGGTTAAGAAGAGAGAGATGTAAAATCCTGCTAACACCATTCACTTGCTAAAGTAACCATGACATCACAAGGGGTAATTTCTCAGGTAGATTTTTTTTTTTTTGTACCTTTTCCTTTAACTGGAAAAAAAAAGGTGAATGTCCTTGTGGTTTCCATGTGGTTTTCATGTTCATAACTCTGTTGTCCTGAACTTCTTGGTGTAATAACATGCAGTAAGCCTGTGAGTTTCTCAGATGTGATAAATGTTTAAGAGTGAAAGAAAGGATGCTCTCAGAAAATTATAATCTGTCAAATGTTTGACTTTGTAGATGAAAAGACTAATGAAAAAAAATGCATGTCCCTGAAAGGGAGGATGTCTTGAACAGTTGATTATACCTGTAAGGTATTCTTCAGGTTAAAATGTTTTCTCTTCAGCAGATACAAGTGTATATTTAACACTGATTAAAAGGAGAGTCTAATTTGCAACTTGAGATGCTGTTTCATCCTCTGTTTTGTCATCTTGGGCAGCATTTAACACACTTCATTGCAGTTACAATGACAAAATGCATAGAGGAAAATCCTGAAATATTTCTTACACTGCTTATTGACTGCCTGTCTTTTGAATGTTTATTTTTTAATAAAGATAATTGTATACAATAAATATGCTCTGAATAAAGCAGAAGCCCACATGTAGGAGAAAGGATCCTTCAGCTGCACAGAGAGATTGCACACTGCACATCTCCTGTCACTCTCTGTGCAGTGCTCTGACCACAGATTTCCTCTTTGGGTGCAGATTGGGTGCCCAGGTGTGACCATCATGGAACTGCTGCTCTTCCAAGGCACATCATGAGGCTAAAGCCATGGCATCCCCACAGAAACAGCCAGATTGAGGTGTGCTTCCTCTTGTGCTTTCCTGAATTGCCTCATCTGGAATGGATTCTTAATTCTGTGTTACTTTCTTAACTTACTAATTGCATTCATTTTGGAAGTGCTCTGGAGAGGAGGGTGATTCCTAAATTTTCCTAATGGTCTTAAGCAATCACAGGTGAAGTCCCTTGGCTTCCCTGTAGCAAACAAGGTTTTTCACATTATTTATATGCAGCTGTCAAAGACAGAAAAGTGATCAAAGCTCCAGAATAATGGCAAAGAAAGATTGAATAGCATTGATTGAAGAGAAGGGACCATAAAAGGCAATGTTCAAAAGCCATAAAAGACGGTTACAAGAAAAGGAAGGGATGTGTGTGCTCATTTCTGTGGGTGGTAGGAAATAGAAGTAAATGGGGGGAATGCAAATTGATCCACCTGCATAGAAGCTGGAGTATTTAACATGTGGAAATGTGTAAAACCTGTGACCTCGGGGGTCTCTGAGTACACATCAGGCAAATGCCAGCCAAAGCTGACCTGAATGTAGTTAAGGACTGATTGTACTTAATCCTGTTTTCCCGCTGGAGGGAGTTCCTATTTCCCATGATTCTGTAGTACTCCACAACTTCCAGCTTTTAGAAGGTGGAAATTGGAATAGTTGTTTGTATATGAGCTTAAGAAAAGATCTATTTCTGGAATCAGACGTTATGAGTGATGCTCTCACGGGAAATGAGAGAAAACTGCAGCATCTTAAACACTTGAAAAAAATGTGATGGTTTGCAACAAACGGGTAAACACAGTTCTTCCAAAAAGGGTATGTCTGATCCAAACTGGGGCTGCAGAACAATCGTGGGATGGACAACGCTTGGCTGCACAGGGCAGGAGGCTCTGAGGGAGATGCTGACACTTTTGACCTGTCCAGGAGCAATATTCTGACAGAAGGGCCCATGTCTGCTCTACCACACTGCTTTTTTAACCTCAAACACAGAAGATGGGCAAAACTGTGCTGTTGCAGGCAGGAGAGGATCCTGTAGTATGGCTGTCTTTCTCTGCTGTCCAGATGAAAATGTAGCAGCTGATCTTGTTATGCCCTTGCTGTTGAAGCAGAGCCTGGGAGATGCTGGTTGGTGGTATTAAGCAACTTGCATCCTTTGCTGCTTTAGAATTCTCTAGAAGTCTGAAGTCTGTCAGCTCCAGAAAAAACCAGTCTCTGCTTTGCACTGCCCACTGTGGTTGTGTTGAATGAGATGTGTAACAGCACAGACGCCTTCCTTCCAAGGTGACTGCCTGTCACAGTGCCGTGGCTCCCAGGGATATGGTTCTGCCATTTATTGCTCCCCAGCAGAATTCTCTGAGCTCACACAGCAGTTGAGGAAGCTCAGGGGCAGCTGCTTCGCTGCTCAGGCTTGTTTCCTTCCTCTTCATGTGTTTCAGTCGTACTGTGAATTGCAGAACAGAACAAGGGAACTTGAGAAATTATGTGGAAGGACATCAAAGTCTGCTTGGCACTTGTGTTCACTGATCTACAGCAGCTGTTTCGGTAAAGTGACACCAGCAGATGATTTATATCAGCTGATAATCTTTGCTTAACAGCATTGTGTTTCCTCAGCTCAGCCATTTCTGTTCCTTCCACTTCAAACCCAGGATAAGCCAAGTGGCTCTCTTTTGACAAAAAGCAAATCATTACAGCACCTTTCTCCTATCCACTTCCTGTCAGGAAAGTCAAAACTCTTGACTAAATCAGCTTCCACCAGGAGATACTGTTGAACTGTGTGGCCTCTCTCCTTGAGTTGACACTGGCCCTTCTTTGTCACTGCCATTGTCCCGAGCAGTGTCTCAGGAGCCGGTTGGGGCAGCAGGAGCATCTTCTGTTGAAAAATCCGAGTGTTTGCTCTTTGGGCTCCTGTAATCGTCTCACATTGTCAGCATTCAGGCTTGGTCACCTCTTGGTAACAACCTTTCTCAGCTGCACTGGAAGAGGGATTTCTGAACAAACGTGGAAAGGGAGAGAAGATTAAATAGGAAATAAAGACAGGAGCCAGGCCGGGCTGTTGGGTTTTGGGTTTGTATTTTTTTTTTCTTTTTCTTTTTTTTATTTTTTTTTGGTCATTTATTTTAATTAATTATTTTATTTTAGAAAGCCAAGGTACATTTGCGTCATGTGGAAAGGGGTCCCTCTGTGACTGACCAGACATCTGGTGTCATTGCATAAGAAAAATTTTCTTTATTGTCATGGTTTCAGCTGGGACAGGGTTCATGTTCTCAGTAGCTGGTGTGTTGCTGTGATTTTGGATTCAGTGTGAGAATAAATGTTGATAACATGCCTGTGTTTCAGCTGCTGCTATGTCATGTATACCCTAAATCAAGGACGCTTCAGTTTCTCCTGCTGTACCAGTGGGCAGGTGAGGTGAACAATCCAAGGGTTTCAGAGAATATCATGCTCTGGGTATAAACGGGGGGGGAGATGGCTGAGAAGGCTGATCACTGCTGGGGGGTGGGATGGGTATCAGTTTATGGCTGGTGAGCAAACTGTGCTGTCCACCACTTATTTTTGGAGTTTGCTTTCTCATTATTATTGTTATTGTTAACAGCATTACTAGTATTTTACTTTGTTTTCAGTTACTGAACTGTTCTTATCTCAACCCGTGAGTTTTACAGACTTTTTTCCCCCCTTATTCTCCTCCCCATCCCTCTGTGGGGCTGAGAAGCCAGAGATTTCAGCCCTGTACCCTCCCCAGTTAAGTGATGCAGTGGGTTCTCCTGCATTATTTGGAAGAAAATTAGTTTTTTTTTTTTCCTTAGAGCATGCCTTCTCCAGGGTCTCAAATCCTCTCTAGTGCCTAACATCCTCAGCAGCAGTGCAATGCAGCCTCCAGTGCTCCAAAACAAGGTGTCCTGCACCGTGCTTGTAAAGAAAAGTGCGTTTCTGTGGCTCAGTCCCAGCACAGACAGGGAAAAGGCTGACAGGAGGGCTTTTGGCTTGCCTTGGAGGTGTTCTTGGGTAGTGTTGTTTTGTTCTGTGATCCTCATCAATACATGTAAGAGGATCAAGTAGGTTGGGAAAGACTTCTGTGTTCATCGAGTCCATCCTGTGACTGATCACTACTCTGTCAGCCAGAACAGAGCACTGAGTGCCACCTCCAGCCTTTCCTTAAACACCTCCAGGGACAGTGACTCTTCAGTCTCCCTGGGCATCCCATTCCAATGTCTTATTGCCTTTCTGTGAAGAAATTCTTCCTAATGTCCAACCTAAACCTCCCCTGGCCCAGCCTGAGTCCGTTCCCTCTCCTCCTGATTCTGTTCCTGGAGCAGAGCCCGACCCTCATGGCTGTCCCCTCCTGTCAGGAGCTGTGCAGAGCCACAAGGTCCCCCTGAGCCTCCTTTTCTCCAGGCTGAGCCCCTTCCCAGCTCCCTCAGCCTCTCCTGGGGCTCCATTCCCTTCCCCAGGCTGAGCCCCTTCCCAGCTCCCTCAGCCTCTCCTGGGGCTCCATTCCCTTCCCAGCTCTGTTCCCTTCTCTGGACTTGTTGGTCTCTCAAGCTGTGAGGGGCCCAGAGCTGTGCCCAGGATCTGAGGTGTGGCCTCAGCAGGGCCAGCACAGGGACAGCCCTGCCCTGCTGCCACCCCACGGCTGGGCACCCTGGGCTCGTGTCCAGCTGCTGTCACAGCACCCCCAGCCCCTTTTCCAGCCCCTTTTCCAGCCACTTTTCCCCCAGCCTGGAGCTGGGGGGTTGCTGTGACCCGAGGGCAGGACCCAGCACTGCCCCTGGGTGTCCCTCACCCCAGCGGCCTCATCCCATGGATCCAGCCTGTCCAGACCCTCTGCAGAGCCCTCCTGCCCTCCAGCGGATCCCCATCCCAGCCAGCCCAGTGACATCTACAAATTTGTCAATGGTAAACTCAATCCCTGTATCTCCAACATACCTGGAGACACAGGAACATCACCTGTGAAGGAGACTGGGACCCATCTCCATCAAGCACCTTCCACGTGCTGCCTGTAGCCACCTGTGACGACTTTCCTGCACTGCTGATGCCTTTAGCCCCTGGCTGTTTGTTGCAGCCACTTCTCTGGGTTAATGATGCCTCTGAAGTGCATTTGGTGTTTGATCAGAAAAAGTGCCCATTCTTTCTTGCGGGAGATAAAGCTGTTGCTGAGCTCAGTGTGCTTAGACCATCGTTAGCCTCCTCCTTGCTGGTCTTTTACAGCCACTTTGCTGCAAGCAGCTAATGAAGTCAGCCAATTAATCTGCTGTCCCTCAGCCCTCCAGGGACCTGCCTTTCCCTGCAGCACAGTGGAGGTGTTCTAACCTCTGAGTAAAGGTCCACAATATCTCCTGTGAACAAGACAATGAAAGACCCAGAAATATTGCTACCTGTTCTTTCTTTGACCACCAAATCTTCCCATCCCTCCCAATGTCACTTCTGAAATGCCCTGGCTGTTATCCAGTCCTCATGAATGTCTCATCTGGCAGGCTGGCATGAGGCTGGTGGAAGCCTGGAGATTGGCACTTTGGATTTTGACCAGAGTGGTGAGCAGTCTGCTGCATTGCCCATCTCACTTTTTGAAGCAAGGGAGTTTCATGAGAACTTCCACTGAAGTGATACAAGGCTTTGCCACCATGGCTACACAAGCCCAGATTTCACCTGCAAATGGGCCTGAAAAGGAGGAACCTGTTTGAAATGGTGCTAATGCAACTTTTGTGATGGTCAGCTGGTCATGCTGAGGGTTGGAGTCCTTAAAAGGTGTGAGAGAGTTGTCCTTACCTGTGGCACTTATTGTTGAGTTACTCCACAGCATTAGCAAGGACTAAGGTAGAAATGGAAAGCCCTGCCAGGGTGTTTTCTGCCTCACCAACATCTTTCTGCCAAAAAACCCTAATAAAATGTGTGCAGCAATGGCAGCTGGAAACAACAGATGATACAGATTAAGTGACTTTGTAATTGCGCTGGCTGTCAAATCATGGAAGGGCTTGTGTTTGTTAATTGTTTTTGTGTGGATGCCTTCCTCTGGGACTCTCCATCCTAAGGGGACTGGGAAAGGATTTTCTGAATCTGAATTAGTGTGATAACCTGAATAATGCAGAAATGGGCATGCACCTCCTGGAGAGGCAGACTGTCCAAACAGAATGGCTTTGGTGTGTTCCCTGCAAACAAGGCAGGTGCTGGGAAAAAAGAGGGGGAAAGGCTGAGCACCAGAGGGTGTTCTAATAGTTTTCTGTGATTCATCAAGGCTGTTTTATAGCAAAATGGCCTGTTTGAAGAGAGAGGAGAGAGAAAACTGACAGGGGCTTGGGAGTCCATAACTTCACATATTTGGGCCCATGGGTTTTTTTATGTGAAGAGATGGGAAAACATGAAATAGATGGAAATGCATATAAACTCCTTTTTCCTGTTCTGATCCTTCGTTGGTGCAAAGGGGGAAGGCTGCTGATGCCAGCCCAGCTGCTCTGGTTTGCACTGGAAAGGGCAAATCCAATCCACCCACCAGGTGGGCACTTCTGCCCTCCCACATCCTGTGGATCAGGACCACGGCTCTAACAGTGACCAGTCATAGCTGGCAGGTTTCAGGCTATTCTTCCTTGTCCTCCCCAGCCTGCCCCCAATGCTCTCTGGTCCGTTTTCCATCCCAGAGACCCAGGACACAAGCAGGGACCTTAATTTATAGGGGGAAAAAAAAATGTCAGTGCTGACAGGCAGAGTGGTGTGAGTGGAAATGAGTTGTGCTGATAAGCCCTTCTGACTGTATTTTATTTTACTGGGGTTCTTAACAAACAATCTTTATGAAATGCAAACCTGTCTTATCAGGCTAATGCAGATTGTCTGAAATCCTTATCTCCATGGGCCAGTTAGCTGGAGTGATTCCCTTTTCATAAGGAATAGAGAATGAAGAGCTGCACACAAGCCTCCCCCCCGCCCCACCTCCTTCCAATCACTGCCATTTACTGGCAGTGAACCGAACGGCTCTGATTTCCAAACTCATAAATAACGCAGGGCCCCCGAGCTGAGCTGTCCTGCGCTCCCAAAGAGCTGTTCAGCTGCACAGGAGCCGGAGTCAGCCGGGAGGGGCTGGGCAAGGAAGAAAGGGAAGAGCCCCTGGTTTGTGGAGAAAAGCCATTGGCTTTTTGAGAGCAGCCGATGTTTAAGCTGCACCTAACGCTGGAGCGGCACAACCTCCTCACCAGATCCATCCCTCCCTCTCACCACTGTCAGCTGGCCTGGACCCTTAATTTTGAATGTGTTTCCTTGGCGTGATTTTTGCTCCATAACTCAGACTGCTGTCTGCTGGGGAGGAGCTGCTGCTATTTGTATGTTGATGATTTATCGTGTGAAACGTGCCCGCTGCTCAGGAGAAGGGTTTTTTCCCCTTCATTCTGTTTGTGCTCTCTGTGTATTTTCTATGCCTCATGTGGGTCAAGTTTGTGTGCCTGGGGAATGGATGGCAGCTAAATAGCTCTGCTGCTTTTTCTGGGGACAGAAGCATGGAAAAAAGGTAATAGCAGCTGTGAGGAAATGTTTTTCTTCTGGTTGCTGAGCCTCTGGGGAATATATATATATATATATATATATAAAGTCCCTCTCTGGGAACACACAACAAAGTAAACAGATGCTGCTGTTGTCTCTGCTGTCTCTGTGATCTGTGGAAATGTTCTTCTTTTCTGGGACACCATGAGGTGCTAGATGATCTGCACCAGGTCTTAGCCTTTCAATTCCTGTACTGAAGTAACAAGACCAGGTGAAAAAGGGCCCTGACTTTTACCCACCAGCACATACAAGTTCCTTTCACATCTGTCTTGCATCTTGCCAATTTGAGTGCTTTTCTGATCAGGAGACGGCTCTAGATTAAACAATCATGGGGTGTAAGGAGGTCTCACAGCTGTACAGAAAAATAAGGCTCTGTAGGAAATAGGTTTCCCACAGCACGTGGCACAGAGAAATTCTAGTGGGATTGCTGTTGATTTCTCGTTCCTCTTGACATCTGGGAAGATGCCAGCATGAAGGGTTAGTTTAGCAACAGAGATTATCTTTCCCAAAGCAGGAGAGCTTGTGTACCCCAGGATGCAGTGTTATCCCCATCTGCAGATACTACTTAACTCCTAAACCCAGGAATATTAATTACACCAAAGCATGGAAATATCTTGGCTACACCTTTGCCATGGAGAGGGACACCTTGGACACGTAGTTGGACATCCCACAGGTGCAATTACAGGTCAGTTGTCAGGGGTCATCATTTCCAGGCAGCACTGAGGGCTGGACAGCGAAAGGACATTTCTCTGTGCCACAGCTCCTTGAAAAAACCCAACCCAGTCAGTGGTGATGGCTGTGTGCACACAGTGTGTCCCCTGGTGGCTGCTTCTCAGCCTTTCTTCTTGTGTTTTTTACCCTGAAGTCAGAAGCATTTCCCCTTCTTGATTAAGAAGAAGAAGAAAATTTGGATGAGCAAACAGGCAGGATGACTTCACCACACTCTGCAACCTCCCTGTTCTACTAGGCCATGATGTTCCTTTGTTCATTCTCACCGTGGGCAGGAGCAAGGAAGACACACTGAGCAGTAAATCTGTTTAGGTGGTGTCTGTGAATGGCAGCTGTCAGGCAGGTCTTCAGAGACAAATGCAGCAGTCTGAGTCACAAGTGAATATGTAAAGCATCTCCAGACCTTGCTGTGAGGATGGAGTGTGCTCCTGGAAACAAAGACTCACAATTAGTCTTGGATGATTATATTCCAGCATTTCTACTGGGGGGGAGAGGGGGAGAAGGATTAAATTTGGTTATGTCTTTTTTCTTCTAGGAAGTCCAGTTTTAGAATCCTTGGAATGTTCTAAAACCCTTTATAGTTTCCTGCTTTGCAGATGTCCCTCTGTATAATGGAGGGGGAAAAAAAAAAAAAAAAGAAAATCCAAATTCTTCCTTTTTCCCTGGTTTTGATGTGAATGTGTTCAGGAGGGCCCAGATCACACTGTCAGTTTTTTCTCCTGAGCTGAAGATCTCTGTGTCCCCAGTCCTTTCCATTCTAGAGTTGAAATGCTTCAACATGTTTCAACCCTTCATCATGGGCAGGTGCTTGGGGTGCAGACCTGATTCTGTTGAATCCAGCAGATGTTGAGCGCATCTTGCCTTGCCAGTACCTGAATTTCAGCCGCCTCCCATTCCTTCTGGGACAGCTGGACTCAGCCCCAGTCCATACCCTTATGTGGTGCTGAGTTTTGCAGTGTGTTAAAGGAGCTGTGGCATTTATCTGTCCTTTCAGGTTGGTTTTCTTTCATCCTGCCTGAACTGTTACAGGAGAGTTTGCTGCTCTCCACTATGAGAACTGGAATCATTTAGCCTGGAGAAAAGCAGGCTTGGGGTGACAGTACCGTATTTTTCTTTTAATTACCTGAAAGGCAGTCGGTCTTAGCAAGGTGGGGATTGATCTCCTCTTCCAGGTGACAGGACAAGAGGAAGCAGCCTTAAGTTGTGCCAGGGGAGATTTAGATTGGATACCAGGAAAAATTTCTCCTCTGAGAGCTTTGTCAAGCACCGGAACAGGCTGCCAATGGAAATAGTGGAATCACCATCCCTGGAGGGAGAAAAAAGACATGTAGATTAGGCACTTAGGGACATGTTTTATGGTGGACTTGGCAGTTAATGGCTGGACTTGATGATCCTGAAGGTCGTAGAGCAAGGGTTGGGCCTGATTTGCTCCCAGCTGAGCACAGGGGAAATTGTGCTTCAGGTCCTTTCATGTGCAAGACCCTTGTACCCAGCTCCTTTCATGGCAGGTCAGGATGGGCCCCACTGAACTGGCCACAGGGAACCTGGGAGGAGCCACACAAGCTGGCCCTTTTCAAAGGTGATGGCTGTTCCTGATAATGCCAATTGGCTCAGCTTTCATTTCATCTTCCTAGTGACTAATGCAGACAGATCAATTAGGGGCTGCACACAAGAAACTGCAGCTCCTCAACCCTCCCCCAGATAATAATAAAAATATGCCCCTGCTTTTCTCCTTCCTTGAAGTCCCCAGGAGAGTATTAGCTAGTCCTGCAGGTGCAGCCGCCCTGCAGGGTGGTGAGAGCAATGAATAGTAAGGTTTTTAGCTCAAGCACACTAAGGCTGTTCAGCAGCCATTGGATAATCCTCTGTTAATCAGATTATGTAAATTACTACTTCAGCATCCCCAGCCCATCTCTCATCCCACTGCTCTTCAAGCTGGAAATAAAAGGCACTCTAAAAAGGAACATTTAAACTGCAAAAAGGCAGCACTGCTGAAAGGGGTGGGCAGAGGGTGCTGGGATGAGGAGCAGAAGCAGGGCTTTGTTTCCATGCAGGCAGGCAGGCATTCTGCCCTGGCCAAGCAGTGAGAGACACCAGCACACCGAAAGCCAGAGTGGGTGCTCCCTGTGCATGGCCAGTGCCTCGGTGCTGGGCAGGGGAGGCAGTGTTGGTGCCTCCCTGGAGACCAGCACGGTCTGGATGGTACCTCTGGTGTGCTGGAAGAGCATCCCCAACCTCCTTGGAGCACAGAGAAGTATTCAGACAATGCTCCCAGGCACATGGTGGGACTCCTGGGGACTGTGCTGTGCAGGCCCAGGTGTTGGGCTGATGATCCTTGAGAGTCCTGTCCAACTCAGTCCATTCTGTGATTCCTGCCTGTCACTTTGCATTTGTGATACAAGTTCATTCACTCACAGTGGAAAGACCAGCACTTCAAACAAGGTTTGGTTGAGAGATGCTGTCCCCAGTCTGGACTCAGCCCCTGACCAAACTGAAGGAAGGGACAGTTTACCAAAAATAATCTGTGCCTGCAAAGCCTGGACTTGTATTGGCCCAAACCTGCTCCTCTGCTTTAGTGCAGGCAAGGTCATCACCCCCTCTGGCTCTGTACAGACTGAAACAAGGGCCAGGAGCCCCAGCAGTCACACCAGCACCTTGCTCAAGTTTTATCATTGCTCAGAATGTGGTTTATGGCTCTCACTTGGTCTCTGAGGCTCTCACGTTTTTCATCCAGGGAGAACTGATGGTGTTTTTTTACCAAATGGACTAGAAAGCTGGAGGAGGCAAGAGAGGTCAGTTGTCACTAAAATAGAGGAGCTGAGAGCTTGTTAATTCTCTGTGTGCTCATTGAAAACGACCCAGAAAACCCAGCTGAGCTACAATTGTGGGCAAGGTGGTCCTGGATGAATGCAATTCATTTGTGACAAGGGTGAGGCTGCCTCTGTTGTGGCAGGTACAACCACGTCTTTGCACGGGGCTTTTGGTAGTCACCAGTGGCCATGAGAATTTGCTCCCCAGCCCTTCTCTGTTGTTAAACACACATCCTGATATTTAACTCTTTTTCACTCAGAGTAATCAAAGATGTCTCGAAGGCTGTTTAAAATTTGTACAACCTGGGTTCATACCCTGCAGGTTTGATGGGTCCAGCAGGTCACAGGGCACATCAGGGTTCCATGGGCTCGGGTGACAGTCACACCTGAGGGGTGGGGACACACTGATGTGTACACAAAGGACTTCTCTGGTGTCAATCAAAAGATCATCAGAAAGTACTTAAAAACAATGGAAATAAAGCCATTGAAAAGGAAATTTGAAGCTATACCATCTCTCCACTATCAAGGCAGTAATACTGGCATACATTGATAATTTAGCAAAATAACAGGATGGAGAAATTTTAAAAGTGAAGGAAGAAAGCTACCTTTAAGAGTTAGGATAGTGAATACATCTGGATATAGTTTTTTCTACATGAAATGAACTGTAAAGCCATAATGAACTCCTGAAAGGCTGGTTTCATTGGAGTTCTCTTGGCACACACGTGCACTGCTGGTCCTGTAAGAGGAGCAGCCCCAGGCACCAAACCTGGGACCTCTCCTTCGAGGATTTCACCCTTGGCCATTTCCATGCAGCAACTTGCACTAGGAGATGTTGGAGAGATTCAGAGCAAATTCCCTCCTTTCTTACAAAAGTTCACCTCAGAGAGCAAGCTACATGGTTCCAAAGACTTGCCAGACTGTGGAAAATCCTGGAGATCCCCAGCACATAAAATCCAAATGGTTGGAGGTTGAGGGTTTTGCCTGCAGTCATACTGGAGATTAAAGCTTTTGGTCTTCTGACAACTTTTTGTCATTAATTATAAGTTTGTTATAGAAGTGCACCTATGGCAAAGACCCTTTGCGGCTTTTAGTCTGGTCAGAAAGGTTTTCTTAAATTCAACTTCACATTTCTATGAATCCCTGTTTTGAGTGATGCTGATGTGGTTGCCTTATTGCTGCATGCAACCTGCCTGAGCTCCACATTGTGTGCTCCTGAAAGTAGCAGCTGCTTATCCTTTCAGATGCCTGACTTGTTTTCCTCTATTTTAGGTGATTTCCAATAACTTTTAATGTCGAGGTGCATCTGTGTCAAGTGGAAAATGAGCTGTTTGTCTTTCCCTTTGCTCCCAGTGAAAAGGTTTAGAGGCACATTAGGTTTTCAGTCTCTTTATTCTGTGGCTAAACATTTTCTTCAATGCTATCAGCAAGTTTCAGCATTAAAAAGGAGGAGATTTTTGGCTTCTGGAATTAAGCCAGAAAGTGTGGCCAGAATTTAAAGCACCCCCTGATGTGTTTTGTTAACACTAATAAGAGATTCAAAATGCTATGAAAAAGCTTTAGATGATGAAAGTTTAATATTTCAGCAGTCTGCATGCAGCTGCTATTCTGAGCCTCAAACATCCTCCTCCAGCTCAATATACTCAAAATCTATTAATCTAAATTATGATTTTAAAGGGCAGGAGCCCAGATGTGCATAATTGTTTCTTATTGTTCCAATGTGTACAGCAGGGCTCTGAAGTCACAGTGATAACACAGCTGTGGGTTTGCAGTCTCTCGCTGTCCTTTTCCTGCCTGTCACTCTGTGTGTGCTGCTTTCAGCAGGCTCACCTGGGTCACCTCACAAAGCAGAAAACAATTACTCAAATCCAGGCCCATCCTTTGAAATCTCTGCTTGTATTTAGGCAGGATTCTCTTCCATATCCCAGTCACTTGCAAGTCAGAGTTTTGCTAGAGAAATACAGAGCTTGAGGTCTGGCCCAGTGGGAGCCATAAACACTTGTTTGCCCAGCCTCTCTTGGAGAGGCTTCTCTTGGCTCTGGAAGTTGTGCAGTAGGATAAAACCTTTTACTCCTGCTGGCATATCACACAGTTCCCTACACCAGAAACAGCTTTTCTTCCTTTTAGGAAGAGGAACAATGAGGGTTATGCCCCTAGTTTGTTTTAGGGGCTGGAATTTTAATCCTGGCAAGACAGAGTTCAAAAAGTTTTGAGATGCTCACACTTTGCAGCCACCCACATGTTCTTGACCTCTTCAAAGTGGCCAACGCTCAAGTGTCCCACTTCAGAATCACACGTGGAAATGCAGTTCATAAGACAAGTGTTCAGTCTGCTGCTTCATCCAGGTCAAACAGTTCCTGTGGTGCAGAGGTGAGTGGCTGAAGTGACCTGCTAATATCACACCTTACAAAATCTGTTTGGTATCCCCTTCGATTTTCATGAACTGGTAATGGGTGGCTGCTGAAAACCAGACTTGTTGCAGATAGAGAATTGCCCCAGACTCCAGGGAAGTTGTTAGGATGTGTCCTAGCAGAGATTTTTGTGAGGAGGAGCAAATCCAGTGTGTGATGTTTCTTCCACAGTGCTTGTTCCTGGCTGAGTTATACTATCCTGGTCTGTGGAAAAGACCACATGGTCTGGATTGTAATGTGTTCCCCTGCTGCCAGGTCACTGACAAGTATGGGGAGGAAGATTAATAAGGCTGGTGTGGTTCATGGGTGCCAAGTAATCACAGCTCAATAGGAAACTTAATAAAGACACAGTGAAGCAGACCCTGATGTATGACCCCTTCAGAGCATTTTGACAGCGTGAAAAAGACCCTTGATGCTGGTGTAAATATCAGCAACCCTGTGCCATCTCATCAGCATTGCCCAGTGCTGGCTGAGCACCTGGGACCTCCTGCCCAGTGCCTGGCAGTGGGTCCTGGTGTGCCCCAGCAGTGCAGGACAAAGTTCTGCCATGTTTGCACCCTCTCCTGTGTGGATACATGAGTGGGGATGAAAAGCAGTCCATCCTACCCCTCTCCCTGCAAGGAAAGAACCTTTCCTGGTTGTGTATTTTGTAGTGCTTTGTCTGGACAGGTTTTGAAAGCTCTAGACAGTGAAGTATCCAAGCAGTTAGGGATCAGGAGCTTCAGTTCCCTTCCCTTTCTGGACCTACAAGCCCTCTTCCCTGCTGCTGCCCACTGGCTGGAGCATCTCAGGGCAGGTTTTGGGAACATAATAGGTTGGAGGAAGTAACAGAGAGGAGTGGCACTCTCCAACTCTCCAGTGTAAATTACATGGAAATTAGGCTTCTGTAAGGCCAAAGGCCCCTCCGGAATAGGGCCTTTAGTTAACATAACACTTGTGCTAAATGAAGCGGTTGACACAGCTTTCAGGCTGTAGTGCCACTGTTAATTTACCGTGTGAACGGGCTGAACCTTCCTTCGAGTTCTGCAGGGAACAGCTCTGCCCTGGCAGGGACCCGGGGCTCATTCTCTCCGGAGAGCGACTGCATCATTCCACTGCTGGCTTATTAATATTTATGGGCAGTCCTGTTAGCTGAAACATTCTCAGTGCTGTTAAAAACCCAGTAGGTGAACACTGCTGTGCCATATGTCTGTTTGGGGCGAGCTGGTCTGGGTAATAGCTGAGCTTTCCTGGGACCTGGCAGAGAGAAGTGGTGGAGTGTTTATCCTGGGTGCAGAAGTTTTCCTGCCCCATGGAAGTGAGGTGATGAGCTGGGGCTTCTTCTTCCCCACCCCTTGTTCTCCCCAGGATATTTCCTGCTGCTTCAGGGCATAAGCAGGTACCTTGCTCTTGTTCTCCCTATTTGCTCACCCAAATGTTCGTCCAAAGCAAACTCCTAGCACTTAATTGAAAAGTGGACGGAGGAGCAGAAAGGACTGGACGGGTTCCAAAGGACATGTATGATTGTAGTAAGGCTAGATGGTCTGTGCCAGGGTCAACTTTATGACTATTTTCATAGGAACAAGGACTGGTTTGGGTTGGAAGGAACATTTAAAGGCCACCTAGTCCAACCACCCTGAGCTGAGCAATATCTTCAATTAGATTAGGTTGCTCAGTGCCCCATCCAAAGTGGCCTTGAGTGTTTCCAGGAGTGGGGCACGCCCCACCTCTCTGGGCAACCTGTTCCAGTGTTTGACCTATAAATGAGTGGTTACCCAGGGCAAGGGTGAGGATGGATGGACCAGTCCCTGTCATGGACACAGGCACATGATTAAGATGGCGTTATTCTGCAGGTTTTGGGTTTTGCACTAAGATGTCACTTTGTTGCCTGTTGTCCTTGCTCAGAGAGGAAGCTCTGGGGACACCCCAGCAATGGAGAAAGGAGTCTGTGTTTCACTGAGCCACAGGGGTATGGAGCTGACTCTCATCTTTGCTGTGAAAGCATGAGTTAAACCTTCAGTGCACTGCCTGGGCCCTGGAGAGAAGGGCAGGCTGGAAGAGGTGTGAGTTCACACAGCTCCTGCTGTCACACAGAGTGAGGCAGAGTGGCACCAGGGCTTGGGGCAGCACTGGGACAGCAGCAGCTGTCAGGTCCTCTGGCTGCAGGAGGTGCCAGCTGTGACTCCAAGTGAGAGGGATCTTCCACTGAAAAAGGAAGGGCAGGATTCAGTTGCCTGCACGTGTTCGCCCCCCAGCTACACCTCACATTCTGTCAGAGCAGAGCAGGAGCTTCCTCCTGCTTGGGAGTGCAATAAATACCCCCAGTCTATTCCTCAACTCCGAGCAATGCTAAGGGGGGCTTTTGAAAGAGCCATCTCCTTTTCTGACAATATCAGAGCTGGATAAATAGTAAAATTGAAAAACAAAACAAACAACCAACCAAAAACCCAAGCAAACAACAAAAAACAACAACAAAACCCCAAAAAAACCCCACTTCCCAAACAGCAGCGGAAAAAGAAGGGAGAATTAGACTATTGCTAATGCTGGTTCCATCCTTTCCTGCAAAATTCTAGCCAGAGTCACTGAGATAAGTGACTGAAGCTGGTAAGGATGGCTCCAGCTACCACCCCAGCCCAGCCCCAGGAAAGGGCAGGGGGCATGTGGTGAGCAGAGAAAAGGCAAGACAGAGAGAGGATCTCCTGGGAGATGCAAAGCATGCTCCCTGGATTGCCAGGACTAGTGGTGACACGCGCCAGACAAAGGAACTGCTTCTCTATAAATGAGGCAGCCGGACCAGCTCTAGGCTGACTCCAGCAGGAGCAAGCTCCGTGGCCAGGCGCTGGAACAGCAGTCGGGAGAGAATCACAGGAAGCGCCTGATTTTGCTGCCTGTTCGCCCCCGACCAGGTTCCCAGAGGCACAAATACCAGAAAAGTAAGTGACAGTGGCCTCCTCTCTTTACAGCTGTCCTCCCCTCTTTTGGGCTTGTCTTGCAACTTTCTTAGGAAAGCCAAAATTTCCCCTCAGAGCTGGGAATATTCTAAAAGGAAGGGATTTCAGCAGTGGCCTTTTACCAGTTCTCTGTATTTTCATTTCTTATTGTGGCACCTCTGGTTCTTGTCATAAAAAAATTAAGAATAAGGCATCTCATCTGACAAACAGCCACTTAGAGGGAGCTGCACTTCATCAAGTGAAGAGGCAGTTTGTACCTGAGCTTTCCAAATTTCTAGTCCCCACAGAGACTCGGTGAGTCAGACCTTACCAGAAGAAAATATTGATTGCTTTTACTGCTTTTGAGAGAAATGTTGGTGGTGAGATATGGAGGAAACAAAAGTGATTTTATAATCCCTGTTCTTAACTATTTCTAGATTTTCTTACTGCTGCAAATCAGAGTTATTGCACTGGTGCAAAATAATTAGACAGAGAGTCATAGATCCCTGAGTTTAGAAATAAAACTTAAGTGAATGCTACAATGCTGTTTGAAATTTAAAACAAATTC
The DNA here is from genome assembly GCF_048771995.1 of Taeniopygia guttata. NCBI lineage: Eukaryota > Metazoa > Chordata > Aves > Passeriformes > Estrildidae > Taeniopygia > Taeniopygia guttata. The sequence continues at coordinate 77,332,829 of NC_133063.1, forward strand.
CTTGCAAAAGCACAATTAATCATGTCCTAATTATTCACTAGACTGTGTGGAAATTAACTGACAGTGTCAACAGGTAAAAGTGTAAGGAATAAGTTTTAAATTCCAATCCTCACATATTTTAAAATATCCCCATAGTTTACTGGTCATCTGTGTTACAGCTGATCCAGTAAAATATATAGGCATTTGAATTTTCTGCAGTTCACCAGTGCACTTAGGAGGAAAAGATTAGCATTTTTTTTATTTCACTTCTCTTGTTAAATATTAGTAACTCTCAGATTTGTGGAAAAAAAAAACCAAAACTTTTGAAATTGCCAATATAAAACATCTTTTTATTTCCAGGGGTAGCCTTCTGCATAAAATTTTTTTTTTGAGAAAGTTAATAAACTGCAAAACATGCATGTTTTTTGAAGTAGCTGTCTCTATCCTTCTTGATTTCCTTGTAACACTACAGGACAATATTTCATGTTCAGAATATTTTTCCACCACACATTTCTAATTATTTCACACAGATACAAAAAAAAAAAAAAAAAAAAAAGCCAAACAAACAACCAACCACAAACCTAACCAATCAGAAAAAACCCTTAAAATAAATGCAGTTTGTTTTTACTGCCTGTTTACCTAAATCTTTACGGTAGTTGTGATATGAGCAGGTGATCCAAGAAATGAAGTTCTCACGGAGGCAGCATGCCAGGCAGGAAATTTGTGGACTAAACAGAGGTGGCTGAGGCAGGGATGATCTTTGAGCTGCTGTTTCTCTCAGGAGCAGCCCCACAGAGGTTGGTGGCAAGACATTCAGGGGCAAATGGGGTTGTGCTCCTTGTCTTGCAGTGGTTTGTATCTCACTTTTGGCAGCTGCATTTTGCCATGGTGGCCACGTTCCTCTGTGCTCAGGGTCACCTCTGGTATTAGGCACAGCTGGCACTGGTGTGAGCCGAGGTGGTCAGCAGCCTGGTGGGAGCTTTGGCAGGAAGACAGGGCTCAGCACTGGATGCTGTCAGACCTCCAGTCTTGCTTTGGCTGCACTCACAGACAGATTTGCCACCAGCCTCAGAGCAGACCTAGATAGAATGCAAAAGCAAATATTGGCTGGGGGACCATGTCCAAATCTAGTAAATATCTATGTTCCCCCTGATACAAATGTCCTTTGCATTGGCTGGATTTTCCCTTTTCTGCTCCCAACAACTTCTCTAACAGCGTGAGCTGCTGCAGACTACTCTCTGCAGAGCTGTAAGACATGTAGCATCTAATCCCACTCTTCACTTACATCCTTCTTCCAGGATGTGGACTTCCCTACATACACAGGCAGGGCAAATCTTTTCTGCTATTCACAGCTGCCCTCCTGCCTCCTTGTGCCAAAGAGAGAGTGGCAGGAATAAGTGATGCAACGAGTTAGGAGAAATACAAGGTTTTGCACACTGTGTCTGGGGCAGGGGAAAGAAAAAGAGACCTGAAGAACTCCTGGAACAGAACCAAACTGTTTTTCTTCTCTGTGTTTACCTTAAAGCACTGGGAGGGTGTCTCTGTGTAGTATTTGGGCTGTTAATTTGGCAGAGGCTGCTCTTAAATGAAACCCACTGGAATTGTCATTCAGGCCAGAGAAGCACTTTTCCAAGAGAGACTCTCAGATTCTCTGGAACAGAAAATAACACAAGTGCAACTTCAGCAAATAAAGGCTAAACCTTCTGGCAGAGTGTTCCTTTCTCAGCTTAGCAAGCTGTCATGCCCCTGCCAATGCACTGGAACTCCATTTAGCAAAAGCTGTTGCAGCCCATGAGTGGGTTCTTTATTTTTTTGGTGGTGTAATTCATCTTTCTGCAAAGAGCCATAAAAAGTATTGAGCAGAAGAGAGCTAGATGAAAAAAAAAAACAAAAACAAAAACAAAACAAACAACAAAAAAAAAAACCCAAACCCCAAAAAAAGCTCACTCCCATGTGCAGAGTAAACCTCTTCTTGAGCTACATCTCTATCACTATTGTCAAGGTCTTGGCCATATACTTAGTGCTCTCCCAAATGCCATCTGGGTGGCAGCCCATTCATTGCTTTGCAGATCTTCCTTTCCCAAGGCAGGCCTAGAGGGCATGATGATACATTGTGCATGCTGTGAAGTCTTATTTTCTCAGAAAGCAGAGAGCTCTTGGCTGCTGAAGACCTGAACCCTCCAAGAGGGCAACTGGATTACAAAGCTCAGCAGCCCAGGAGCAGTATTGTGTCAGGTGAAAGACCTGCCCCTTGGAACTGGCATTGTGTGTAGTGCAGTAACCCCAAACATGAAGGGTGACTTAGTCCTGAGACCTTCACACAGCTGCCTTTGAAGACTCCAGTGATTTCCTTTTCCTAAAGGTTCAGTGAGAGCACAAGTGTGACCGTGAGAGCTTCTGTAAATGCTGCCCTCAGACAGGAGGGCTCCCAGAAGAAGAGATTCAACTATGTGCATTTTGTCCTAGATTTAAAGGCTCTAAAAAAGGTAAATCACTGTGTCAGCATGACTGGTTTTTATAGCGCTTTTGCTGCTCTGCTGTGCTTGTACCGTGGTGTGATTGTCACATAACACTCCCAACACAGGCATGAGGCAGAGAAAGGAGCCCTTGTTTACTCCTGAAGTAGTTCCTCTTCCCTTTTTATTTCATTTTGAAATAAAATTAAGTTCACTGATAGTGTAAGGAATCACCCTGGGGATGCAGGGAAAGGCTCTTCTCATTCATTATACCAGCACTGCAAGGCTGGGCCACCCTGTGTTTGTGTCTCCTCTTGCACACAAATTCTTACACTTGACAATTTTTTCCCACAAACCTTGCACAGGTTAATAAGCAGGAGGGTCAAGGAGGTGCAGAGAAAGAAAAGAAAAAAAAAAAAGAAAAAAAAAGAAAAAAAAAGAAGAAATAAGAAAAAAAAAAGGAATTTCCCTGAGGCAAGGGAACCACAGAAACCTAGACAGAAGTTCAACTCCCTGGTTGCCAGTCCAGCATTCACTCTCAGCACTGAGATCTCTCTGTGTCCCTGTCCACCCATACACCTGTGGGATTTCAGGTGAGAGAAAATTTGGGAAGGGTCAGCACTGAGATGCAGGGAGGCAGCAATAGGGAGAATGAGCAGAGGAAAGATGAGGAGAAGAGCCTGTACCTAGTGGTGAGCTGCTCCTCTTGCTATCCATCAAGCTGGGGTGCATTGTCCCCTCTGCCCTTTCTACCCCTCCCAACCCAAAGAAAGTCTCTGAAATCCAAGCAGCCAGGGTGCAAACTGTGCATGGTTAAACTGCAAGGAGTGAGTTTATTCCTCCTAGGGAAGGGGGAAAAGAAAAAGTCCCATGTCAACAATAGGTAGTGTTTTGTCTTGTAATACCATGCTCAGTCTTGCCCTCTGCATGAAGCTGAGTGTCACACTCTGAAGCTTGTGTGAAACTGAAGAAGGAAACTGTGAGTTTCCCCTTTCTCCTTTTGCCCAAATCACAGGGATGCAAAGGGAAGCACAGCAGCAAGGAGTGATAGCTGGAGAACCTTTGCTCCTGGTGGCAGATCAGGCTCACAAGCACCTGCCTGATAGAGGAAACAGGCAACCTCTGCTCTTCTGTTGCCATTTACTTAAAGGCTGGGGGGACTTAACAAAATCCAGTGCAATGTGTTAAATAACCAATTTTAGCAGGCACTGGGTTTCCCCTGTGGAGTGATGGTGTGGCACCGCAGGTTTACTAGAAGCACTCAAATTCTTGGTGGCAGCAGGCATCTGCTGTCTGATTAAGATTTGCAGGAGAAGGTCTCCAGTGGCCAGTTTCAACATGGATTTAACTTCACCGAGGTCAGAGGTATAACTTGAGGGAGGAACTTTCTTGTCCAAGATCTTTAGTTAATAGCATCCCGCTAATTATGAGTGAGAGCTGGGCTGCTGGAGAGTCCCCTGCCAGCCCTCAGACATTAACCGCTGGCTCGGGGGCCATTTACTGGGGAATGTCTGGCAGAGATGTGCTTTGTGCCTGAGCTGCTCTGCTGCTCTGCTGCTGCCTGAATTGCCTGAAAGGCTTTAGCACGGAGAGGCTGTGAGAATTGCTGGTGGGAGAGATCTTCATCTCTTCCGCCGTTCAGTCTTTTGTCTGGTGAAACTCGCGGCTGCATTAAAAACAGGCGGTATTCTGCCCACCCCACATTTTTATATTTTTCAAATGAGTAGGCAGGGGGGTGCAAAAAGCTTCAGTGTCTCTTTGGTGGGTGGTGGTGGCTTGTTTTTCCTTTTTTTTTTTTTTTTCCTGTTTCTTGCTGTTGGAGCAGATTTGCTGGGGCTATTTCTTTGCATAATTCTCTTTACATGTTGCAGATGTGCACCTTAGCTCATGAAACTGCATTTACCTCCTACTTCTGGACATGCCTTCTTGACCTGAGTTAAATCCCTTCCTCAGTGCAAAATTATGTCCTTCAAAATTTATCTTGTGAAAATGGTGTAAACTTTCAGATTTATGTAGCTGAGAGCAGAATTAATCCTCTTGAATTTAAATTGCTGTCTTCCTGGATCTTTAATTGTCAACTAAATGTGGGGCTGTTAATCTGTGGTTAGGAAAGGTGAGCAGAAAGTACAGAGTCCGAACCTGCAGGTTAATGTAATAAATCTATACATTATTTGTACAGACGGGTGATTTCTGCACAGATTTAAAACAGACCAGTGGGATACAAGCGGTGCACAACCTGTAGATGACACGTATTTTATACAGTGCATCAGAGAAAGCTAAAGAATACATTGCTTGGTTGTGCAAAATTAACAAAGACCTGAAGTTGCAAATAATAACACTGAAAGACAAGTTTGGTGAGAAAAGTTGGAGAGAAGGAAGGAAAAGAAGGGAGGAAATGAGGCAAAATAAATGGAAATCAGATCCCTTGCCAGCAAACTGGCTGCATTTTAACTGAAAGGTGCTCTGGTTACAGAGAACTTGAGGGATGTGTAGGTGACTAGTGAAAAAAGCTGTGCTGAAACATTATAATCACTGCAGGATTGGACCAGGATAATTTTTCTACTATGTTTCTAATGGAAACTCCAAGCACAACAACAGGGAACCCACACCAGTAAAGACAAAAAGGAGAGGAATTTAAGGTGGAGAGACTGTAAAGTGGCTTTCACCTGAAACAAAGCTCCCCAAAGAGCTATCCCTGCAAGAGGAGGCACCGGGAAAGGAAAGGAGCTGTTTGCTGATCTCAAATAAACGTCAGAAACACAAACACTCATTTTTGAAGTGTAAAGCAGGAGCTGTTCTCACAAAGGCATCTGTTTGCTGACAAGGCTTGTGACCACAAATGTAGCATTGTCCTTTTCCAAAGGCATGAGTGGAGAGACAAAGAAAGCACGGCGTGAAGGAGTAGGCTGGGTTTATTTTTCCACCAATAACACCACTAACAGGACAAGAGGGCATGTTCACAGCACCAGGGCTGGATGTTAACCTGCTTTCCTGGAGTGCTGTGCTGGGGGCTGTCTGCAGCAGGAGGAAGAGAAGAAGCAGACTCACTCTTGGTATTTATAGCTGAGATGTAAACAGGTACCCAGCAAACACTGACCCACACGGCAGAATTACAGTGCACAGCCCCAAAGGCCTGGCAAAATACAGTCCAGTCAACCCATTAGAAGAAACAAGGAAACCCAAATAACTTTCCCTATGTTACCAAAAATAACTACCTTTGTACAGATAAGTATGTCTTCAGAAGAAAAAAAAAAAAAAGTATCAAACAACCACATAAACAGAAAAACAGAGGACAGAGAAAGAAGCAGGTGGCATTCTGCATTTCATATGGATTTGAGCAGCTGCTTGGAAGAATAAATATGTAAAGGCAAAGGTTTTGCCTTGGGCACTGGAAACATTGCAGTACAGAGAAGCACCGAAAGACAGTGTTTAAATCTGTACCACTGGTATGGCAGTGCTCTTGCCAGAAAGGTATATGAAACATATTTGAGGTAGGTGCAAAGCACCAAGCAGGTTTGTTCCCACAACACAAGCCAATAACAATACATAGAGTAGGAGAAAAATTAAAAACTTAAAAAAAAAAAAAAAAAAAAGAGAGAGCTATAATCCCCACTTGGATCAAGCAATGAGTCTTAATGTAAGTCTACAAAAGACAAGAAAAACTCTCAGCAACCTGAAATGTAAGGGTTTGTTTTTTAAAGGAGCCTTTCATGAAACAAGACCATTTTGATGAGACAATTTTCTCATCCCCTAAAGGCATGACAGTAATTTCAGACCTCTACCAAAATAGAAATGTGTTAACAGTGTAATGGCCAAGCAGAGCCTGTGAGGTACTGTCAGCATGAGCAGCCACTGACAGTGTACAGCCTGTACTGGCTGCATCCCTGACCAGAGGTCTCTGAACACAGCTGTGACACGATTCATAGTGCTGCAGCTGTGCTCCCCTGGCAGCTGCTAATGCGTGCTGGACTGGAACTTGAAGGAGCTGGGCAGGGATTTCCCTGCCTTGGCTCCCTGACAGGGCATCCCAATTAAACTGTGAGTCACATTTGTGTTTCTTTATTCCCTTGGTCTTTTACTGTCTGTTTTGGTGAACCCCAAGTGTCTTACATGGTGTAAGGCTGCTTCTGGAAACAGGGTCACAACTGGGCTGTCATCCTCAAATTTCCTCTTCCTGGGGATGAAGGATGCTATTCCCTCTGCTCCCCACTCCCCTTTAGAGGACTACAGTAAAGAAAGGTTTGCCTGTGGGTATAAAAAGCTGAGGTTTTCACACGCATAAGAGGGTAAGGAAACATTTGTCCTTTAGCCTCTTGGCTGTGGAAAGCTCTTCCATGCTCCAGCTGTCTGCATGCCATTGGCATAAAGAGCTGCTTCAGAAATGGAAGAGTCTCTCTCCTCCAGGGCTGTGGGAGAGAAAGGAAGGTGCTTTCCCATGGTGATGGGAGAAAGGTTAGGGCAACACAAAGAACTTTTGGCAGTCTTTCTGGTAAATGGCATTTAAAATCACTGTGCACCCCTTGCCTCAGTACTCTTTTTTGCCAGGTCTGCTCTGGGCATGGGGCTCCCTTTGCTGGCCCTGTGAGGGTTGACAGGAAATTACTGGGGAGAGGCTTTGTCTGGGATGCCAGCATGCTTTGTAGGAATCACACTTTCCCTCACACACTTATGACAGTCTGGCTTAGGTCTTGGCATTTCTCAAGAGGTTAGAGGAGAAGCCTGTAGACTGAAAGTGAGAAGTGTCTGATACCAGCAGTGAGCAGCCACTGTGGGCTGGGCAGGGAACCAGAGTGGTGCAGCTCTGGAGAAATAACCACAGTCATACATGTCTCTGTGTGGGCTGAGTGCTCACTGAAGGCCAATGGTGAAGTCCACCTGGCTTAGTTCCAGCCAGGAATCACCCAGCTTGGGCCAGCTGGGTACAGACTCCAGGGAGGTGTGAAATGAGGCTGGGAAAGAGGGGATGTGTTCTGCACTGGGTCTGCTGCTTTCCCCCATAAAAACTGCCTGTGTGGCTCTCGCACAGCCTGGTGGGATGACAAATGCATTGTCTGTTGGGAATTCTGAGGAGCCTGGAGAAGCTGGGCTTGTAGCAGCACTAAATGCTTGTATAAGGAAATTAAACTCCTTTACCTCCTTTGTGAAGTTCTTACTGAACTCTAGAGATCCAGTTGCTTCTCTAACACTTCCACTTGTGACTTTAGGGTGAATCTGTGAAGGACATGGAGGACAAGAACACCAGCCAGAGAGGGTAAAAATTAGAAGACTAGCATCACCTCTCAAGTTCTTGCCACTGGCCTAGAGGTTTACAATGGCCCTAAAAAAGCAGCCTGTGTGAAAGCCAGGTGTATCCAGCATTCACTCACCATCTCCTTTGCTTTGTAGCATCTTAAGAATGACAAGGAAGATCTTCACCAATACCAGGGAGAGGTGGAGGCAGCAAAATGTCAACAGTGCCTTTGCCAAGCTGAGGAAGCTCATTCCCACCCACCCACCAGACAAAAAACTGAGCAAGAACGAGACGCTACGCTTGGCCATGAGATACATCAACTTCCTCGTCAAGGTCCTGGGAGAGCCAGGCCTGCAGCAGACAGCAGTGGCAGCTCGGGGCAGCATCCTGGGATTCTTCCAGCAAGCCCCACACTTGCAGAGCATGGAAGAGCTGACACTGATCGAAAACTGTGGTGTCTCCTGTCCCGGCATGAGCAGCAATATAGTGGAGTGTTGGTCAGAGGCATCGTCCCCCTAGCAGACAGTGAGATGTGCAGTCTCGGTGTTAGTGTGATAGTCCCTCTCTCCTGGCAGAATCATGGGTTGCTCTTCTGCGTATTGTGATTATCTATTTATATTTATTGCTATTTAATTTGCATTTTTACTTAATAGGATAGGAAATCCTTGGTCGTGCAAAAACCTGGCAGTCCAGATGGAAAACTTGTGGTCTCTGGGAGCTTGGAAAGACTTGCTGCTGTCATGACAGAGCCCAAGCCAGAAGAGTCTTCTGTCCAGATCTTCTCCATAAATCAGGGCATAGATATTCCTTCAGTGTTTCTGACAGGGAAAGAAATTATTCTCCCATTCTATTTCAAGGAAACACTATTGAGATGAAAAATTATGACAGCACCACAAAATTTGTCCACAACAGAGATCCGGCCTCGGTAGTGAAAGACTTTGAGAGATGAAGTATTTGGCCTCAGTCCTCCATGAGTTGTTCTAGGGGCTAATTGCACTCAGTCTTGAACTTGTGAATCTTATTTCTAGCTCTATTCTTTTTTTTTTCTTTTTTTTTTAAATCCTAGCCCTTGAACCTGGCTACATATTTCTTCATCAGACAGGAGGGATCCCTTATGTCAGAGCAAAGCACATTAAACAAAATTAAATGTTAGGTTAAAGCAAAAGGCAACAATTTAAAATGACAAAATGCATAGTCATAGATGAGTTTCAGTGGGTTCATTAGGCAAAGTAAATCTCCTCCACAGCAGTGACAACGTGAACCTGAAGGAAGATGGTCAGCTATACCCCAGCTGCCCCAAAAGCCCATCAAAGAGATTGGTTGGTGACTCAATGCCTTGTTCTTCTGGAGGAGGTGTAGTAATGGAGGAGGTCCTCTTTGTGAAGGAAGTCCTGGGACAAAGGCCTCAGTGAAGCACTGTGAAAACCTTTGTGGACAAAGCTATGTCTACATAGCATGCACAGGCCATATGACTGCCCTTAAACTCCCTGCTTTCTCCTGCCCTAGCTGAGGTTTTCCCACCTGGATACTGTCCCATATGGGCCAATGGAGCAAGTACAAAGAAATTGTTGTAAATATCTTCCATTTGTGAGTCACTTCCCTGTATGAAACATCATGCTGTAGGTGTTTACATGATAAGCTGCATGAAAGTGGTCACTGTGGATTATTGTTGCCCACAAAAACATCCAATCTAATTTCCTGACTTGAGTTATAACCTGTGCCAGCCAAGGCCTGGCCTGCTCATATGACTTATGAGAAGCCCAAAACAGCAGAAAAAATGATGTCAGGTTTAAGTAGAATAGCTTTCTGGTGAGATCCTGCTCCCACTGACACAAGTGCCTCTTGATTTTCATGTGGACCAAGGTACATGTCAAGGCTTAGAAAAGACAATTGCTCATGACTGGTGGAGAAATGTAGCTCCTGTAGTCCAGGGCATGTCCCTGGGCTGTTTCTGTTTGTTCATGAGACAAGGAGGTGCTTTAAGAAAGCAGAACTAGGGTTTGTGCATGCAGCATGTACGGCCTTTCTGCATGAGGGGATTTGGCACCTGAAGCTGAGCTGCCTTTCAAAGCCTCACCAAGCACCAGGTGCACCAAAGAAGCCAGGGCTGGCTCCTGCTATGGGGATGTTGGGCTGTCCTCAGCACTGACAAAAGCCAAGGTCTGACAATATCTCAGCTCACCCCATCCAGCACTGGTGCTGGAAGGTACAGGCATGCCAGTGAACAGATTTTGACCAAAAGAAAGAAAGAAAAAAATAAAGCGGAAAGAATTCATGTTGATTTAGTTTCCTTTCTGAACACTGCTAATAGTTTGCTTATCCCTGGGTTTGTGATCTGTCAGGATGGCCCTGGGGAGCAGCTCAGTGGAAAGACACCAAGAGTCCTCTGTTTCTCCTCACCTCTGCCCACATTAATGTGACTAAATGGAGCCACAGCCTCTTCTGCATGGCACCTTGAAGGTAATGAGCCATATCCTCCTCCCATCTATCTGCTGGCTGGCTGGCGTTCCAGCAGGACAAATTAGTCCAAGTGAATCGGAGCACTTCCTGCAGAGGCGTGGTGGTGCTGCTGGGTCTATCAGTCACTTGCTATCCTTGGAAACACACATCACCAAGGTGAGGAAAAACATCTTGTGAGCAGCTGTCATACTGGGGAAAGAAAACCTGGCAATTTTGTAACATAATACGCTTGTATCTTCTATGCTAAAAACTTTCTCATCTTGTTATTTCTTTGGTTCATATAGCCATTTTCTTTGATCTCCTTTCAGTTTAGGGGCTCCCTACTGTCACATTCAGCAAGTATTTCCCTAGATCTCTCTGCCAAAGATTTCTTTTTTTTGGTCAAGTTTCTTCTTTGTGTTTTGGGGATTTCTTATCTGTGTCATCATGAACAAATACAGTGCAACTGATAACACTTTGTGCTATATGTTATTTAACACCTAATATATTCCAAATAAATTATTTAAGAAACTAATCTTTTTTGCTCTAAACTTCTCTAAAATTTCATTTTACATTTGCAAACCACTTGGTAGAGGATCTCAAAGACCTTATGATGTGATTTCCAGCAGAGGATTTTTCTGCTGTCTCTTATGCAAGAGTCTTGGTTGTAGAAAAACCATTTTCAGATGATGAACAATGAAGGAATTGTTTACTACAATTTCTTACACTTTTAGTTCATATTGTATTTCTATCTGTGCTAAGAAGATTTTGACCAGCTCTTGAAAAAGACAAATAACTAAAATTTCATTGCACAATGTTGTTATTTATCTCTTCTAAAGACTCACAATTCAAAACATTTTAATCAACTACATTTTAAAAACATATGACACTCTAAAGAATTATTTGGAGTCCATTGTTATCTGGAGATGTTCAGATAGGCATAACCAAAAGATTCAAACAGGAATCCAGGTTTGGATATAAAAAATAATTCAAAGTTGAGGGGAGCTTAGGATGTTAAGCTACTCTTTCTGGCTAACATCTGGTGGGAACAATCCAATCTCCAACTGCATCTGAGGCTGGGAGAGGGAGAGGAAGCACTAGGGTGACAGATGCAGGAGCTGTGAGGAAGAGATGTGAAATCACTGGATCACAGGGACAGTTTCAGTTTCATGATTGACTGGATGTCTCACATCCAGTGAGAGCGTTCTTTGAACACCAAGAAAGGAATTTCTGCACAAAATGTGTGCCAGGAAAGCATTGTCTCAAGGAATTATATACAAAAGTCAAGAAATCAGCAAATGTGAAGTTCAAAATGCATTTATGTGTGGTCTCCAGTATGTATTTATACTAAACAAGGCAATGTCACCTTAGAGAGAGTGCTCTGCTTCCAGCAGGTGATGCCAAATCAGTTTGTCTGCTGGGGATCATGTGGCAATCCCTCCTCTGGAAGTGGCATGGTACAGCCATGCCAACACAGTGCTGTGAGATAATGAGACCCGTACCATGGAGATGTACCAAGTTATTTAGAGTTGGCTGAAAATGTCTCAGGTATGTTGTTGCAGTGGCAAAACCTTAGTACAAATGACAAAAATATCCCTAGTCCTAAGGGCCCTACTGTCCCTGGCTGTAACTAGTAGTGCTGAATAGAGTTGCATGAACAGCATTTTTTTTTACTTTTATAATTTCTTTTTTTCTGTGAAGCTATGTCTGTCAATACTGCAAGGAAGACCAGCTAAGGTGGCATTTTCTAGAAGCATCCTTGGTATCTACTGGTACAAAAAAGGAGTGCTGGAAAGTTAAAAGATTCATGGTCTGCTCCAACCCATGGTACTCCTAACCTGCACAGAGGGTGTGAAGAGTGCTCCTGTGAATTTTTGATGCAGAAACCTCAGTGAGACACTCCTTTACTTGGAATTTCTAACAGGATCAGTGGAACAATACAGCTCCACATTTCAGCTCAAATGAGGATTACTTACTTCAGAGGCAGGAAACAAGTTCTGCCACTGTTCACCTGTCACAGGGCCTAAGGGAATTGACATCCATCACATCCACTTTCTCAATATCCCCGTTGTGGCTGTGTGGAATTGTGGAATGTAATTGCAATTGGATATTTGGGCCGGGTAAGGAAAGGAATGAGTTGCAAATGTATTTGAGAGGATGCTGTAGTCATGTGCACAAATCCCAGTGAAGGCCAGCCTGTGGTAAGAGGAAGGCCAGGTCTGCAGTCTGGGGTTTGGCTTGAGATTCTGTGGATTCAAATCCTGGTGGATGTAAACATGCTGTGCCTGGCACTAGACAATGCACAGTGAGATTCCACATGTGTTTCTGGAGTATTGCCCACGCTGAGGAAGACACTGTGGTAGGTTTGTACTTGGCAGCCTTGTTTGCTGTACCTTGTCTGAATCAGGGGGAATGAAGGTACAATGGGCATCACAGAGGGGGACTCACAGGATTCCTGGGACAGCTGCACTGAATGGCACAGCAGAGCTGTTTCAGGACACGAAGATCCATCTTAGCACCTGGTTCTGAACAGAAGGTAAAGGTGCAGCATCAACGTGTTTCACAGGTATATGATTCATGAACCATTTCTAATCAGTTCCCACAAATTTATTTGCTGCTAGGGAATGATATGCAGTGAGCATGGCTAAAGTAGTGTGAGCAAGGCAGATCTGACTTTTGTTCTTTGAAGGCTGGGTGATGAAAGGAGGTGGAAAGAATGGACGACTTAACTACTGACCTGTGGGGCAGGGGTCACTTGGGAGCCAGTCTTAAATCTAAAGGTCATTGGCACAGTGACAGAGTCCAAACCCACCACTTTTCAAGGGAGTAATTGTATTTTTAATACAGCAGGTGCTGAGAGAATCAGATGGGAAAAGGTGGGTGGAAGAAGCAGCTCAAAAAAGTACTTGGGTTACAGAAGGTAGAGAGATTGCCCTGTGCACAGTCAATACCTATATGTGGTTGAATTTATTCACTTTTGTTACCCCTGTAATCCATGAACAGCATTTTCTTTGCACACTGAGGTGGTTCAATTCTTCTCTGTAAGGAACAGAGCCTCATCCCAATGTATTCTCATTCCACTCCCTTTCCATCTGTGCACACAAATGCATATCCCATCCCTCCACAGTTTGTTTCACTGCCTTGGATTGCAATCCCAGCAGAGCACAAGAGAGGACCCTGTGATAAACTTCTTTTGGAGAAGAGACACCTCAGCACCAAGAAAGAGAGGCCAAGAGCAGCCAGCCTTTCCTGGGTACATCTGTCCTGCTGAGTGTCAATGTCACAGAACAGCACAGAAGAGGTTCAGGATGAAGGGCAGGAAGAAGTCAGTGAGACTCCTGTGGATCCCAGCATGGACTGCACTGGGACTCAAATTAAGTGGCTGACTTTTAAGCTGGCCAGCCATGCAGAGAGCTGGCCAGCTCAGTAGCACAGGGCAGCAGAGGTTTCCCATGCATACACCTTTCTGCAGATGGCTGGAGGCACAGTACCTTAGAGCTTGGGAAGGTCCCTCACTTTCTCTGAAATTCCCTACTCTGCACCTTGAAAGACAGGCTCTCAGGTAGCCTAAAACCTTAATGAAAAGCTGAAGGATGACAGCCTGCAGTCACCAAGTCTCCAGGGAGGTGTTCTGCCTCCAACCCTGTCTGTAGACATTGATTAACATTGATTTTCTCTTGGTGACTGTATTTGGCAAACCCTGGCAGACAGCAGTGCTTAGCCCTGGAGCTGAGAAAGGCCAAGAGCAGACAATATTAACTCTGCCTTCAGATCACAGCAGGATTGCCATGCTCTGATACATTGATTTACAGCCAACCAGAACACAACCTATGTATTCCCTCAGCTCACGACTTCACAGCACTAAATTCCAGCTTTAAAAAACTTTACACTTACTGGAAAGACCTAAACTCTCACGAGGAAACTGCAATGCCTAAAAGCACCTTGAGTGGAGCTATCAGACCTAGTTAACCACAGCAACTCTGACCAGCTGACCATGACCTGAAATATTTTACTGCCTGTAGGTTAAAAGATATTTCAGAAGGAAGAATCTGGTCCTGCTGAGAGGCTTTGCAGTGGTCTCTGTGGGACTGAATGGAAAAAAGCCAGCTGCCAGTTGAAAGTTCCCTACAGAGAGAGTGAGCTTGGCAGATTGGACTTGCCAAGAGCACTTGGTGCTGGCACAGCTTGTTTGGGTGGGAAATATTCCCACCACTTGAAAGGGAACTGAAATAACACTGAAGGAAGCTGCCTGCTCTGGCTCTTCCTCCAGAGCTATGCTGCAAACATTTTTCCCAAATTTTCAGGCACAGAAGAGCAGCCAGCTGCTATCTGGTGAACATGCCCAGCCACTGTGCTTGGCACAGGACAGCCCAATCTCAAAGGCCACATTTCTGCACAGACATGTGGAATGCAAACAGGTGTTCCCCAGCTCTTAGGTTTAGAAGTGAGAAAGTCATGGCAGGTAAGTTCAGCAGCACAAGTTTACCTGTCAATTTCGAATGGAATAGCTGGGCAGATACAGAAAACACAAAACAGACATGTCCGTCTTTATATCTTTCTGTCTATCTATTATCTATTGATCTGTTACCCTTATCATCTCCTTGAATTAATTTAAATTCACTTAAGGTTACATGCAAACAAAAATACACAAATTTTGCCTTTATAATCAAAATAATTCTACTTTCAGACTAAAGACTAATGTAAGTGAAAAAAAATGAAAACAAGACAGAATGCCAGTGAAAGTATGATGGATGAATTAACCATGCCTGACACAACCTGGATGGACACTACACTTGTTGTAGGGACATAGACCTCTGATTCTGACATGGACACACACTGTCATCTGCAGAAAATAAAGTAACATCACCTTGTTTCTCTTACATCTAAAAAGTAATTAAAACTGTTAGTTTGGTAATTCTGAAGTAGTGGCTTCTATTAATCTCAAATATTTCCCAAAAGTACAGGTTCCTGAACTAAAACAGACATACACTGATTATGTGTTTCTGGTTAGCAAGTATGTTCTCTAAGTCACTCAATAGTACAGCTATAAGTTGCTAAAGTAAATTTTTTTAATTCAGAGAACTGAAAATACTACTAAAATAATAGTAGAAAAAAGAGTTTATCTGCTATTTAGCATAAATTCATCAGGTAAATATTTCCAGAAGCCCTCTGTGTGGTGCTGTTAAGATAAATCAAACCAAAGACAGTTTTCTTGAAAACTGGAGGTTCAAGTTAGGCAGGAGTTTGTCATAAATACTGCCTCAAAGCTTGACTTACCCTGACATTTATGCTTCCTTTTATCCTGTCTCTCTGAAGTAAGGCAAAACTCTAGGGCTGGGGCTGTCAGTAAGACTCTTGATCTCAAGGGCTCAACTTGAAACATTTTAGGGTTGCTGTGACTGCTTTTTGGGGTATTTTTCTTGTAATCTATGTCCATGACTGCTTTTAAGATACATCAGAAAGATGAGGTTGACTGGCCAGACAATTCAGCTGGAAGAGCTGGTAGTGTAGAAGCAGCCTGAATACATTTTTAAAAATAGGCACTTTTAAAAAGTCATTTAATCTCATGCTCCTGAATACACCAGCATATAGAGCCCCTAGCTGCTTTTAAAACCTGTGGATTTGTGGCTATGGATTTGAGTCTTGAGTCCTCAGGGAACATTCATCTCCCAGTATGGGCAGAAAGAAGAGAATCAAGACAGGCACTAAGGCAATCAAGCAGATTGTTTACTACTCTTAGCAAGGCAAGTCCAGCACAGAATATGTCTAGGAACACCCCCAATACAGACACATACCCTGCCCCTAGACAGCTGCATTTTTCCCCCTTACACATTTCTTATCAGTCGCCTGCAGAAACTCTGAAAGTCTTATCTTGATAGGCCAGATTACTAAAATGATCTCCTCTCCATGATGAATAGAAATCAAACTGGTTTTCTCTGTCAGCAAAGCATACATTCCCAGTACAGACAGTTAAATCAACCTCTCCTCTCCTCTCCTCTCCTCTCCTCTCCTCTCCTCTCCTCTCCTCTCCTCTCCTCTCCTCTCCTCTCCTCTCCTCTCCTCTCCTCTCCTCTCCTCTCCTCTCCTCTCCTCTCCTCTCCTCTCCTCTCCTCTCCTCTCCTCTCCTCTCCTCTCCTCTCCTCTCCCTCTCCCTCTCCCTCTCCCTCTCCCTCTCCCTCTCCCTCTCCCTCTCCCTCTCCCTCTCCCTCTCCCTCTCCCTCTCCCTCTCCCTCTCCCTCTCCCTCTCCCTCTCCCTCTCCCTCTCCCTCTCCCTCTCCCTCTCCCTCTCCCTCTCCCTCTCCCTCTCCCTCTCCCTCTCCCTCTCCCTCTCCCTCTCCCTCTCCCTCTCCCTCTCCCTCTCCTCTCCTCATTGCATGTCTCCTGTCATCCTTTCAGTGTCTTTACCCTCCCCCCAGTTAATTCCTATGCTTTAATACCATCTAAGAGTCCTTAGTGAGAAGAGGATCTGCTTGCTATGCAGGTGCAAGTTTTCAGCACCACAGCACAACAGCAATGCCACCCGCTCTGCCCTCCTCAGGGCTTCTCTTTGTGAGCCACTTTTTCTTTTCTTCCTTTTCAGCTCGGTGCTGAACAACCCCATGCAGATAATCTGATTATGCTAATTTGTACTTCATGAACCCAAAGTAAGGGGATCTGCGGAGGGTGAGCTGGGCTGGGGATAGGGTGGTGAGGGCAGGAGAGAGGTTTGGGTGGGGGGTACACAGACAATGGGTTCAAGTCAGTTAACAAAAAAAGCCGTCTGTATTGCCAAACAAAGCACACTCCGGGTAACCCCTTGCTGCTCTTGACAGTTTAGAGTGTCCCAAACTGGCCTGCGCCACTGAGCAGAAAAGGGAACACGGAGAATATACAATGAAGGGGCACAATGAGAAGTCTGTTTCCTGTTGAATGTTGTTTTTGCTTTTTTTTTTTCCCCTCCTTAACTAATCCTTCCCAGAATCTAGTAGTTGGAAGTACGGTCCACAAATTGTTTGTCAGGTGGTAGCTATGGCACTAGACAACTTCTGAGCGCACATACCCTCATCTGTCCAGTTAGACTGATGATGCACTCAAAATTTATTGAATAATGGGCAGTGACTTTGCAGACACAAGCTCACAACTCTCAGCTTGGACTTGTCCCTCTGCAGGAGCTGATGGAGTCCCAGCTTGGTTTTACATGGTCTTCACTGCAGCAGGAATTAGTCAGGAAACAACCCTGAGGGAAAAAAAAAATAAATAAAGGGTATGGAAAAAAACATTTTCAAGATTAAAGCAATCCCAAAACTGTTTGCATTGGCAGGGAACTCCTGAGATCATCTGATCTAGCCTCCTGCTCAAGCCATGTCACCTAGACTTCTTTGCCCAGGACTGTGCCCAGTCAAGTATCTCCACAGAACCTTTGCTATTGCAAAGGAAAATAGGAGAGGGAAGGAAGGCAGTTGCTTTGCACTCTGCCTTGAATAAGACAGCTCCTCTTTCTCATGCAGAACAGTCCTGAAGTCCTGAGCAGAGTATCTCTGGACACCATTTTATAAAAGCAAATGGAGGAGGAAAAATAACTATCCTGAAGCTGTCATCTCAGATCCAGTCTTGGGCTCAGTTGCATTTGCATTAGGGTATTGCATGAAGTTTACATGATAGGGTAGAAAACATGCAATATCTTGCCAGCATTGCTCTTTTTTTTATTTGAGATCTCATTTGCTGAATGTGTAGTGCATTACAAGGCCTATATCAGTATTTAACAAAATTAGTTCTAAATAACACTGTGAATGGAGCGATTCAGTAAAGGAGCAGAAAAAAGGCATCAGAAATGTAAGATTACCAGGTTAAATTCAAATATAAAGAGTATTTTGAAACTGTCAGATGTTGTTGGAAGCATCTACATTCACTATATGCATGCAAATGTGCCTTGCTTTTCTCTCTTTTCCCTGGGAAGCAGGGAAGCTTATCAGATGTGATCCAAACCAAACAGTATTTTTATGAGCTGTGTAATATTTCACATAAATAGATCCGATTAAAAACCAATTTTAAATCTGAGACAATCAGTAGTCCCAGATCCTATGCTCCCTGAATGCTAGTTGCCTGGTGCTCTTGGAACACTTAAAATTCACTGGTGTCTAATGAACTTCAAAGACCCGGGCTTTTGCCCTGCTGATATATGTACCACAGAAAAGCCAGTGAATGCAGCAGGACTTAAAGCAATGGAGTAGTTTGAGGCCTGTCATTTGTACTATTTGAGGTCTTCCTGTATCCTTTTCTTCCCTTCTACAGCAGCTCTTGGGTGAGACCACAATGGCAAGGATTTGACAAAGTAGATAAACAAAGTAGCATAATCTGGAGGAGAAAGTTTTGTTCTGTCCCCTTGTGTTTCTCCTGACCTGAAGGATGACCTGCCCCAAACCACTGCTTTTCCTAGCTTTTTTCTTATATAGTGAGTTACAGTAAGCAAGGATGTTTATTTTGCTACATATATATATACAGGGAGTTAAATGCAATGGGTTTTGGCCTCATTTGAAACTATCACATTATATTAAACTATTAAGTTATATACATATGATGTTAATATATTAACAACAATATATGAAGAATGTATTGCCAGCTGTGATTGATTACAACCTTGAAAGTAGCTAGCAGTGGCTATTTCTGACGTGTGTTTTTCCAGAAAAAGCAAATCCTGAGCAGCTGGATGAAGCAGGCCCACAACTGCTGCATTACAGTGATGAAAGGCACAGCAGGTGCATTGAGCACCCAGTCCTGAGAATCAGGTACCTACTGAGAGGACAAGGAGGTGCTCAGTGTTTATTGGAGCTGAACCACAAATCAATACAATCACCAAAGGCTCACCTAGGGGACATTACAGGACAGTGACAGTACAGCACTCCTGCATGCCACTGATGGGGGAAAGTCCCAGCTGCAGGGAAAGGCATCCTTTGAACCTTGGCTGGATCAGCAGAGGGTTGGAGCTTGTCTCAGTCCCATCAACTAATCAGCAAGTGATCTATTTGATGATGCAGTAGAGAGATAAGGTAAAAAGAGTTAGAGTCTACTCTATAAATCAGCTCCTCGCAGAAAGAATACTGTTAAGGAACAAAATATGCTAAGAGAGGCCTAGCAGCCAAGATCCTAATTTTTGTTAACCTAAATTAAACTCTATGTGAAGTCATGACTGAGTTTACTACTGCAATAAAGATACAAAACATTGGAGTACTTCTATTACAGACATACAAACTCTTTTCGTATACTTTCATAGCCTGAAGCACACACTTTTGCCTACTTTTGTGTCCATGACTTAAGGTAGACACAAGGGACCTCTTGGACAGAGCCAGCAGAACTGGCTACAGCTGCTACAGTCCTAGGCTTCACCTAGGAAAGAACACAGTGCTTCTGCTTCAAAGGCTGCAGGAGAAGAGAAATTTTAAATGGATCCTTAACAACTTGTGAGAATCTAATCTGGTGAGAGGCAGGATGCATCTGAGGTGGAGGTAAGTCAAAGAACCCCCAAAACATTATTTCTGCACTTTGCAATTTAGATTGGCATTAACCATCATGCAACGAAAATAAACCAGAGTAATGTTGTGTTAGGAGAAACCTGACCATCTGAACTTCCTATGATTTATTTTCTCAAAGTTTTTCAGAAACTCTGAAAGGAGATAGGACCTGACCTTCTGTAGGAAAACTGGAAAAGAAGGAGGGCAGCCAGAGTGATGAAGCTGGAATGTGCAGAAAGGTAAAGGTGGGGCCTGATACACAAGTTATGATTGAAGGCATGCACAAGTAAGATGACAAAAGGGAATGAATAGCCAGATTCTCAGAGACAGACAGGAATCTGATAGGTGTACTAAGCCATGAGTAAATGCTGAGGATGCCATGGAGAAAGCAAAAAAAAACAGACAAGCTGTGGGGAGTGACACTGAAAGAAATATACAGGGTTGATGAATATATGGTGCTGGTGAGAGAGGAAACAGCGGAAAATGTTCCAGAAGATCAGAGTAAGCAGATTGATGGGGATAAAAAACTGTTGAAAAACAGAGAAACAAGGCAGAAAATTGTGGAGCAGAGTGAGAATTTGTTTGGAAGGAGACAAGACAGCAGTGTGGCACATGGCTACAAATCACAAATGTAGCAGGATGAGAGGAGACAGTGGGAATGTCCATTTCCATATTGTGACAAAGATTACTATTTTAATCTGACTTGATTTTGATACACAGATTTGAGAGATCTTCTTAGAAGATAAAAAACCTCAAACTATTAATTCATAGAAAGGGATTATTTCTAAGTTCCTGATTTGGGGAAGAAGAATAAGAGTTTTGAGGCATACTGATGAAATATACTAAAGAAGTTCTCCTCATCTTTTTCCCCCTAAGGCACTATTTTTGAATTCCAGGTCACTGCCTGTAGGGCCCCCAACAGACATTACGAAATAAAACACTAAATAAACATATCCCATATTAAGCAGCAACTTCACCAGTTATACTTCCTTGCTAAGTACACAGACCTTTTTTTTTCAAACACAAAAATTAGCATAATCTTGCTGAAAAGTACTCTGGAGAATGTGCAAGTTGGGAAACTATTCAGCAGGTGTTTACAGTGGGGTTTTTTAGGGTCAGGATAACATTCCTTGGGCAAGAAAATCAGTTCAGGCTTGTGCTTTGATTTCACATTGAGCTTTCCACTTACACAACACAACAATCCATATTTAAAATTCTTATAGCACACTGTGCTGCTCAGGTCTCACTATTAGCCCGCTCCCAATAAATAAAGAAAGGGGCATTTGTTCTTCTAGTTTAAAATCAGCAAAACACAAAAAAATGTTTCACACACCACACTCACAGACAGAGATAGGTGTACCTAGCTTACACACTAATACCATCAGCTCACACTGACACAGCTCTCTCAGCATCTGTACACTAGGCTGAAGGATGAACAGGAATATTTCAGATGTTTTATTCCCTGCTGTCTTTAAATTATTGCTGAATTATCCAGGACAGCGGGAAAATTGATTAAATGTTACGTTTTCTTATTTGTTACTCTACTTTTATTACACAGACTGTTTTCTGTGGTCTGATTTCTCTCTGGTGGCTTCCTCTGTTCTGGGCTCTGCTAAGATGCTACCCTGAACACACAGGAATCTCTCCCTGGTCACCAACAGCCTTAGAGAAACTGCTGCTCTTATTTCCTGCTGGAGGTAGAAAACTCATCAAAATGTCTTTCTTGTTTAACTTGTGGTGGTTAACACGCTCTCCCGCCTCACTGTTCTGAGATCCACCTCCACAGCAGTTCCATCTGTGCTGTTTAACCCCCGTCACCAGCCAAGCCCCATGCAGCCACCCTCTCGCTCTCCCACCAGTGGGACTGGGGAAAAGAATTGGAAAGGTAAAAGTCCACAGGCTGGGACAATGGCAGTTTAATAGGGAACCAAAAGGAATTAATTCCCCACTTCCCATGGCTGGGCAGGTGTTCAGCCATTCCTAGCAGAGTAGGGTCCCATCACACAGAACAGTGACTTGGGAGGACAAATGTCACCACTCTAAATGTCCCCTCTTCCTTTTCCCTCTCACTTTATACACTGATGATGCTGTCACTTGGTCTGGAACATCACCTGTCCCAGCTGGGTCTCCTGAGCATGAGGAGGAGCAAAGGCCTTCGCTCTGTTCAATTCCTGCTCAGCAATAACAAAAACATCCCTACATCATCACCCCTGAGCTCAGCCCAACTCCAAAACACAGCCCCACAACAGCCTCAGGCAAAGAAATTAACTTTCCTCCAGCGCAACACCTCAGGTGCAGTGACAGTGCAGTATTATGTATTTGAGGACCCGACTAAAAATTGAAAGTTCAGGCAGATACTGCTGATCTGCTGCAAAATACCACCAGCAGAGGTATCACCGCTGGCATGTTAAAGAATTTGGGCATCTCTACACAAGTTGCAGGCACAGTGGTGGCTGCAGAGCAGATTTTGATGGCCCAAAATGCGATTTTTTTTTTTTTTATGTCACTGCAGGCTCCTTGTGGTCACTGCCATTTTAATTTCCCTCCCTCTCCTTCTAAGTTCACATACTGACAGATATCCTGAGTCGTTTTCACTGCCTAGCAATGAAACGGATGCCACTCGGTGGGGATAAACCAGTATTGCAAGGAGTGAAAAAGACTACATCGTTTTAAATCCCGCAGCTGCCCGGACACAGAGCGCTGCTCAGGGGGAAACAAAACGATGCTGAGCTGATTTCGCCTACAGCATGCAGCTTCCTAATGTATTATGTCTCATTACCTACACACCGAGGCAAGTCGATATTCTGCTCTAGAAAAACTCTAGAAAAACAAACTCTGGCTTCTGAGACTGCACAAAAGCACGACAGGAAATAAAAATTAGATTTATTAATGAGAAGGCTAGTAAGAGATCACTTTGACTACATCAGAATCTCTTAATGTAGATGAAATGAAGATGGAAATGGACAGGAAATAGAAACGAGCCGCATGCACATGGGTCAATTATCAGGGAGCAAATGAATCACTGGATGTACCGAAAGGAAGAGACACTGAGAATAGGAACTTATTCTGTGAATATGGTACTGATAAAAGGCAAACCAATGAAAATAATAACTCACTATTCATAGCAAGCTAAAATTATTCTGGGAAAAGTTCAAGTGTTTGCTATGTTGAGTGGCATAAACCTTTTCCCCAGAATGATTCTGCAATCTGTTATTTCCTGAAATTAGCTCTTGGTAGACAAAGAACAAGTTCAAGAGCACCTGTGAATGTTGCACATCCTCAGACTGCTTTGTTTAACTTCACCATGCAGTGTGCAAAACTTGGAGCCTTTAAGAGTTCTTTTCACCAGCATGTGGAAGCTGAATGGAAAAGATAGGAACAGTTCAGGGGAAATTTAGTAGGGAAAACCAGCCAAAAATTCACAAACTAGTGAACTGAAGGGAGCCTGACAGAAAGATGGAGAGACTGTTTACAAGGGCACGTAGTGAGAGGACAAGGGGGGAATGGCTCCATACTGAAAGAGAACGGATCTAGGTAAGATATGAGGAAGAAATTCTTCCCTGTGAGGGTGGTCAGACCCTGGCACAGGGTGTTCAGTGAAGCTGTGGCTGCCCCATCCCTATGGAAGAGTCCGAGATCTGGCTGGATGGAGCTTGGAGAAACCTGGGATTGTGGAAAGTATTCCTGCCCATGAATGAGCTTTAAGGTCCCTTCCAATCCCAAACATCCTCATTACATGAATTCGCTTCAGATCCTCCGAGTCTGGTGAACAAAGAAAAAGCAAACGTATCTTTGAAAATGTTTCACTTGGGCAGCTCACGAGCAAACTAGCTTTGCTGAAAATACTGTGGGATTGGATATAGATCTTTAAGGAGGCACAGTTAGCCTCCAGTATCAAAATGAACATAAAGATGCATTAAAGATGCATTCTGCTGAGCGCTGGCAGCATCTGGTGTAGATTAATACCCTCAGTAAACGATGAATAGATGGCAGCAACCTGGGAAAGACCAAATACGGAACCGGCCGTACACGCTAGTAATGCTAAGTATTCTTGATGAGCTTCAGCAACATTCAACAGGAAAGAAAAAAAACAGAAAAAAAAAAAAAAGTATCAGGCTAAGTGCAGTGACCTGTACACGAGGTGCGTAGGGAAGCAGCACAAACGCAGGAGGCGCTCTAAGGGAGGCCACAACCGATCTCAAACTGCGCAGGGAGCAGGAATATCAGCATTTTGACCACAAAAAGGCAAACAAAAGGCAGGGCAGACACCGAGCGCAGCCGAGCCGCGGCGCTGAGGGAGGGACCGCCCGTGAGGCGCCGCGCCCGCCCCGCCCCGCGCCGACGGCGGCCGCGAGCGGCCAAGCCGCGTCAGAGCGCTCACCGTCCCGGGCGGCCGCTCCGGCTGCTCCGTGCCCGGCTATGGAGCTCTGGCAGGTGCCGCTGAGCTTCTCCCGCCTCCGCATGTTCCCTTTCTTCGACCTGGCGCATTATGTCGCCTCCGTGCTGGCGCTGAAGGAGCAGCGGGGTGAGCGGGGCGAGGCGGGGCGGGGCGGACACCCCACACCCCCATCCCCATGGCGGTGTTGCCCCGCGGGGTGCCCGGCCCGGCGGGGTGAGGATGGGATCCTGAGGGGAGCCGCCCTCCCGCCTTCCCCATGGCCGTGCCGGTGGGATTTTAGCCCGTCTGCCCCTCAGCGCTGCCTCACTGCCCGCACAAGACGCTTACCTAAACTTTTCTTGCTTTCCAGAACTTAACAGGCGCTGGGGAAATCACCCAAGAGTTTTGTTGGAGACCTTTTAGTTTTTTATTCAGTTGCTTATTTGTTTCAGTTTTGACGTCTCAGGGGTAAAAGGGCTGGGGCCCCTGGAATTTAGGTGTTTGGGTTTATTTAGAGTAGGTGTGTGTAATACAGGCCGGTATCTCTCTGCCCAGAATTGCATCTGAGAGGAGAGATAATGGGCTTTACATCCTTCACACACTCTGTTTGTGCAGCAGGCTGGGAAGGCCTTTCTGCCTTTTAGCAAACAGCTCCTAAAAAAACAGCTCCTAAAGAAACAGGACTCTCATGGGTAGGTCCTGTGCCAGTGGCTTGTCAGTGTTGTACACTGTAGACTGTAAAAAGTGAATTTAGCAAAGCTTTCCACTCCCACTAACGAGGTTTTGTATGAGAATGCATCACGGCATTCCAGTCTCTGCTCTCTTTTACGGTGTGGCTGTTAACCCCAAGCCTGTTTGTTTGTTTTTTGTTGTTTCAGTGTTTTGAATTAAGCTACTTGTGGTGTGGGTTTAGACATCTTCACAGTAACTGTGCGTCGCAGGTGATAACTGTATAGGAAACTGAGCTGGCTTTTGGGATTATAGTGTAAATTTTGGAGCTGCTGCTTGCCTCAGATTTCAAAGATTTTGTCTTTAGTGAGGGCTTGTTCTTTGGTCCCTTCCTAAGTGTTCCAAGGTGAATTTTGACTTTGGGATTATAGTGTAAATTTTGGAGCTGCTGCTTGCCTCAGATTTCAAAGATTTTGTCTTTAGTGAGAGCTTGTTCTTTGGTCCCTTCCTAAGTGTTCCAAGGTGAATTTTGACTTTGGGATTATAGTGTAAATTTTGGAGCTGCTGCTTGCCTCAGATTTCAAAGATTTTGTCTTTAGTGAGAGCTTGTTCTTTGGTCCCTTCCTAAGTGTTCCAAGGTGAATTTTGACTTTGGGATTATAGTGTAAATTTTGGAGCTGCTGCTTGCCTCAGATTTCAAAGATTTTGTCTTTAGTGAGAGCTTGTTCTTTGGTCCCTTCCTAAGTGTTCCAAGGTGAATTTTGACTTTGGGATTATAGTGTAAATTTTGGAGCTGCTGCTTGCCTCAGATTTCAAAGATTTTGTCTTTAGTGAGAGCTTGTTCTTTGGTCCCTTCCTAAGTGTTCCAAGGTGAATTTTGACTTTGGGATTATAGTGTAAATTTTGGAGCTGCTGCTTGCCTCAGATTTCAAAGATTTTGTCTTTAGTGAGAGCTTGTTCTTTGGTCCCTTCCTAAGTGTTCCAAGGTGAATTTTGACCTTCTGCTGAGGAAATGCACTTAACAGACTGTGAAGACTGGTATAAAGTGCTTATGTATGCTAGAATCTTCACCAAACTTTCTTAATGCTGCTAAAATCTTTGATGGGCTGTGGCATTGTGTAATGTGTCTGTTCCATTTAGAAAAGGACTTTCTGACATTATCATACAATACCTTTAAACTTTCCTCTGGAATGGGCGCACCTAAAGATGAGGATGGGAAACATATTTGCTCCACATCAGCATAGTTTTAGTGAGACAACACTTACAAAAAGTAAAATTGCTATCAAAAGTCTGGTCTGATCCGTGCACCTTTTTTTTTTCCTTCTCATCTTAATAGCTGATAGTTCAGAACTCCTGACTATTTTCTAATACTTGGAATTAATAACTGTAATCCAGGTGAATGCCTGCTGGCTTGTTTCTCACTTCCCAAGTGGTTTGAACTGAGCATTAAATCATAACTGAAATAGCAGTTATTATGCATACTCAATATGGATATTATTGTTGATTAATGCTGTCTAGGCTTTATGTTCTTTTTGGAAACTTACAACAGTAGCTATATTCGACAGGGAAATAACAGGATAGCCTTGAGTGCCTGGTGATGTAAGAAGTATGTGGTCAAGTTACAGCCACATTTATTTTATCCCAGATTACTGTCTCATTAAAATACCAACCCACCCCCACTGCTTAAAATCAAATTCAGTGTAGGCATTTGGATTATGGATGGGTGCACACTAACTGAGGCTTTTCCAATCCTCCTAGCCAGGCTTTCTTGCTCACTAGTGACTGGCAAACAACATCAGTGACAACCAACTTGTTGCTTTCTGTGTGTTTTAAAATAAGACTTCTTGATTAGTGCTTTTAGGATGGCTTAGGAATTGCTTGCTTGGAACTCCAGCCAGTTGTAGAA
Source organism: Taeniopygia guttata (assembly GCF_048771995.1). Taxonomy (NCBI): domain Eukaryota; kingdom Metazoa; phylum Chordata; class Aves; order Passeriformes; family Estrildidae; genus Taeniopygia; species Taeniopygia guttata. Next base: position 77,359,374 of record NC_133063.1, read on the forward strand.
CTGGCAATTTTCTTTTTTTGGGATGGAGGGACAGCAAAAGGTGTTGATGGTTGAGGATGTGTCATATTTGGTTTGTTCCTGACATTTTTCTATTATGTGTTTGAGGTGATTTGAAGAGAAATAATTTTTTCAGCCTAAGTCTTACTCCATAAATCCTTTATCTTAGCTAATGATACTGTATTGGGTTGAATGGGGTACTAGACAAAGTATGTACAAACCCTCCTGGTGTGCTCAATAGATGTGTGTGTAGTATGCATTATTGCCTATTTGGAACATGCAGAAAAGTTTAAAGTAGATATAATCCTATTGACAGAAATAGTTAGTTGGTAAGGGTTTGTTTTGTTTGTTTGTTCATGTATTTTTGTGTGGTTTAGTTTTTTTTATTTTGTGTGGGAACTTTAGGGTTTTTTTTGTTTTTTTTTTTTTTTTCTTGGATTTGTTTTTTAATGTTACTGTTGTTCAGGAACAATTCTTAAAACTATATTCAAAATTAGTCCTTGTGTTTTGAAGCCTTTCCTTTCTGAAGAATACATCTGCAGGGCTAGTGGCCTTCTGGCAGATCCACTATTGCGTGGTGGTGTGATGCCTCATTAATTTTAGAGGATGCATCAGAGGACAAATATAAATGACCACTTTGTATAAAAACATGTGACCTACTTAAAACTGAATTTGTCTTCTGAAAGGCTACACCCTAGTAATAATTTATGTAGCAATGCTAAAATGATCTTTAAATGCCTTCTGTATTGGGTATATTCCTTGTTAGAAAGCAGGTATGAATTGTTAAAAACTGGCATTTGAGCCATTTCTAGTGCTGACCAACATAAAAACCTTGACGTGTAATAGTGGTTCCAGTTTCTTGACTTTTTTACTTGTGAAATGAAGAAATTTACCTGCATAGTTGTGGAGCTTACTGGTAGAGGGCCATCTGGATGTGCCCTCAAAACTGAAAACCACTTGCTGCTAGTTGTGGGGAAAAGGAAGTTTGGAGAAGCTGGTGATTGTTGGAAGGCAGGAGAGAAGAGAGAACAGAGACCTAATTTTAAACTGACTCCAAAAGTAGTAAACACAAGCCATTAATAATTTGCATGTGTCTTAACTTGGAGCACTAGGTACTGCAGTTTGAAAAATAAACTACAAAATAGTTAAAAATAAAAGAGATGTTAGTTTTTTATTCAGGTATTCTGTAATGCATAGGAGGGTTAATTTTTATAAATTGGCTGTTACATGGGCATTTAGATTAGTGCTGCAGTATTTGATATCTATGCCAACACTAAAACTGGAACAGTCTTATTTATACATTGTATTGAGAGTGCTGTATGCTTTTTTAAATGTTTGAGCCTCTCATCTTGGGTAAAAAGCTTCTTTTCCCACAGAAATACCTGGTAAACCAAAGCTTCTACTCTCAGTTGGGAACAGATGTCAAATTTCATTTTGGGGCAGACAGTAGTGCTTTTGTGAACTTCAGCCTTTGGACTGCACAAAATTAAACTTGTTCAGGCAAACAGCTTAGAACCAGTGTAAAGGGGAAGCTTTGGCAACACTGTGCTTTTAAAATGGAAGGAAATAGTCAAAACAACTACTTGAGGATATTTCTAGCTTCGGTAAAATGTTTTTTTCCTCTGAAAGTGGTTAATACTTCCCAATACCTCCAGTATAATCTTTTAATATTAAGTACTCTTTTCGGCATAGTTAATTTGCATTTTAAAATGCTAGTTCATTTTGAAGATGATGAAACAAACCAAACTGTCAACCTTTTAATAATGAGGGAAATTTGCATTTATTATTATAGTTCAAGGTAACCTTTTTTCCTCTCTTCAAGAGTGCAGGTGAAAACGATTTGATAATTATCTTGGATGCAGTTTTCATTTTGGCCAGCAATCACAGCAGGATATGATGAGAAAAGAAGGGAAAACAGTTACCTTGAATTCTTGGAACACTCAGAAGCAGAAATGGAATTCCTAGAATAACCCTCCAAATGTCAGCAATCCTGTTTAGATTAGCCACTTAGGTGTTTTTAATACAAATTTGAAAGCAAGTGTGTCCCTGTGTCAGGCTGTTAACAAGACCTCATTGCCATGCTCTGAAAGCTTTTTCCTCTTGGTACACAGATATAACAAACTAATGCACAAAATATATTCAGAGAACACTTTGTCAGCCTCTCACTTCTGTTTAGGAGTGTAAGTTAAAGTCACCGTACCCTGAGGTTTGTATTTCTGGAAAATTTTCCTGTGAGAGCTTGCCAGTTGCTGGAGGATTTTTCATTACCCAAAGGAACTAAATTGAAAAATACTGACCTTTAAAACATGATGTTATCCTCCAGTTTTCATTTCTGTTTATGCTATTTTTTTTTCCACAGGAGTTGTGGAAGTGTCTGTCCGAAGTCCATTGGCCTGTTGGTTTAGTGCAATGCTTTATTGCTTTGGGGGTTCAGTTTTGTCTTCGTTGATGCTTGGTGAGCCTCCAGTAGCATTTCTGGCAAAGACCATAAATATTCTCCTGGCATCCTCAGTCTGGTAAGCAGCCACAGTTGGGTAAGATGAGGTGGCTCTATGGAAGCTGTGTGCTGTGAACTGATACTATACCATAAAGGTTCTGTGTAAATCAGAATTTTTACTTAAAAGTGTTGTGGATTTGGATGCTGTCTTTTCATCCGTAGCATCACAGCAGCTATGATCCTGTTCTCTGGGAGTGGAGAGCAACTCTTACAGCATGTTGTGTAACAAAATGCTCTGTTGCTAGATTAGACTTATCTTAGGTTTTTTAGTATTCCTGGTCAAACAGCTGCAAACATTACTTTTTCATAAAATTATTCAGTTGCTGATTTACTGAACATAGGTATGTCATAAATGCAGTCAAATTTTTAAAAATTAGTTATTGAAGACCAGAATCTGGCTGATACAAAAGTTTTGGATATTCCTGTAACTGAGTTTCCAAGACACATTTTTCCTCCAGTTCCTACTACCAGACACATTTTTTTCCTGTATTTCATTCCTTCTCAAATGGGTGGGTGTTGTGGTGGAAGACAGTAGCTAGCTGAATTGTAGACAATTTGGCCTGCTTTGGAGTTAAAACAAAAATAATTATGGAGTTATTTTCATATAAATGTGGCCTTCCAGTGGAGTTTGTTTGTTCCAGAAAATGATCATTGAAGAAAACTTTGAATTTAACAAAAATTATGAGCAGCAGTGGGGTTTTCAATTTAGAAATGTCAATCACTATATTTAGATATTCTGGCCTGCTTAAAATCCTTTAGTTCCACTTGCTCCATAAGTTTTACAATTGAAAATTCATTAAAATGAAAGCAAGTGTTTCTATCTGTCTGGGTCTATGTACTAGTTTTACGGTCTTTGTGTTGCAATAGAAGATGACATATTTATTTTGGTGAAATTAATAATATGTATTATTAGTGAATTATTAACAGATCTTTCAGAACCTGCCTGTGGTTTTGTTAGTCTGATGTGGGCAGACTGATTGCTTGTTTCATCAAGTGACATGAGCTAGGAGTACACCTGAAGAGAACAAGATTTCTGTTTCACTCACTGTGGTCAAATGTGATTTGCTATGCACATATTAAACGAGGTTTTAGTGAGAAGCTGTGAATGTTACAAAATATTTTAAGCTTCCAGCTTTACAAAGTTTCCTCTTCCTGAGCGTAATGACCTTAATTCCTGGTCCCAGATCATGCAAAAATAAATTCCCCAAGCCACACTTGGAGCTGGAAAGTGAGTGGAGTCATGCTGGGCTTGAGGAATGCTCCTAAATAGTCTGTAGGACAGCGGCATCTACTGTCAGCAGAGATTGCAGGCAGAGTGGGCCTTCGGTGCCTGTCACCAGTGCCTCAGGGTCCTAAACCTGCATTCTGCAGATCTCAATTAATTCTGGTATGTGTTGTCTGCTAAGTGGCTTAAATGGCTTTTTGTAGTAGCCTGTAAAATACATCCTCTCTCTATGTCTTTGGCTTCATATCAGCTGAAGCTGGGTTGCATACAGAAGCATCTGACTTAACAATAAGAGATAAAGGGAAGGGCCTCAAAAATTCTTGGTAGGCAGGATTGAGGTGAAAAACCTTGAAGCAAGGGACAGTGTCTTCTTTTTTTTTTTTTTTTAAGAAAACAAAATGGATCCTTCTTTTTAAACACTTTCTCTGCTCTTATGCAATTACTACTCTTACTCCTATGCTGAAATAATCTACTTAAGATAACTTAATCAAGATGCTTAATCTTGATTGGGTTTTTGTGAATGTCTCAGTAAGAACTGAATTTTATTTATTATTGAAGACATAAAATAAACCACTACATAATCTAATCTTTTAAAATTTACTGTCACTTAGGATTTAACTGTTAGCCATCTTTACTTGGTTTTAAAAGTGAGTTGATCAAAGATATTTTGTGTAGCGTTCTTTCAATTCTTTGAATAAAGAAATGTGCTTGTAATTGGCAAACTGGAAAAGCTAGAATTGGTGAGTACTAAGATGTTAAATCTGTTTAAAAACAGCCATGCATTTCAGCTAGTATGACATTAACTAGTGAAGGCATTCTTGCTGAAGTTATATAATTCCAGGTACCTACAGTCTGGAAGCACAGACTCAACATTTAATTTACCACCCTGTTGTAATCCTATTTAAAAAAAATCCCAAACAAAAAACCTAAACAAAACACCCCTCCTACACCGAACCAAAAAAAAATAACTCACAAGAGAAACTCAAACCACACAAAGTCAATCAGATACCACTTTAATGACTTGAATTGTAAAAATGTGATATATAAAGTGTAGAAGAATTGAAAAAATGTAAAGCTGTTTCACATGGACTTCAATGGATTCTTCTCTGGGACAATGAGGCAGTAGTGTTTGGTTTTGGTGCAAAAGCTCAGGTGTGCTCAGAAGCTTTTCAAATTTGTTCCGAAATGTGTGCCATGAGGCTTTGAGTTGTCAGTAGTATATCAGGCATTGCTAAACATATTCCAAAAATATCTTTAAAGATTATGAAAAGATAATTCCTTAGCAAATTGTGGCTAATATTTTTTTTCTGATGATTTTCAGGTATCTAGTGTTTTACTGCCCAGAAGACATATTCTGCCGCTGCTTTTCCTTTGTGCCTCTTCGTCTTCTGGTGGCAGGAATGAAAGAAGTGACAAGGACTTGGAAAATCACAGATGGCATTGCACATGCAGACACTGTCTACAAAGATGCCTGTCTTATCATGGTGGCTGTTGGCTGGGCCAGAGGTAACATGCACAGCATCTTGTTCTGAGGGTTTGGGGGTTTTTGGGGTGGTGTTTGAATGTCCAGCCCCTCAGCAGAACTGTAGCACCATCCTTGCTGTGCTGGGCACGGTAGTCCTGATGCAGTCTGATGTCCCCTGAAGGAAAAAGCCTGTGCTGCGGATTTTCTGCCTGAATTAAGGGTGACATTGAAGGACTTTGAGAGGAGTTCCCTTCAGAAGATTTTACGAGAGCCTGCAGGAGGGACAGTCGATGACAATAAAGAAGTAAATCTTCTGTGTAGCAGTTGCTGAACTTTCCAACAGCATTATTGCCTCAGAGCTGTGTCCTTGCATGAGGCTGAAGAAGAGAACTGGGTCTCTGAGGTTTTTGGGTTGTAACCATTACTTGGTTTTAAACATGGGGATGACCCCTGTTGCCTGCCTGCCATTTGGAATTCTGGAAGCCACCTTCCTGACAGCTCTATTTGCACCCACACCATCAGGGTCACTTCAGAAAGTAGTTGTGCAGATCTTGTTTCTGCTGGATTCTGTGCCGCTGTGGAAAGCAACATGTGTGAATGTGATGATTGCATCAGTTCAGATGCTGTCACTTACAGGCAGACCTGAGCTGCTTGCTGAATGTCTCAACCTCTGAGGTTTCATGGCTGCATGAAAGGCTGGATTAAGTCTTTTTAAGTCTGGGCTTTGGTGCCACATTTCGCACCCGGTGTCATGAGTTTTTCTGTGAGCAATGGCATAGTAGTGGTAGCAGTCAGTGGAAACTTGCCATAAATCTCTTCCATTTCAGGTGCTGGTGGTGGCTTAATTTCTAACTTTGAGCAGCTGGTGAGAGGAGTGTGGAAACCTGAAACCAATGAGCTCCTGCAGATGTCTTAGTAAGTTTTTTTTAAAAACTGCAATAAGTTAGCTGCTGTTTTGCTGGCTCCTTGTGTGGATGCTTACTTTCAGTGGTTGACACAAAAAAAAAAAAAAAATTAGGACATACTTGTACTCTGTTTTAGTCTATATCCTTTGACAGATGGGACAATGCATTTGGAGACTTCTAGAAGATGTTTTAATCATTTAATGTTCACAGCCTAAGAGCTGCAAATGGGAAGTCAACAAAACTTGTCAGAAAGTAGTAAAGACCTAGAAGACAGTTGCTGGAAAGCTGTATTGGCTCAGTTTGTCATACAGAGACATGGTCTTCTATCCAAAATGAAAGTACAGTGGTACTAGAAATACACAAGTGAATTTTGGTGTATGTTCTGAGCATCACTAAGATGGCTTCCTTTGAACATTGTCACTCTTACTTTTGCTGCCAGTGCTATTTTCCTCCAAAGACATCAATTATTTGAGAAGGTACAAATTGGTTATTCAGTATGGCAGAAATGACCTGCAAGATGGGAAAAGTTACTTCTCTTGCAGAAGCAAAGAATGAGGAATATTACATGCCTCCTGGTTTTCTCTGTAAAATGAGAATTGAAACAGGCTGGAAAGCCACAAGCTATTATTGTAAGTCAAGATAAGGTCACTGTGATAATTTCCTAAAATTCTTTTGATCTTTCCCAGGTTACAGTCAGGTCTTTAAAAATAATAATTTTTTTTTTTTTAAAAGCTATCTTGCTTTTCAGCAGCCACTCCTAGACACAGAATAACAGGAGAGACATTTGTAGCCTTCTCTTTGGCAATATTTCAACTTTTTGTGGATTGTGTTAGTTGTTGGCTTTTTCTGAAGTTCTAATTATTTAGAATTTCTCTTGTCAGTGCCTAAATGGCAGTCTTGAAAGTAAACTTCCAGAAAAAAGGTGACTGTCAAAAATAGCACTGTAGACACAAATAAAACTGTCTTTACAGTTGCAACACCAGAACAATGCTTACTGATTGGCATTACTTGCATATATTCTCCTTCTCCACTGTGGGTATGGCTCAAAGTAACTCAAAAAAGATTTAAAAAGTTTTATTTATGTATAAGTCTTAAGAGCATTAAATTGAACTAAGTAACAGAGTTAAAAGCATCAAACATCTTGCAAATTTATGAGATGCCTGTGTACATGGGGCTGTTTTATTGGCTTCTTGAGCAGGAATTTGATGTAGTTTTTTGGCTACTGAAAACACAGTAAAGAGTAGATCCACCACAGATGCTCTGTGATAAGAGGAATGTCACCTGTAAAAGTCACATGCAGATTAAGAAATGCACAGAATTCTGGATAACTGACCAAAGATCTCTTGCTTTCTGGCTGCATACCTAGGAAGGGATTTTGTACCACAACAAAGATTGCTGTAAACTGGAAATAGGTTGGAAATCTTTGCACGTCTCAGGTCAGCACAGTTGTGTTGGCAAGACCTGGTAATACAGGCCTAGCTCCAGTCAGGTCTTTAGCTGATACAGCCCCAGAACTGCTGGAGTGTTACAGTGGACCAAGACTTGGACTGTGTTACTCTTCAACACCTTAAGCAACTCCTTGGAGTAACTAACTCCTGGAGTATAGTATAGGAACCTGTTTTTATGTCTAGTCCAAGTAGTGTGAGCTCTGTAATTTAACTCTTCAATAAGATGTATTGGGAGAGGAAGAAGAGAATCAAGCTGACATATAAAGTCTGAATAGAAGCATTGATTTGAGGAGTATTTCTCAAATAGGAGTTAGCTGGGTGTGTGAAGTAGTGCTGAACTTGATGATTTATGGACAGAAAGCATAGTAATAGTGTATAAAGTGAAAATCTTAATGTAGTTATAGCTAGATTTTAGATCTTACCACTGTTACCACATGTTTTCAATAGTTCTGTTCAGAAATAATTATTTTGCACACTAAGAACATGTATTGCTTTCCAGGCAGCTTTCACTGTAGAGCAGAGAAGAGAAATTAACATTCTTTGTTTGATTTCTAGCCCTGTGAAGGTAACTTTAATAGGAGCAGTTCTTTTCACCCTGCAACGCAGACAGTATTTGCCAATAGCAAAACACAACCTTGTGTTTTTATACACCATCTTCCTTGTTGTCTTCAAGGTAAGAATTTGAAAGTTGCTAGTGACCAAATAACAGAAAATATTTTATTTCGTTGTTAAAATGCATGCTGCTTGATGGGAAGGCCAGCTTCTGCTGAAGTCGTGTTTGGAGTTCTATAAAAGAGCAGAATGGAAGACCTGTTGTGCTACTGATTCTGTTCAATGTATGCAGGGAGGAAAAGAAAAAGAAAATTAGTAATTTTGGCACTCGGTATTTGATATTCCAGGCTTATATGTCTGTAATCTCAAAAAAATCTAATTCTTGTTGAAAGAAACTCTCCTATTCTCGGTCTTTTGTGTGTACCTATGCAGTCGCCAGTGGGTCTGTAAAACAAACCAGCTGGATTCTCATTTGATTTAAAACATTCACAAAATCAGTGTTTGGATGGGAAGGGAAGGCATACCAAAAATACCTTGAAAAGCTGTAACTATTTTGTAATAAAATAGACACTACTTCTCTGTTGAAGTCTTCAGTCCCTCCAGTCTTGTTCATTTCCAGGATGATGCCTTTCTTCTGGATTACTAGTTTATAAGAAAACTCTTATATAGTCTATAGAAACTCTGAAATCTCTGTTAGCAGATATCAGGCAATTTTAAGAGCTTCAGAACTGATGTTGAACAGACCAGAGAATGTGTGGAAGTGTGGTTGCCAACCTCCTTTCTGTGAAGGAGCTGACAAGTTTAATTCTGCAGAAGTTACTTTAGGGAGCCAAAGCTTGAAGCTTATGTCTTTGATTTTCCATCTGAAATGATAAAGGCATTGTTGAACTGTGGATGCTGGGAATGAAGAAGGAAAGGAATGCTGTTCTGGAAGTGAGAAGTTGCAGGTGTCCACAGAAGTTGGCTGTGCAGCTGTGCTGTAGTAACTAAATCCTTACTCTGGTGTTTGTACTGACAGTCAGGAACTCAACCACCCACCTAACTAACAAACTAATAAAGCAACAGTGTATCTGGTATAGTGATTTAATAACCTCTCTTAGAAGCTTGTCATGTCTCTGAAAGCTTTAGAAACTGTTGCAATATAAACTTCTCTGGAACCCGAATCTGGGTTTTTCAATCCTGATTCCAAGTTACGTGTCCTAAGTGTTGCCCACCTAAATCTCTAAACTTTATGGAATGAATATGGCTATCTGGGATTCTAATTAAAGTCTGGTTATGGATCTATACATTCAAAATGCAATTACACGTTCAATTTTTCCAATTTAAGTGGAAGGAAGCTACTCTGTTTAGTTTTTCAGTTTGAACAAGGCACAAAACTTACACATAAAAGTTGGTCTTCACCTTAAATGTATGGCATTAAATGTGATTTACTCTCAGGATGATTAATCTTACAGAGAGTTTTTTATGCACATTGTTTGTGTATAGCTCATAGAAACATAGAGTCATGCAATGTTAAGGGCTGGAAGGGGCCTCAGAGATCATCCAGTTTCATTCCCCTACCATGGGCAGAGACATTTTCTACTAGGCCAGGCTTTTTAAGGCTTTATCCAACCTGGTCTTGGACATTACCATGGTTGGGGTATCAGCAACATCTCAGGGCTACCTGTATCTCACCACTCTCACAGTAAAGAATTTCTTCCTAGGATCCAGCTTAAATTTCTCCTCTTTCAATCTGTACCCATTCCCCTTTGTCCTATTGCTACAGTTCCTGAGGAAAAATCCCTCTCTGGCCTCCCTGTAGCTGTGTGAAGAGTGTTGGTCAGAAGAAAAGCATTTTTTGACCAATTTCAGCTAAAACAAGCGGACTTGTGTTAGTGATGGCACAGCCTCATCCTTGTGTAGAAAGTTAAAAATGCCATACACCCCTTCAACGTTGAGCTTGCTTACCTGTGAAGCCGTCACAACTTTTATTGTAACTTGATCCTTGTTCTTTGTAGGTCAAAATGATATTGACAAGATGTTCAACTTCCCCACTTGCTCCCTTCGAGGCTGCAGTGGGCCAAATGTTTTTTGGCTCACAAAAGACACCTTCCAAAGTGAAGGGTGAAAGTACCACATCTTCCAACGGCTCTTCAGTCTGTGACCAGCCTTCTGAACAGCACCATGAGGGTGCTAAGAAAAAACAAGCAAAGAAAACAGAATAAATGACTTGAAATCCTTGTGGTGGTCATGAAGATGTGTGTCTTCCAGGTTAGGCTGGCTGAGAAGTTTCTCTAAGGAAATGAGAACAGGGCTGTTCTCATTTTTGGAATGTGTTACGTGAGCTATGTGTAAATGCACGCGTTGGGTTTGTGAGTTAAGACTATGAACTTCTATAGTGGTTAAAAGTTTACTAATTTTTGTACTTATGATAACTTCAAATGCTTATATGTTAAAAAGATAGTTTCAAAAACGTGACAATCATATTTTTTTCCTACTGTATCACTTGTTTCACATCTTCCTATCCCCCAGTTCTTATGTGTCATTTTGATAACACTGATTTCTACTGTCGGGTGTTCACTTTAGCACATCCCAAATAAGAAAGTCATTAAATAAGGCTTAATCATATTGCACTGTATAAAATCATACAAATGTGTAGATTTAAATGCCTTTAACTAGAAAAGTAACTGAATTATTGTTGTAATTCACATTGCATTGGTCTAGATTTTCTTAATTTCTTAGAGTAAATATTTTAAAATATTTTTAATGTTTTAAAATGAAAGTACATTATCTGGCACTTTAAAAAAAATCTTTACAGTTAGCAAGCAGAAACACATCAATATCTTTGTTGTTGGCTTCCTTGGACTCTTATTTGCAAGCATTTGAGATGTAGGTGTTTTTTGCCACATTAGTGTTTTATAAGTGGTTTGTAGTTATCTTCACTTGGGTCTAGACATTCTTTTTTTTCCAAGCATATGCTCTTATTTCTTTTCAAAGACAAACTTCATTAGGAAGAATACTGGATAGTACATTTACCTTGTTTAGTCAGCACCCTGAGCTGCAAGACAGGGATGGGGTAGAATGTTGCCCTCATAATCCATGAAGGAATGGTTAGTGAGCTGCTAGAAAACCTGGACACTCCCAAGTGGTGGGATGGGATCCACTCAGGGGGGCTGAGGGAGCTGGCAGAGAGCTCGCTGAGCCACTTCCAATCGTTTACCAGCAGTCCAGGCAAGCTGGGGAGGTCACAGCTAACTGGAGGTTGCCAAATGTGACATGCATCTACAGGAATGGTCAGAAAGAGGATCCAGGGAATTACAGGCGTGTCCCCTGCCCCAGTGCCAGGAGGCCATGGAGCACAGGTCACCTGGAGTGCCATCAGGACAGGAAGAGGACAGCCAGGGCATCAGGCCCAGCCAGCCTGGCTTTAGGAGAGGCAGGTCCTGCCTGCCCAACCTGTGACAAGGTGACCTGCTCAGGGCTGAGGGAAAGGCTGTGGATGTGTCTGCCCGGACTTCACAGAGCCTTTGGCACCTTCTGCCACAGCATCTCCTGGAGAAAGCGGCTGCTCGTGGCAGGGCCCCGAGTCTGGGGCAGAACTGGCCGAGGGCAGGGCCGGGAGCGGTGGCACATGGAGGGACATCCAGCGGGGCTGGCACCAGCGGGGCTCCCCTGGGATCGGTGCTGGGGCCAGGCCTGTCCAACACCCCCAGCACAGGTGTGGGTCAGAGCATCGAGGGCCCCTCAGTCAGTCCCTGGCAGCACCGGGCTGGGGGAAAAGGGGCTGGAAAAGGGGCTGGGGGTGCTGTGACAGCAGCTGGACACGAGCCCAGGGTGCCCAGCCGTGGGGTGGCAGCAGGGCAGGGCTGTCCCTGTGCTGGCCCTGCTGAGGCCACACCTCAGATCCTGGGCACAGCTCTGGGCCCCTCACAGCTTGAGAGACCAACAAGTCCAGAGAAGGGAACAGAGCTGGGAAGGGAATGGAGCCCCAGGAGAGGCTGAGGGAGCTGGGAAGGGGCTCAGCCTGGGGAAGGGAATGGAGCCCCAGGAGAGGCTGAGGGAGCTGGGAAGGGGCTCAGCCTGGAGAAAAGGAGGTTCAGGGGGACCCTGTGGCTCTGCACAGCTCCTGACAGGAAGGGACAGCCGTGAGGGTCGGGCTGTGCTCCAGGGAACAGGGACAGGAGGAGAGGGAACGGCCTCAGGCTGTAGCAGAGGAGGGTTAATTTGGATATTAGGAAGTTTTTTTTCACAGAAATGGTGGAAAGCATTGGAACAAGCTGTCCAGGAAGGTGATGGAGTAAATATCTGTGCAGGGTTTAAAAGGGTGTATATATATTGCACATGGGGATATGGTTTAGTGTTGGCTTTAGCCATGCTGGGTTAAAGCTTGACTTGATCTTAAAGGTCTCTTCCAACCTAAACCACTCTTTAATGTCAGAAGCACTGAAAGTTTTTATTAGCATCTGTTGAAATCTTGCTGCTTTTTGCTTGTTGCATCTTTTTTTACTCAAGATGTGAAGCCTTCTAAGTGGCATACACTTCATAACTGAGAACCTTGGCATTTTAGAGATGTTACAATACATAAGAATAGAATCTTTTCAGGGGAATCTTTTCATTGATGTGCCAATTTTTAGAATAAACTATTTTTACAAAATTAGACTATTTTCTTCAGAGAGCACTGCTTTGAAGAGCATTGTTCAGCAAAGAGGGGTTAGGTTAATCTTTGTGCAGGATGCCAAAAGGAATGTGAAGGGAGATCTGATTTGAAAAGACAAAGTTCTAGTTGCAGGTACATCTCTAAATTTAGAAAAGCTGTCACCAATGCTGTACTTAGAGAAAAGAAAAATAAAAGTACCAAAGAAATTTCTTGCGCCTGAGTAGTCATATTTCCATGGTGATGACCAAAACCATTGAACTCAGTTTGAAATCCAACTTCATTCCAAATGTGCTGTACCTTGAAAGCTCAAATTACTATTTAACACCTAAGAATAAAAACAAAGTACCCCAAACTTTTTGGACAAACTAGCAGTCATATTTCTTACATATTACACTGAAACTTAGTGTTCAGTTACAAATGCTTGGAGTATTCACTTGCTGTCTCATTTTTTTGTAGCTTGATGTCATGGATTAACTTGAAGCTGCCAATTGACTAGTTAACAATCAGCTAGTTATCAAGCAACACCAGCACATGCTACCTGTCCATGGTTTTTTAAAGTTTTGGACCTTTTTCTGAATAGGTGTAATTGTGTATTCTAGATCACATGAACCATACAGAATGGGATTGTGGCATGGAACTGTGTTACACATGTGTGAAATTCTGCCTGAAAACTGGCTATTCCTAGCCCAAGTCAATGTGAAAATATGCTAAGACTAAGTCTTTAACAAGTTTACAATTAGAGGGAAAAATGTATTGCTTTGTATTTGTTTTCAGAGTTAAAGACAACAATATTAAAAATTTTAAAAAATATTTTCTTGTCTGAAGACCTTAGAAATAATACAGAACACACAAAAAATTGTTGTGAGGCAAAACAGAAGTTATGCTGACAGAAATTCTGTTTTAAGCACCATGAAAACAATACTTTGTGTTTAAAGGTATCACATGTTGCTGAAGGATGTGTGCTCGAAAAAGCTACATACAAATGTTTTGAGAGCTACATTTTATGGATAACTAGTTGCTCAGGGTTTAATCTGAATTCTGTAGGCGACATTAATACAGTGTGTCCAGGATGCCTTAAATAAACAATTCCCAGCTTTCATGCTGTTAGTTTTCTATGCCTGGTAAACTTCTCTGTGTGAGAATTTTGTTAACTTCTTATAACTGTTCTGGTAAGGCATGTCAGATTCAGCACAGCTGCACACATGAGCTACTTGCCTGAATCTAATTTTGTCATTAACCTGGTAAAATTAGAAGCTGCTACCTTGTGCCAATATAAACGAAGTAGTTCAGAAATTGCTTTATCAGCTCAAGTCTTGGGCTAGAAGGGCGTATTCCTGGTTAAACCAATTGCTGTTCTGAGTAATTTCTACTAATACATCCAGCTTCTGTAGAAAGGAATATCTTAAAATTTGCTTCAGGAAAAGAACTGATGTTTCTTTAGACAATAAATGCTATTTGCTTTCCTCTTCTGTTTTTTCTCCATTTCATTTTATTGGAAAAAAGTGGAGATGGGAAGGTGTCACACAAGTAGTACCTCATCTAAAACGTGATTCTTCAGTGTATTGTTAGGCAAGACACAGTTGTTCAAGAATTCCAAACATCTGTCTTCTGTAGAATCTGAATCTGCTCAGCATAAGGGGAATGCTGAAATCTAACATCATCCAACAGTCTAGACAGTGAATGCAAGATTTACTCAGAGTGAATACTCTTAATTTATAAGGTGAATCCTCATTTTTAAGTCTTAAATGAGTAGCAACAGAGAAACACCATTTGATGCCAAGATGAGAATCAAAAATGTGTTGTAAATAGTAATTTGCATTTGTTCTGATAAAACTGCTCTGTTAAGCAATCAAAAGCCTTTTGTGAAATGTGTGGAATTGTTCAGCAAGGAATAGATAGCAATATGAAGGCTGACAGAGAAATACATTAATATTCTCAGGCAAGATCACTGATCTGCCAGTGGGCTTTATCTACAGTCAGGAAGTAGAATGTGGTGATCAAAATGGCATCCCAAATAAAAACTACTGTGATGTAGTGTGATAAGTAGTTTGTGCACAGCAACCTGCAGCCTGCAGCTGGGTTGCACAACCCCTGGTGTTGATAATTGCTGGTGGGTGAGAAGCTGTACATGACCCAGCCGTGTTCTCTGGCAGCCCAGAAATCCAAACCTGTCCTGAGCTCATCCCACAATGTGGACAGCAAGGGAGGAGGGATTCTGCCCCTCTGCCCTGCTCAGGTGAGACCCCCACCTGTACCTGTGGCGTCCCCAGTGCAGGAAAGACATGGACCTGCTGGAATGAGCCACAGAAATTATTAAAGGGCTGGAACACCTCTACTGTGGAGACAGGCTGAGAGAATTAAGGCCAAAGGCTCCTGGGAGACCTCATAGCAGCCTTCTAGTACCTAAAGGGGGTTTGTAAGAAAGGTGGGAACAGACATTTTAGGAGGGCTGTAATGACAGGACAAGGGGTAATGGTTTTAAGCTGAAGAAGGGTCATGTCCCAGATTGCAAGGCAAGATGTATTCCATTTGCCGTCTCTATGGCAGTTGTCTTCTGTAAAGTGAGCAGTTTTCCTTATCTCTTCCACAACCAATCTCTCTCAGGGGAGACATCTGCTGATAATGATAATGATGGGCTATTGAATATCACTGCATGACCAATAAGAACTAGAACATCCCACTGTGAGATGCTCTGCCCAGAGAGAGGAGCCAAGCATTCCTAACTGGATATAACCTGGAGTTACTGGAACACCAGCACAGGTTTTCCTGCGCTGGATTTCCCAGAGGAACAGCTGCCTCTTCCCCTGCAGGAAGACTACACCCTTTTATGCAGGATCACTGCTCCCACAGAACCACACCTGACATTCCAGGAGGATTGCAGCCATAATTCCCAATTAAACTGCTGCCAACCCCCTGTCCAACAGGGTGTCAGGTTGTATTCTGGTTCTGTCAATGTTTTGGTTCACTGCATTGTTCATTTTCTCTTTTGATTTTCTTCTCTAATAAAGAACTGTTATTCTTTCTCCCATATTTTTGCCTGAGAGCCCCTGTTAATTTCAAATTTACAATTTGGAGGGAGGAGGTCTACATTTTTTTTTCCCATTTCAGGGGAGGTTCCTGCCTTCCTTAGCAGACACACTTGGTCCTTCCAAACCAAGACAGGTCAAATCAGATAATATTAGTAAAAAAATTATGGTGAGGGTGGTGAAACACTGAATTGTAAGTAGCACTGTATTGTAAGTAGCAAGATTGGAAAATTGGAAATGGGTTGCCCAGAGAGGTGCCCCATCCCTGGAATCTTCAAGATCAGGTTGGATAAGGTGCTGATCTAGTCAAAAATGTCCCTGCATATTGCATGTGAGTTGGACTAGATGGCCTTTAAAAGTCCCTTCCAACCCAAACTGTTCTGTGATTCTTTGATTCTGTGAAAAAAAGATTTCTTCAATGTTGAAGCATGTTGTCAGAAGGGTTGAGGCAGTCCTTACCGACCCTGGAAGCTGATACTACCAGTGTCACATAGTTCTTATAAAAGGAACTAAAGGGCAAAAAAGGAAGAAACACGTGTCTAAAAGAAAGAAACGTGTGTCAACTTTGTTGTCTTTTGCTGAAATTTTATCAAGCTCCCTGGCACATTTTTCCAAAATAAATTAGATTAAAAATTTTTTTAGTGATAGTCATTTCAACCAGAGTCACCTTTAGTTTGGTGAAATTTTCTCCTCCCCCTTAAAAGAAGACTGTTATCAGACAGTTGAATGTCAAGGCTAGATTAGATGGGTTTGGTTTTTAAGTTGGACTTTTTCATGGCCAAATTTGGAATGAAACTACTGGAAGATACTTTGATCTAAAGCTTTTTGGCACACATTCTGTTTTCTGAAAATAATACCCATTTATGGTCCTGGGGTGTTTAGGAATTATGTGGAAGTATTTTTGAGTGTCTTTCAGTGGAATTTCAGAATGCCTTTAATGCACTTAACAAGCAGATTACACCAAGGAAAATGAAAATACAAACTTACATGGTTCTATTGTCATAGCAGAATGTCAGAAAGATCCAAGGTGAAGAAATCAGTTTTATATTGAAGAGGGTGCAATTTCATGGCAACTACTTCATCACGAGTGACTTCTGTGGTTCAAATGTTCTTTGTGTGAAAACTTTTCTCTTTTTACTTACCTGCCACCCATCATGCACCAAAGTCTGTTTCTGACTCTCCCAAAGTGAGCTGTTTTCCTGCAAAGGAGGCAGTTGTTCTCTGGTGTTTGCTTTCTAGCTCCTAGAGGCTTTAAAGCAGCCGGAGAGAGAGGCTGAGTGCTTCACTTGAAATTCTCAAGCTGGGAGCAAGGCCCATCTCTCTGGGCAGCTGGGGCTTGTTCTTTGGCCGCAGTCCAATTACTCAAAGTATTTTTAATCACCTTTGGTTCAGTATAGCAGGTGAATGTTAAGTAAAACTCTCCTGTATGATCATTCAGATGCTTCTCTGGGAGTCACACTCATTCTGCTTGACACTTTTAACTGCTGGGACTGAAGCCATGTTGGAATCTGGAATGAAATAACTAATGTTCCAATAATTTGGGAATCTTCTGCAAGAAGTACACATGTGCTTTTTATGTATTCTGGACATCATGGATTAAAAAGTTTAGGATCAGTTTGGATTCTTCTAAATCCATCTCTCCAATCCAGGTGTCCTGTAGCTGGCTGATGCTTAGAACTATCTTGCCAAAAGAATGGTCCCTTAGAAATCAAATGTGTTGATGATTTTTTCCCTTCCCTTATCTTTACCTAAATCTTTTGTTTATATCAAGCTGAAGTTTTGTTTGAGTAAATTTGGTAGAAACTGGATCATAACCGAGTTTAGAAGCTGGAACACAAAGGCTGTTAAAAAACCAAAATTTCGAAGCTGGTGTCTATTAGGTAAGCAGATACAGATGCCAAATGCTAAAGAGTTTACCAAATTCCCATTAAAATTATTGCTAATACTTTGGGAAAGCAGTGAATTTTCAGGAAACAAACTTAGGGCATTGCTATTGAGAGTATCCACTGTGTGGATACACAGGAACCAAGTTTCCAAGTTGTGCATGACTGTGATGGTGTTCTTGTCCTCAAATGCAAATTGGAGCACAAGGCTAATGAGCTTCAGACCAAGCTGAAGCAAGAACACAAGGAGTCAGGACAAACTGAAGTAGCTCCTGGGAATGTTATGCAGCATCTTATTACATGTTATAGCAAGAGGAGGGAATCCAGACTGCTGTCAGACATTAAGTAGGAATATGGTTCTAACACTGGTGCAGCCTTATTGTTGCTGACCTGAGAGGTGACATGCTGCATTCTTAGTCTGTACCTGGTCTGTATGGATGCCTAAGAAATCAGAGCATCAATGCTGTGAGGAAAAGCAATGATTAAGAAGGTCAAGCTGGGTAAGACCCCTGGGGATACATTTGCAGCATGAACTACAAGAATGTGATCAGGCATTTCAAGTTACTAATGAGAATGTGCTTGTGATACCTTTAAACAATGCTGATTTTGAATATTTTTTTTTACCCAGGGTGAAATGATGTGAAGAAGAGTGGGGTCTGAGCACTTCATTAATGCCAGAAAAAAAAAATGAGGGCATTGAAAATTATATTCCTGGTAAAATGCATCCTAGCTTCTAGGCATGCAGTAAAGTAGTCACGTCAGGCAACACAGAATTTAACTACCCATAGTGTGGGCTTCTTACTGTTCATCTAGGGGCATCAGACCAGTGAATCTACTAGATCTTCTTTGTCCTGAAAGGAAAGAACAAGAAAACTGATAAAAGTTATGGATTGGCTTTTGCACAGGGAGTGACTGACTCGGTAGGTTGACTGCTGGCTCATGACTGGCAGGAGAGGAGAACACGGCCCATCACAAAGTCTGTAAAATCAACTGGACCCTGATGCATGTGGAATGATTTTTACACAGTACAGCCATTTCAACTGGAACTGGTAAGTAATGGACCCTGAGCAAACAAACAAACAAACAAACAAATGCCATTTAAGGTGCACAGTGTCTAATTAGGCTGTGGAAGTCATTGCCTGCAGTAGAAGTGCAAGAAGTGGAAAGCAGTTAGATACCAGTTGTGACTCAGGCTGGCCTCCCAGAATTTTGTCAGATGGTAGGAGAGTGTTTTTAGAGAATCACAGAGTGGCTGGGGCTGGAAGGGAACTCCGTACATCACCCACTCCAGCCCCCTCCCAAAGCAGGGTCACCTGGAGCAGGTGGGGTTGGAGTGTCTCCAGAGAGGGAGACTCCACACCCTCCCTGGAAAACTGTCCCAGTGCTCTGCCACCCTCAATGGAAAGAAATTTCTTCTCATGTTGAGTGGAAAAACTTCTCTTTTAGTTTATGGCCATATAAATGCATTGACCTGATCTCAAATATTCTCTTGGCAGACCCTGTGCCCCTGGGAAAGGTGCTGACAGTTTTTTCTGGGGAAATGGCAGGGATCAGCACATCTGGAGCACAAAGGATGGGCTTCACCCTAGAAAACCCACCTTCCATGACTGTAACATCTTCCCTACCAGGAAAAGAAAAGGCTCCTAGGCTGGAGAAGCTATTGGACTCATGGCTGTGTTGCAGCAGCACTGTTCATATTTGCTTCTGAAAGGTGGGCACTTGTTTTGTTACTGTGTCCTCTCTTATAAAACAGAAGTCCTTCTCTTGCCTCTGTGCAGTTCATTATTTGTAGAATTCTTTCAGGAGTCCACATGAAAGGGTATTTTAGATGCATTAATTATTAGTTTTAAGCACAGCTGCTTTGTCTGAGGTCTTTCTTTCAGCTGAAAATGGGTTTGACTGCAAGGAAACATATTTTTCCAAGAAGACTATATTGGTCTTAAGTCCAAGAAACAGAGAAAGCAAATAAAGCTGTTTTGTTTAAAAAGTAATTATTTTTCAGGGGGGAAAATTATTTCCCCCCATATTTTAATTAGAAGTATTATTGTTTATGAAAAACTGTTGTTTAATTCATCATGGGGAAATGGTCAAACATTAAAATCAATAGTTTTTGGAAAAAAAGTAATTTCCTCAGTTACTTTCAATCACTTGCTTAGGTATTGACAGAAATTTCCTTGGAAGCTGTCATCTCACTCAGAAAGCAGACTCTGAATTTAATGAAAAGTTTCAGCAAATATCTGCTGTGTGTAAAAAGCTCCCACTTTTTTTTCTCCCCAAGACAAAATTTTTCTATAAGACCCATATAATATGGAAATTTTCTGTGATGATACAGAATTTTGAAATCTTGGATGGTGGAGGGAAATTCTTATCTATCAGGTTGTGGTCACATGCTAATATTACTGATGACTTGCTTGCTGTTTAGGTTGCAGATAAGAGTTTTACTTCTATACTCTGGTTATAAAAGAGATTTTGTTATTTTCTCATGTCAGCCACATTAAAATAAACATTGTTCTCCTGTTGAAGAGCTTCAAGAACCTTCAGTTGGTAAAAAAAAAGTGGTTTAGTTTTGCTTACAGCAGTCACGTCCTTTTCCCCTTCCAATGTTAAGCTGATGCTAAAAGTACCTGTTTAAGACTATCACATAAGTACTAATAATAGGTATTGATTAAAAAAAAACAGTTAGTGTCACACTACGACACGAAATAACTCACACATTTACACTAGATGCAAAAGAGAGAAAAGAGGAAGTTTATTCCTGACCTCACAATGTATGAATTCTAAAAGTGACAGTGGATTGGAGGATCAAATTGCTACTCTCCAACCACACTAGTCAAACTAACAGTCTATCAATTCTCTCCTCCTCCAAAGAAGAATGCAAAACAATCATTATTTACATGAACAGTGTGAAAACTCCAGTAGAAATATGTAAACATTAGAAGGCATAGAAAACTTATAAAAGAACCTTAACATTTTCAAAAAAAAAAAGTGACAAGGTAGGAACTTACGTTACTGAGCTCATAATTTTGTAAGAACGGAGCATCTCAAGCAAGTGGGGAAAGCCACTTTGTTTATCTGGCTTGGCGTTATGGAAAACACAAACATGCTTCCAAAAAAAGCAATGCAGGAATTGTTGAAACAGGCACAGGTACAATGCTAAGCTTCTGCTCCAGCAACCAGGAAGAACACAGCAGAGAAATTTTCTTACTCTTTTGTGCTTGGTGCCCTACTTGAGGGTGTTACCTGATGGTTCTCAGTGCTGTGACTTGTGAGATAGGAAAAGCTGTAAAACTTGCTGAAGGTCTGCCTTGGATACATGGCTGGGAGCTGTGTTTAGCACTAGCTGAACCCAAGGTTGGCCTGGATATGGATGGTGAAAAGCCATGGGTCACTCTGCTCTGCTCTCTTGGATCTAATTTAGAGCACCCCACCTTTTGTTATATTTGTCTTCTAATGTTTACCATATCTCTGAAGGCTGGACTATACAACTGGACCTGATGATCTTAAAGGTTTTTTTCCAACCTAAATGATTCTGAAAGAGTGAAAACCTCTCCTTTATTTGCTTGTGGTTACTTTGCCTTGCATTACTGTGGCTGACAGGTGGATGTGCAGATGTTTTAAAACAGCAAATAAATTCAGGACAGTTTAGCAAAATGAAGTGGGGTCAGGCACTCCAAGATCACCTGTGAAATGGCCGGAATGCTGCTGTTGTCTAGAGAGCTTGATGTGAACACTTCTGCCATCTGCCAGAACTCTTTGCCAAATTAATTACAGATCAACTGCAAGGAAGTCTGAATGACCATTACCAACCATGCTGGCATTCCCCTAGCAAAAATATTGTCCCCATGCACTCCAAAAACATTTAAGGTGCATTTTAAGTAGCAAGATTGGAAAATGCAGATCCTGTTTCCGGCTCTCTGTGTTTAGTCAGTGGCAGTGCATTGAAGGCTCTAGATCAATTTATGCCCATTTAAATCACTGGCCTTAGCACTTAACAGAGGATGCTTGGAAAGATTCTGAACACATTTAGTGTTTCATTCCCCTTGGGTGTGTAAATTTCCAAAGCTGCTGTATAATCTTGGCCTGGAGATCCAGCACAGAGCATATTGTCTGTGGGACTGCTTGTCCTTGGCTCACCATCAGGTAGGAAGAGGTGCTGGTTCTGGCTTTGCATGTGCCTCTGCTTTTAGAAACAGTTTGGGCAAGTGGAGGAACAGTTCTGCAGAGCCATAACAGTCTCTTTTGTACATGATGTTTGGGCACATTTTAAAGCCTTTATTTCCTCAGCCATGAAATCTTCTTTGAGTGGTTGCATTCTATCTTGTAAGTACTCTAGTCAGGGCTTTTCCAGCATGTGTTTACAAGCCTCTGTGGGCGTGCTTGCCATAGTAATTCCTGGCTACATTTTATTGGGAATGTCGTGATACTCATAGGGTTTGGAGGGAGAAGCAGCATTCCAAGTGGGAAATGACATCCACAATTTCCAGTGGCATGGACCAAAGCTACAGCCCTAAGACTTCTTTAGAAAGTATTCCTCTTTGTAAGGGATGTGCATTCTTTATATTTTCTCTGTTCGTAATACTTCCTTCAATATATACAAATGTTCTCATTTTACTCTTTCTCTCTGATCACTGTCATTATCGAAAATAGTATTTAAAACCAAAAAAAAAAGATTAAACTAACCTCCTCTGTTTTTTTATGTGCACCTTCCTAGTTAAATGTGTCTGAGCTGATGAGCTGTCACTTGTTGAGTCACAGCAAACCCTTTGTCCACATTATGACTAGTAGATATTTAATTGCCTCCGGAATTAAATTGTTATTTCCACCTTCCCATGGTTATTTTCTCTTATCTCCTTTGACATTCACATTACAAAGTAACAATGTTGTAATTATTTTGAAAAGAATGAAATTACTTTGCCTGTGAGACACTCAATCTTGGTAGCTCTAACAATGTAGAACTGTGGGGCGGCAGGCAAGAGTGTCACCCTGCAAAATAGGAAAGAAAGGCACAAAGGGAATTACACATATTATTTAAGAAGGGAGGGGGTCATCTTGATGTTGACTGGGACAGATGTGAACCTGAAGATCACTGTGTAGAGTAGGATCATATAGGTTTTGTGTGTTGCGGTCAAGATCCTGATGGAAGAGACACGAGAGTGAGTAAATGACCCAGTGTGGAAGGTGTTGCCCCAGCACACCAGCACTTGTAGTCCATAATTAGGGCTGTGTGGACCAGAGAGTGGGAAGTGTTGTCCATGGAGCCCCTGCAGTGGCCAACACTTGTCTCCCAATGCTCACTTCCACAGTGGGGCATTCGTGGCATTCCTGAGGAGCTGAAGTTATGAATAAGGTGTAGGTTTTGCTGAGAGGTACGACAGGTCATACACATGAACTGTGTAAGGCCTGTGAGGGGAGATGCTGAGCTTGGGGTGGTAGAGAACACCACTGCTGTCTTCAGCTTTGGGGGGCAATCTCCATTCTTCTCTCTGTGGTTCTGGTAGTCCCAGTACCCTGATGCCTCAAGGGGAAGAAGACTCTTGGTACCTGGTTGGAGCACAATGTTTCTCTTTGTGAGTTCTGCATCCCTGTGCCCTACACACACAGACTTGGATGATAACTTCTAACTTTCATAGCTCAAAGTATAGTAGAAAAAAATGTAATGTTTTGGACTGTTTCTAGATTCTCACCTGTTTTGCCTTATTTCTCTGTTTTCTGCCACCATCTAGGGTTTTCCTAGGGTGTTCCCGAGGCTCTGAAAATAAAGGTGTTGGTCCAGTCATTTCCAACCTTGGCTTATGGGCAGAAGTCCTGATTAAGTAATATACTCTGAGCAGCATCAAGGTATCCCTGTCAGCCCTGGAAGCTGAGGGCTTGGTTTAGCTTTTTAACTTGTCTGTTCACATAGCAGTGGCAAAAGGCATTGCAAACAGGTGGTGGTGTCTGTCCACAGAGTGAGGGAACCCTCACTCTAAACCTTGAGAAGTACTCCAGGTTTAAGGTAGAATGTGAGAAGCATCCTGGGAGGTTTTCCCCCAGTAATTTCTGTGTGCAGCAGGAGCACACCAGCCAAAAGGTGCTTTTTGACCTACCTGAAATGGCCATGGGCTATATTAATACACTGTAGAGTTTTTTTATTTCTTCTGGTGAAAGTGAACAGTAATTTTTAATTCGTTTTCCAAAACAAATAAACAGTATTTGCTTTGGAGGATCTGTGCTAGTCCAACTGGCTGATGACCCAGTCCAAAAGCTGACAGATTATTCTTTTCTTTTCCAATGGTAGGAAAATATGATGACCAAACATGATGCAGGTCCTTTTTTTGAGGAACAAAAGCCTTGTATTTCACCTTCTGCATGTTTTTAAGTTGTTACATAAGTACAAAATAGTTAAGCTGAAAACCATAAACAGTAATATAGATCTAGCAGTTGATCTGCATGTTTATTTAACTCTGCTTTCAAAGAAGAGATTTGCATTAGAATTGAGACTCATATATTTTAAATTACCTGTAAATCACATATAATTTAAGTTTCCTGACAATTACAATTTATTTTTCATGTAGCAGCTTTGCTAATTGAAATACAGTCAACCTGTCTCCAGCCATATATGCAGTGAAAAGTTCTTTTTCTTTCACTGAAATTGGGTGGAGAACAGAAACCTGCACTATCAGAACTGTTTGCAGCATAGCAAGAGATCAGAGACGTTTTGCAGGGCAAGCATCAAGACTTTGGAACAATCCCCCCCAGCACATTTTCAACACAAGTCTCCTCCTGACAGTGAGTGTCTGGGTCTGAAAATGGCCTGTCTCCAGTAACCACTGTGCATCCCTGAAACTGGCAACATCATACAATAAACAGTCGCCTTCTCTCTGCCTTCCCAGATGTATATAAAATTTGCCATGGCTGAAGTCTGTCTTTTGGGAAGTTCCAGAGGTAATTGTCTGGAGTTGACTTACAGGGCTCCTGTCAAAAGGAGTTAGTATTTCAGCAACTCCTTGGTCAACTCCATGGCAGTACCAAAATAGCTGACTGCCTTAGACATCAGCTGGCCTTGCTTAGGTGGAGCAACTCAAATGTTTTTAAAAGCAAAATAGTTATCATGCTTCCATTGTGTCCTGCAGCAAAATTCTTCTGGCCAAAAAGGTTTCAAGGGAATGAGTGTCTTTATTTTTCTCTCCCTCTATCTCTATTTATAGCTTATGAACATTGGGAAATGTATGACAGGGAGCTGGAGGAGGAATGGATTTTAGGACTTGAAGGTCAAATATTTTATTCAAGGGAAGCCTGAGTTGTTCATGATGGAAAGGACAGCCTGATGGCAAAGCTATGTGCTGTGTTTAAGGTACACAGCTGCAAAGAGAAACTGATTAAATTCAGGATCAGATCTTCAGTGGACACAATGGATTCCTTCTCACACACATACAGTGCTCATCTGGAGTCCAGAGCCTCTCTTGAAGCTCTTTTTGATATGAAATTCAGCAGCTTTTATGACCAGATCAAGTGCTCTTTTTTCTCATTGTTCATAACCGTATTTGCGGTATGAGAAAATAATACTCAGCACTAGTAAGAAATATTCAACTAAGTACAAATAAAACTGTGTTCCATCATGAATTTCTTTCCCTACAGCACACTTTCCCATGGTCATTTTATCCACTGATGACTGCATCCCAGCTGGAGCAGGCTGGCAAAATTAATCCAAAGTCCTTGAATTCAAGATGATTCAAATGGATGAGGGATCTTTTTCTGAGGTTATCAGTTTAAAGATGTCTGGCACTTGGCCTTCAAACTGTGAGCTGTCTAATCCCTATCTTGGTAAAGTCAGCAGCAATGTCTTCACTGACTTTAGCAGAAGTGAACCTTAGATCATTACTGCTCAGATATGATCCTTTGAACCATTTCACTCTCAACAGCATACAGCTGTGTGTCAGATGTGATTATTTCATTGCTTATTCAGGTTTTCTCTCATTTCCTTCTGCTTTTCTATCTCAAATGGTATTTCACCTTCACTGTTTCTTATTTTACCAGACTTAATTGGAAATGCATTGGTCTTACAATTTTTAACACTACCCATTCCTCCTGCCCCTTGTAATTTTCAACTCCATAGTCCAGGCTGGGATGTTAAAACATCTTTCCTAAAAGTAGGGTAGCACTTAATCTTGGAGTTCTTTGGAGGCAATGTCCAGCCACAAAATCTCAGTCTAGGTACAAGGCTACTCAGAAATTGTCTTGCTATTGATTCTTTTTAGACTTTTAAAAATAAAAAAAGGTAAAAAGGAGAAAAATATTTAAGCTTGCATTATGTTGTACAAATTTTCCAGAACTATTGTTTTTCTTCTCACTTTGGGAGAAAAAAAAAAAAAAAGGTAAACCAACAAACTTGAAATATGTCTGTGTTATAAGGCTCACTTCTAATTCAGCTGACAGGTCTGGGTGATCCCAAAGAAAACAGAGAAGGGTGGAAGGGTGAAAGTAACCTTCTACTGCTTTGAATTGCATGTGTTCATGAACACACTCACTTTAGGTAGTGGTGATCCCCTCTTGTTAACTTAAATTAAGGGAAGCTTTGGTTCTGTTCTCTTTGAGATGGTTTTTCATGTTGTATGCTGCAAGAGCTCAGTGTGTAGGAGCAATGTATAATATACATGTATGAAATGAGTATTTGGCTCAAAAGCCAAAGCCTCTGAATTATTTAAAATGGAGAACCAAATGATGGTTTCAGCTGCAGTCAGCTGGGTAGGTGGTGCCAGTAACTGACAAATTTGACCTAGTGCCTGTTTATTGTGATACCTGGTGTTTTTGGCAAATTGCATAAACAAATATCCTGGTATTTTTCTTGGCAAACAGCATGAATACCACTCTTGCTTTATTCTCTTTGTCCCAGCAAATGCTTTATGGCAAGTATTCATCACCAAATAAAGGGTGAGATCATCTGCAGTGCAAAGCCCATTAGGTCATGTATTTTGGCATTCTGCTGCTGGGCTGCAAGGTCTGCCACAAACTTGGCCGAACTGTGCACGATGCTGACAGCGTTTCCCAGGCAATAAGAATCAGATATCCTTTTTCCTTTGTGCACAGAAGTGTGTACTTGATGTGGTGAGTAGTGGTGGTGTGCTACAGGGTTAGACTTGTTTGCCTAACCAAGACTTGTAGGTAAAAACGTGAAACTGAGATGTTTAAAATATGCCCTTGTTAGGGATTTTTTAAGCATTTACACCCACTTTTGCATTCATGTGCTTTTTCCCACCCTGTCTTTGCCCACCATCTCTCTACCCTTTGTAGCACATCTCTGACACCTTCTCTCCCACTGTGTCCCCTGCCCCACTGGTGGCTTCAGTCAGCTTTACATACCATCCACTAACACGAGGAATGAGCTCCTCTTGGGAGATTTCCCTGGGAAATCTGAGACTTTGGCTTCTCTGTCAGTATTTGCTTTGCTGCTGATGGCTCTGACACGTGTCCTTCAGTCACCAGAGCAGAAGCCAAGGGGGCTTGTGCAGGCTGAAGCTCCTTTTCCAGCAGTGCCCTGTGGATATGAATATCTACCTGCCTCCAAGTCACTTTTGAAACTCCTGCTAACTGGCTGACAAATGGAAGGTAGTCTCTTCAATATATCCACAAATAAGATTTTTAGGAATTACAGTGCACTGGAATTGCAGATGGGCTGCATGCACAATGCTGCTCACTCATGACCTTCGAAGCATCAAGCTTAATGAACGCCTGGTGCCCCTGATGGCTGCAGTAGTCCACACATGTACTCTGTTGTTTTTCAGTGTTTCTCAGACCTGCATGGATGTCAAATTTACTGGAACTAGTGGAAGGACTCCATCTAGCAGTATGTGCCCTAATCAGTGGTGAAGAAGAGTTTACAGACAACCTGATGGCCAGATCAATCCTGCAGTAGGTTACTGACATGATCTTGTGGAGGGGTTTACTAACAGGCTGGGTTATTGTTCAAAACAAGTTAAAAAAGGTGCTGCCAGAATTACTTCAGTTAGGTTGTCTGTTTTAAAAATATTAATTTTCATTCACTTTTCTCTGTGCTTGCCCTATAATAAAAAAAAACCAACATTCACAGTTTTGTAGCTTGGTCACTCTTCACCCATATAAATGATAAATCTGAGAAAATTAAGTCAGTTTAAGGTGGAGCTCGAAATGTTTATGAAGGGAACCAAAAGACATAGTTACCTACCTTAATATGGACTCTGTGTGGGAACTGAGGGAGCCTCTTTCTGTCCTATTTTTCCAGAACACATGCTGTAAAAATTCTAAAGATACAAACCTGCATGTACCTGGTGCAGTACCTTCATGCATTTACAGCTTTATTCTAGACTCATGCAACAAGACTCTTGACAAATTTTTGTTATTTATAGTGGCTGATGACTGTACCTCCACCTTGGAGGATGCGGAAGATGGAGGACAATATTGGAATGTCTTGCCTGTGCTGCTGCTGTCCTTAGGGAATCATCTTGAACTGAGCATCAAAGGGACCCATCTGTTCTGCCATGCCCAGAGAGGAATCAGGTACAGGTGGTTTATCAGCTCCTCAGTGCAAGTGTTGCAGAGCTGTGTACATAAATCTTCGTAAATCTGCACGGAGGTATTTCATGGCATGGTACAGAACTTTGAAAAGAAACAATGGAATAAGCATCTTAAAAAGATGCATACTATCAGACATTACTTCCCCATTATCTCTTGATATGCTCTAACAGGGCAGTTGATTGTTGATGGATGCAAGTGTTGTCCTGATTTAAGTGAGTCTCTGCAGCACTCATGCTTCTCTGTCAATTCTCTATTTCTTCAATGGTTCTGGATTAAATCTAAAAAACTGGCTTTGTTTATGTCCCTCTAACAACTGGCAGTAGAGTTAGTGGTGAATAACCCACTTAGCTGTCTACTCTCACACTGTTTACTGTGGCTTCATTTTACATGATTTGTTTTGTTGAATTTTGCACACTCTCCTGCCCCCAAAAAAACTCTTTTCTGGATGGTGAATGATCTGCCACAAAACCTTGTTGTACCCATGGATGGCTTCAGGGCTTGTAATTATTCTGAAGCTCAGAGCTGTTACTTCTGAAAGACAAACACATACAAAAAACAGACCCAAACCATATCAAACCAAAGTGTCTGGCGTTCAGCTGGTGCCACCTTGGTCTCTGGACCCATGCTAGCCTGATTGTGGGTGCTGGAATGAAGGACTCCATGTGTGAAGCTATCCTGGGCAGAGCAGAAAAGCTCCAAAGATTTTGATCACCCTACGTGGCACCGCACACATTCTTTTGGATAACTGGGCTAAATTGGGCTGACAGTGCAAAGTGCTGACAGTGCACCAGGGTGCTGTGTCCAGTTCTGGGCTCCTCAGGACAAGAAAAATGAACTACTGGAGAAAGTCCAGTGGAGGCCCACGAAGATGGTTCAGGGACTGAGGGAGCTGGGCCTGTTTAGTCTGGAGAAGACTGAGAGGGGATCTTGTTAGTGCAGATAATTAGATCCAAGGTGAGTACCAAGAGAATGGTCCCAGATGGCCTTTGATGGTTTTCAGCAACAGGACAAGGAGTGATGGCCAAGAATTAAACCAACTGCAGATGAAGAAGAACTTTCCATTGAGGGTGGTAGAACACTGGAACAGGGGGCCCAAGGGGATCATGGAGTCTCTCTCTCTCTGGAGAGATTCCAACCCCAACTGGACATGTTCCTGTGGCACCTGCTCCAGGTGGCCCTGCCTTGGCAAAGGGGGTTGGATGGATGATCTCCAGAGAGGTCCCTCCCAACACTAACACTTCTGTAATTCTGTGAGTTTTGATGTCAGAAGAGGCAGGTTGGAAAAATGGAAAGCCCATCACACGTGAAAGCTCATGCTGTTGGGCTGCCACAGAGATGGAGAACACAGCTTGGGTTTGAAGTTTTGGGATGGGAACAAAGGGGAGACTTCAGGGGTGACAGCTGGGGAGGTGGGGATATGTTTCTGGCGTCAGGGTGCTCCTGTGAAGGGATAGTGATGATGCCTGAGGGCCAAAAGAGAAGGGGGTTGAGAACATCCAAGAGATTTTCAGTGTTGTGTGTCAGAAATAATGCAGGACCAGGGAAGTGATTCTTCCCCCTGTACTCAGAGCTGCTGAGGCCACACCTCAAGTGCTGTGTCCAGGTCTGAACCCTCAATTCAAATGGACACCGAGGGGCCGGAGTGAGTCCAGAGAAGGGAACGGAGCTGGAGAAGGGTCTGGAGCACAAATCCGATGAGAAGTGGCTGAAGGTGTAAGGTGACCTAAGCCTGGAGAAAAGGAGGCTCGGGGGGGACCCTGTGTCTCTGCACAACTCTCTGACAGGAGGGGACAGCCGGGGGAGGCTCTGCTCGTACGGAGCGAGATGACAAAGCTTCAAGCTGCACCAAGGAATTAGGAATAATTTATTCACAGAAAAGGTTGCCCGGCATTGGAATGGGCTGCCAGGGAGGCGGTGGAGTCACCTGGAGGCGCTCAGGGAGCAGCTGGATGTGGCACTCAGTGCCGGACCGGGCGGTGTCGGCTCACCGCCTGCCCTGGATGCTCTCAGAGGCCTTTTCCAGCATCCTCGATGCTGTGGTGCCGCGGGGGCGCGCAGGGGCGGGCGCGGGGGCGCGCTCCGGCCCGGGCGGCGCCACGTGGCCGCGCGCTCCGCGCTCCCGCCGGCAGGTGGCGCGCGCCCGCCGCTGCCGGGGCGCGGCGCGCTCCCGCTCCTGCTCCCACTCCTGACCCCACTCCCGGCTCCGCTCCCGCTCCCACTCCCCGTCCCGCCTCCCGCTCCCACTCCTGACCCCACTCCCGGCTCCGCTCCCGCTCCCCGTCCCGCCTCCCGCTCCCGCTCCTGACCCCACTCCCGGCTCCGCTCCCGCTCCCTCTCCCGCTCCCACTCCTGACCCCACTCCCGGCTCCGCTCCCGCTCCCTCTCCCGCTCCCACTCCTGACCCCACTCCCGGCTCCCCGTCCCGCTCCCGCTCCCGACCCCTCTCCTGACCCTACTCCCTGCTCCGCTCCCACTCCCCGTCCCGCTCCCGCTCCCACTCCCGACCCCACTCTCGGCTCCGCTCCCGCTCCCGCTCCCCGTCCCGCCTCCCGCTCCCGTTCCCACTCCTGACCCCACTCTCGGCTCCGCTCCCGCTCCCCGTCCCGCCTCCCGCTCCCACTCCTGACCCCACTCTCGGCTCCGCTCCCTCTCCCGTTCCCACTCCTGACCCCGCTCCCTCTCCCGCTCCCTCTCCCGCTCCCACTCCTGACCCCACTCCCGGCTCCGCTCCCTCTCCCACTCCTGACCCCACTCCCGGCTCTCTCCCGCTCCCTCTCCCGCTCCCGGCCCCCCGCGCCAGGCGCTGTTCCCGGTGCCCGGCGGGCCCGGTGCCGCTCCTCCCCGCCCCGCCGCCGTCGTGCTCCGCACACGTGCTGCGGGAGCGGCCCCGCCGGGCGCGGGGAACCAGCCAGGCTGGAAACGGCTCTGAGATCATCGAGAGTGACCTGTGACACACCTTGTCACCCTGACCACAGCGCCCAGTGCGTTCCGGTCTCTCCTCAAACACCTCCAGGGACAGTGACTGGGCAGCCCAGTCCAATGTGCAATCCGCCGTTCTGTGAAGAATTCTTCCTGATATCCGACCTAAACCTCCCCTGGTGCAACCTGAGGCTTTGTCCTCTCATCCTGACCCTTGTTCCCTGGGAGCAGAGCCCAATCCCCACCCGGCTGCCCCTTCCTGCCAAGGAATTGTGGAGGGTGAGAGATATCTGAGCCTCTCGAGCTCCCTCAGCTGCTCCTTATCAGACTTTTGCTCCCCACCCTTCCCCAGCTCCATTGCCGTTCTCTGGACTTTCTCCAGCACCTCATCATCTTTCCTGAAGTTAGTAATCCAGAACTGGATATAGGACTCAAGGTGTGGGCTCAGCATGGCCAGCACAGGGACAGGCACTACCCTGCTCCTGCTGCCACACCACAGCTGGCACAGCCCAGGTGCCATTGGCTTTATTGGCCACCTGGGCACACCTGGGTTCATGTTCAGCCACTGTTGACCAGCACCCCGAGGTCATTATCCACTGAGTCACTTTCCCCCCAGCCTGTAGCACTTCGAGGTGGAAAAACCTACCTGCAACAGTCCTGTGGCTTCCTGTGATGGCTGAGGCTCACATAGCAAAATCTGAATTTTGGTTGCCCCCTTGTTCTTTGCATTCAAGTGATTGTATCTAGTTTTCTTTTCCTCTGAGCTTAGATTTGATTTCCCTGATATCCTTGACTAAGTTGCTTCCAGTGTTACCTCGTGACTCCAAACAGTCGTGCTTTTCCATCAAACTGGTCGGTGTTCCATGCAGCATTACAAGATGCTATGTGCCAAAGACATTTTAAAATCTTTGTTGAGGGGAGGAAAAGTGCCAGCAAAGCTTCAGCCCTGGACATGAGAAGAGCACACATCAGGCTGATCAGAGAAGTACTCAGTCAGGTTCCCTGGGAAAACACCTTTGAAGCTGCTCAGGTCCATCAGTGCTGGCCAGTTTTCATGCACCACCTACCAGGATCACAGAAGCAGACAGTTCCAGAATGCCATAAGTCAAGCAGATGAAGCAGAAGGTCAGCTTGACTAAGTAAGGACGTCCTTTGCAAGCTTCTACCAAAAAAGAGGGCATTTCCTCAGTGGGGGACAATAAAAAGAGGTTTTATTAAGTATGTTAATAGCAAAAGGTGGTCCAGAAATAACATGAGTCCACTGATGAGGATAGTCACTTCAGAAACAGGGACATGGACAAAACAGAGGTGTTCAATGCTTTCTTCTCTTCCATCTTCAGTACAGATGACAAGTTAAGGGGTCCCAGGGCCCTGAGCTAGAGCACCATGGAAAAGAGAATTATCAGCTCCCAGTTGTTCCTGAACTTGCATAGGATGTGCTGTTCCAGCTGGATCCCTATAGGTCTATGGAGCCTGATGGAATTAATTAAAAAGTAGTCATTGAGCTGCTGATATCATGGCAAAACCTCTCTTGATGATTTTTGAGCAGTCTTGGGAATATGGTAATGTCCCAGATGACTGGAAGCTGGTGACTGTCCCAGTTTTCAAGAACAGCAAGAAGGATGACCCTGCAAACAATAGGCCTGCCAGTCTCACTTCAGTAACTAGTAAAATTATGGAGAAGACAGTTCTGGGAGGTATTGAAAAACACCTGGAGGACACACTGGCCACAGCCAGCTCAGGTTTATGAGGAGAAAGTCCTTGCTAAACCTGATTTCCTTTTACAGCGACATAACCCACCTGGTTGATCAAAGGAAGACAGTTGATATAATCTTTCTGTATTTCAGCAAAGCTTTCCATACTGTCTTTCCCAGGATTCTTCTGGACAAAATATTCATCCCACAGCTGGATAAACACATCATGTGATGGGTGATTAATGGCTCACAGATCAGGCACAAAGGGTTATGGTGTCTGGGGTGACATCAGACTGGGGACCTGTTGCTGGTGGGGTTCCTCAGGTCTCTGTTCCTGGCCCTGTGCTCCTCAGCATCCTCAAAAATTACCTGTATGCAGGACGGGGAGGGATGCTGGGCAAAGTTGCCAAGTTGGGAGGAGCTGTTGAATGTCTCAGAAGTAGAGAGGACTGGACAATCACCAGCCATAGGAATTTTAACAAGACAAAGTGCAGGAGTCTGCCCCTGGGATGGGGCAACCCTGGATGTATGGACAGACTAGGAAAGAGATGTTGGAGATGGTGCCGTGGGAAGGGAGCTGCGGCTCCTGGTCCGTGGCCAGCTGGACATGAGCCAGCAGTGCCCCGGGGCCAGGAGGGACATCCCTGTCCTGGGGGCACTGAAAAATACTGCTTATAATTTCAAGAGTAGCTAGACTACTGAACGTACTCCTGGATCTTCCTTCTAAGTTCTTCTCCAAACTTCTCACTGGCTCTGTAGTATAAAAACAAGCCCCGATAACTGAATTTGTTTTCCTTCTTTCATTTTTCAGCAAAAACTGCAATGCAAATTTGTGAAAAAAACCTCAAAACACAAAGGTCAGAGGCAGTGCCCCGGGGCCAGGAGGGACATCCCTGTCCTGGGGGCACCAGGCCCAGCACGGCCGGCCGGGCCAGGGAGGGATTGTCCTGCTCTGCCCTGGGCCGGGGCGGCCTCAGCTGGAATATTGTGTGCAGTTCTGGGCACGGCAATGTAAAAATGCCATTAAACCGTCAGGGACGTGCAGAGGAGGCCGTGGGGACGGCGCAGGGCCATGGTGAGGGGCAGCTGAGGGCACTCGGTCTGTCGGGATGGAGGAGACTGAGGGGAGACCTCAGGGCAGCCCTGCAGCTTCTGGTGAGGGGAAGAGGAGGGGCAGGCACTGAGCTCTGCTCTGTGGGGACAGGGACAGGGCCCAGGAGATGGCCTGAAGTTGTGCCAGTGGCATTAGGTGGGTGTTAGGAAAAGGATTTTCACCTAGAGACTGGTTGGGCACTGGAACAGGCTCCCCAGGGATGTGATCACAGCATCAAGCGTGTCTTGAGTATGAGAAGGTTTTGGACAACACTCTCATGGTGTAATTTTTGGGGTAGTCCTGTGCAAGGCCAGGAGCTAGACTTGATAGGCTTTGTGGGCCTCTTCCAACTCAGGCTGTTCTATAATTCTGTGATTCTAAGTCTCTTCATTAGTAGGCAATTCTGTCCTGCTCACTGGCATATTTTTATGGAGAAGAAACTATCAAGTCCCTTGCCACTGAGTTCCTTCACAGCTGAGAAGGATAAGGGTAAAATGGCAGCAGGAAAGAATTTTGGCCTGAAGTTGTATCAGAGAGGTTCAGGTTGGATATTAGGAGAAGGATCCTCCCCCAGAGGGTGTTTGGCCACAGGAATAGGCTCCCCAGGGCAGTGGTCATGGCACCAAACCTGCCAGAGTTAAGCAAGCATTTGGACACTACTCTCAGTGCACACACACACTGTGTGCGCCCTGGAGGGGTGTTCTTGCTGGGTTTCACCAGAGTTCTTCCCCTGCTGACAGATAACCAAGAAAACAGCTTTGGCCTTCTGAGATTTCTCCTCTGCTCTCACCAGATGAGCCCAAACATTGGGCAGCTGTCCAACAATCTCCATACTTCCTTTGTTTAGGGATGTGGTATTTTTAAATTTGTGAATTAGCAATATGGCTGGGTTTCAGTTCTGCAGAGGGAAGTTACATGGGTAATGCCACCTGTCACCCACAGTGCAACCTTTTCAGTGGCATTGTCTAATAAAAACATATACAACAGTTGTACTTGCAAGTCAGCTGGGTTTTGTTTCTCATGCACTGGCAATGTAGGATAGAGTCATTCCCCCAAAAAGCTGATTTTGTAAATAGCTAAGGTCCCACGCTGAAGACTTATGGAAGGAGATCTTCACTGCTAAGTGCATGGCAGTCTTACTTATCCTTAATGACAAACTATTAATATAGTTCAGGCAAATACATCATTCTCAACAGCTCCTTGTTTTTTGCCATTCTCTCTGGTCTTGTCCTTGTAAATTCAATTTCACAGGCACAATCTGTAACACAGCAGGTGCCAAGTGTAGCCTTCTTGTTTCATAGGATCCAACTAACTGTCTATGTGGGATTCATTTAGACAGAAGCATAGGCATCAATGAAAAAAAACTTGCGTTTCTCCTACACAGAAAGAAAACTATTCTTTTCAAATAGCTCCCCCCCCCCACCCCCCACCCCATAGTTTCTTGTAGGGTTCTTAAAGACCATCTTCTGCCATGCTTCTGTGGAAGCTGGTTCTGTACACTTTATGAATTCCCTGGAGAAAACAGTCAGGAGCAAAGCAACTGCTTTGCTTTTGCAGTTGAAGTTTTCTAGGTCAGATCCAGAAAATAAATGGTGCTGGAACCAAAGGAACTCAGAGACCTGGATACCTTTGAGGGTTTGGGCTCCAGGTCTTTATGGAGGTCTGTTACTCAGATTCCAGAGCTTGGGCTACTAAAGTTTTGCAGATTCTCTCTGACTTGTGCCAAATAAACTGACTTGTGTACATGCCTCAGTCCTGGTGTATGGAAAGGAGCTCCCCAACTCATTGCCTCTACACTTCCTCCTGGTTTTTAGAGCAGATGCAGGCTCCTGAAAAATCTCATGGAGGTTTCACTGAGGGAAGCCTTTGTGTAGATACACATGCACAAAACCTCTGCATGACAGAAACTACCCCTACAGAAAATTCACTCTAATTGACACTGCAGTAGTGATCAAGAGGGGCGGGGTGATTGGTGGGGCTGAACTGCATTTTGCCAGTGGGATGGCTGTGCATCTGGAGTTCACATCTGCGGAGCTCAGATGCAGAGATCTGTGCATGGAGCTGGCAGAAGAAGGGAGGGGCGAGCACAGCTGAGGGTGCCAACACAATTAAAGCCAAAGACAGAAGTGACTGTTTCCTATCAGCACCCTGCACTCTGCACCTGACTACCAGATGAAGCAGGATCCAAGCAGGGATTTGCACCAGCATGGAAACCAACAGAGAACGCAAGGGCTGCTTTAAATTTGGTGGCAAAATTAATGAGCTTCTGTGTGTCTGACTGTTCTGATTCAGGGCCTACAGCCAAACCACTTGGTTCCAGCACGTAACAAGGAATGGCTGCCCTAAGGAAGTTGGATACTGATGGAGGAACACCCTAAAGGCACCCCTCTGGAAGCTTGCAAATGCAGGCGGTTGTTGCAGTCTCTCCTACTCTCTGGAGTGCTGGCGATGGACTCAAGCACTTTGAAAACCCTTTACCCAAGAAGAAATGCTTGTGGTTGCTTTGAAGTGAGCAAACAGAAAGCACCCTTTTGAAGTCAGCACAGTAGCTGGAGCGGGATGTTGCTCTGCTGCAGCCCAGATCCTTTTATTCAGTACAGTAGTGGCCAGTGCACTCGTCTGGGAGACCTGTGTAGGGAATGCAGAAAGTGCTTTGGCTTTGAGAAGTAGGTGTTCTGACCAAAGTAGGTGTACTTTGAGGCGTAGGTGTCAGTGCCAGTCCTGCACATGGTTGGTTGTGCTGGTGAAGGTCACTGTCTAAGGTGACCTAGATGTTCTGGTTGCACTGTAGCATGGAAGATAAAGGAGACACAGTGGGACAGCCCAGGCTCCAGGTTTCCTAGAAGATGGTCTGCCAGAATGGCTCATCTGATGCATGAGTGAATTTCCCCACCACTCCTGAGAGGCAAAGTGAGCGGGCTACACTGAAGGCTGGAGGTTCTGGCCGAAATGGTGACAAGTTGGCTGCTGGGCTTCTAATTTATTTTTTTTTTTAATAGAAATTACATTTAGTACCACAGACCACATTCCTAAGTGTCATGGAGAGAAGATTTGCCTTTTAGTTTTTAAAGTCTCTAGCCATAATATAAGGAAATGTTGTTGGCATATTAGCAAGTGTTCCTCTCCTAACCTTTTTCAGGAGTATTCTGGGTTCATGCCACAGATAGTGATAGTGATGGGCTGCCAAGAAAGTGATAAAGCATTACTCGCTTCTTATGAACCTGGTTATGTGTAAGACTTGACTATTTTAGGCTAAGTAGGAGGAAAATTGGTTTATGACCTTATAATTAGCAGTTGTGTGAGAATAACAACAAGACTTATTGAGTCATTCTGATAGCGCAGTTTCTCCCTTTTTTCTTTTTATTTTTGCATTGCTTAATTAAAAAAGAAAAGAAAAGAACACAAGAACACTTCAGCATGTTTAATAACACTACTTTAAATAAGTAAACAGACAAACCTAATTTCAAGGGTTGGTCCATAGGTCTCTGCTACTTAGGTTCATGTGACTGAAATGTGTCTTGAGGAACTGAGGAATGCTGATGGTCTGGCAAAGAACAGATCAGGCAAGGGACACAGAGGTGATATTCAAGAACATCTTGGGGTGATAATTACAGATGGAAGATGTGACAGAGGGATAAATGGGTGACCCAGCTAGTAATGGTATGCTGACTTTCTACAGTATATCCTTGGTACCAGTGACAGTGAAAAGCAGCTCCATTTTGATCTACTGAGTTAATGATGCATTTATTTACCTCCTGCACCTCTCTTAGACTTCTGTTTCTCCCCCCTTCATTTCCAGCTCCTTCCATGATGTATTCATGACACAGTCATTTCTGATCACCTTTCCGAAGATTTTCAGGCAGCTCACGGGGAGTTATTTTCCCCCTTACGAGTGAACTTCATGGTACATGACAATTCCACCCTCTTTTTTAGAGCAATGGAGCTACTCATCTCCCTGAGTGCTACTGCTGGGCTGTCAGTTTTGTTTTCAGGGTCTGTCAGCAACTCCTTTCTGGTGACTTTGGTCACTGCTTGCTGTAGCAGCCCCACAGCTAAGTCTGGATGACAAGGCATACAGTACTGGCATTTGTGCTTACATCTGAAATTCCCGAGAGGAGGAGAGCTCAGACAGAGCCTGGAGAAACTGCTGGAGGACCTCTTGTTTGTGTTGGGTTTGAGATATAGTTTGAGAAGGTGGGAGCTGAAGAAGAATGCTTCTGTTGAACACTTCTCTGTGTGACAGAACCTGGAGGCAGCCTTCTGTCTCCCTGTGTAGGTTTTTGTCAGATAATCCCTGGTGCATCCCAGGCACCTGGTTTACTTGATTTTCCGAGGAGAGAAACTTCTCTCTTCCTTGAGTCTTACCCAAAGGATCCCACTCAGCAGATGTCTGTCAGCAGTTGCTTGGGACCACAGACCTGCACGATGTTTTATGAACAATAAGAAACGTGCCCAGGACCAATGCTGACATGTTTTTCTCAGAAACAGAGCTTTCGTATTACCTTCTTTTGGTGGGAGCAGGGTGGGGCTGGCAAAATTGCCCTCCAGCACTTCAACACCCAGTGGTCAGTTTATCTGCTGATGTAAGTCATTACAGCACAAGTCTGATTATTCTTTTACCATCTGTCTCTTTTGTTTTCCACATGGGACTCTGAAGGTCTGAAGGAGGGTCTTCAGGTCTGTGGAGGGAAATGAGTCTGTAATGGGAGGTGCATGAACACCTACAGACCCTACGTCCTCCCCTCCTCCTCCTCCTTCCCCTCCTCTGCCTCGGGCCTGTCTACCCTTTGCTGTCTGCCATCCCTCCTACATGGTTTGAGACTGGCCAGATGTTTCCTGGGCTCAGAGCTCCTGGAATTTTCGTTGCAGCTGACATTCTGGTGTGCTGTGGTATCGGGTGACCTGCACTGAATTCAGTGAAGAGGCACTGTCCTGACCCCTGAGGCTGGAGGCTTTGGTGTGCTGCCTTGTGAGGGAAAGACCTGGGAGATTCACTGTTGTCCTGGAAAGAAAGAGTCTTGCCAGTGCCTTCTCTGGGCATTACAGATAGTGTGCTTTATTAGATTATTATATTTTTGCACTTATGGAGACAAAAAGTGAGCATGTTTTGGTGGCCCACAGCACAGCTGTGTGGTAGGTGAGAAGCTCACCTGCTGTGGATGCTTTGTGGGGTTGTGCTGTCATCACAGGTGGCAGGCAGAGAGCAGAGAAGCAGATTCCCCACGAGAATGAGGGTGGGGGACTCAACACCCTTTGAGCAGGTGTACTCTGTCAGCAGTGTGTGTCAAGTAAGCAGAACTGTCCTCAAAAAACACCAAAGTCCTGCCAGTGACACTAGGCTGAGAGACAGGTATTCACCTGCAGGATTTTCTTGTTCTCTCCATGCTTCCCTACAACTGGCAGGATAGAGAACAACCACTTGTGCTCACAGGACCTTTGGTCCCTCTCGATTGCCCTCAGGCTTCTTGTTGGGAATTCATCTCTGCCGTCCTGGAGAACCAGAAGTGGGAAATAACCAGAGGACCACACCAGACTAGAGAGTTTTCCAGTGACTTGCTTTATCCAGGAAGGCAGCAAGTTCCCAGTGTGCTGGCATGGGTCTGGCCAGTATTTTGGGCCTCGTGTTCCTTTCAGAAGACAGGCACTGACAGACCTGCCCTTCTTTTTCTCTTGTCTGGGGTGGTGGTGCAGGGGTAGGGTGATGAGGTTTCTGGCTGTTGTTTGCCTGATCCTCAATTTCCAGAGCCTTGTTCCTGAAATATTAATGCATCTGGGAAGGTGAAGGAGGCTGTGAGGGGATTCACCTGCTGTCTTGAGAGGATACCTGTTTCCATCCCCCCCCCCACCCCCCCCACATTGCATTGGTCTCCTTGATGCCTCAGGTTTTGGCTTTTACATTTTTCAGGTTCTGTACTGCTTTGGTGTGTGGGTCTGGGCTTCATATTGGGGATGGCGAGCTCTCTTCACAGAGCAGGCAGACAAAACAATTCCTTCTCTAGCTGGAGACCAAGGACAAACGATCCAAATCTCTCTTCATTCCACGATCCAACTGCGGAATGAAGAGAGAAAAACAAGGATGGAAATTCATGGGCTAAAGCTGGAATTGGACAATTAACTCCAGTATGTAAATGGAGCAGAACTTACCAAACTGAGAGGCCCCCTGACTGGTCATCCATTTTTGTGACCATTTTGGTTCATCCTGGGTGTGGCCCTGGCTGGGCTCCTGCGCTCAAGGTGGATCCACTGAGGCCTTTTAATAAATCCCTACTTTATTCTTTAATTCCTTCTAACCTCTGTTCTAGGTCAGCCTTCACAGGGCATCATCCTCCTGCTGGTGAGAGAATAGGAGATCCTCTGTTCCTTGTGGTGCAGCCAGCTGTGCATTTGCCTCAGGGATGGTAAAGAGTGGCTCCACCAAGTCAAATCTCTCCTTTGAGTCCCTGATACTTCTTCCCCTTCCAGCTTCCTCCCGAAGCTCTGCCAGCAGGAGAGAGATCATCCCCCTGGCCCTGCTGTTGTCCCTCCTGCCGTGCCACTTGTGCCAGGCTCTGGCACTCCCTGCAGCCCAAGCCTGGGTGGCTGTATGTTTTCATGGCAGTTCCCTCTGGGTCACTACATCCTTTCTGGTGGGTGCAGAGGGTTCCCTGCCGAGTGGATACCACAGTTGGGCTCCTTCCCTAGCGGGGTGACCACCTAGCTCACCTCTAGCCCCTGGTGCACAAACTGCTCCACCCTCATTGCCTTCACTCCCTGGGGGCTGCTGTCCCTCCTTCCCTGCCCCTCTCACACTTTGAGCTGTTCTGAGTCTGAGCTTTGGCACTTCAGCACTCAGGGTCTGGGGTGTCTTGCTGACATCTCAGGACCAACTCTCAGTCTAAAATTTGAGAGCTTTCCTGGAGACAAAGCCCTTATGTTTTCCATTTTATGGTTTTCACTGTGCTCAGAGAAAAAGTGAGGTTCTAACAGGTGAAACACGTTATGCTTCTAAGCATCTGCTAGCACTTCCCAAAGTTGCATTTAAGCCACAGCAGCTTATTTTTGTTGAGACTAATGAGATGGAAATCACGATTTTTTTTTTCCCTGCCACTTGTATGTGCTCAGATGACATAGCTGTTCAGATTCTTGCAGTCCACTCTTATCTTAGTGATACTCCTGAGAGGTGTGTGAGCAACATTTGGGGAAGCTGCTTGATGTTGTTGTTCACAGTTGTAGTCACAACAGAGATCTTAAAACAAAGGCCTCTGTGTGTTTCACCAAGAGAAGCCACAGTAACAGGTTTCAGTGTAAATGAGAGTTGTATTGCCTTCCATCAGAGATGACTTGAAAATAAAGTACTTTGATGGTAATACTGCAGATGTCTGCAGGAAACCCAGCACAGCCTTGAACACTGTAGTTAGATAGCTGCGCAAAAAAAGTACATGAAGGGAAGAGCTAATGTGCAATACTTCTATTTAAGATAGAGGGAGGAAATAGAAATTGTGATAGCATGCTATTTCAAGTAATAATAGAAAGTACTTGATGTTTACATGGTGAATGGATCAATACTAATTCTGTAGTCAGGGCACATACAGTAGTTTGGATTATACAAGTGATAGATGCACTTGGTATAGCTGAAATTTCCACCCTGCAACATTTATTTCTCACTGCGTGTTAGATGGAATTTTCCACCCAACTATCTGAAAGGATTTGCATAAGAATGGTGATGGAGCAGTATTCTTTAATGATGTGCTTTTCTTTGTTAAACTTCAAAAATGTCTACGGTGCATGATGAGGTTCGGATGAATTGCCAAGCTAATGCTTTTATATTTTCTTTAAAGAGCTTATCTTCACTGTGTTGTGGGAGTTACTTTATATTGTTGTCATAAAGACAGCAGCAGTAAAGCTGACTTTGTAGCAACCCTGGTAGGTGCCCCCTCCTCCTTTACCTGCAGGTCTTTGGTGCTGCTGAAGGAGGCAGATCGCAGCACCTCTTACCCACCACCTGTTTGCCGTCAACTTGTTTGTGCAGCCTCTGTGGTGCTGTGCGTGACATGACTCACGGCTGGCTCTGTGTCCTTTTACTCTTAAAACAATGCCCCCCT
The DNA here is from genome assembly GCF_048771995.1 of Taeniopygia guttata. Classification (NCBI taxonomy): domain Eukaryota; kingdom Metazoa; phylum Chordata; class Aves; order Passeriformes; family Estrildidae; genus Taeniopygia; species Taeniopygia guttata. Next base: position 77,401,325 of record NC_133063.1, read on the forward strand.
TGGCATTCAACCTAGATCAGCCCAGGCTGCTGGGCTGTTTGTAGAAACTGGGTCATAACCAGGATCTTTCCAGAGTGACTTGTTGATTTAAAAGAAGCTCAGGGTTAAACAAAATGTGAAAAATCTTCTGCTGGTGGTGATTTTTACAGATTGATAGAGAAGACTCTTTGTCTTGTTCTTCAGTTCCTTGGAGCAGAAACCCAATTTTTTAAAATACAGAGGGGAAACTGCTTGAAATTGGTGAATTTTAGGAATGTAACCTGTTGAGAAGCAATATTTCCTTCCTTGGCCATTGGCCCAGTGAGTCACCTTCTGACCTGCACTGTAGTGAAGCTGTTCAGAAATCTCCTACAGCAGGAAAAATAAGCAATACAAGTGACTGTGAGGTTTGTCATCAATTCCAGTTCCATGTAGGGTGCAATGATTCCACTTTCACAACAACTATTAGACAGAGAGGGGCTAATTTTGCTCTGAATTAAGACTTCTGTGGCACAGAGGAACGATTTGGGTTTTGTTGAGTTTGCTTTTTTGTTTCATATTTGCCTTTGCTGATAATTGACATTAATTGGAAAGAATTTTCAAATTATTATGGAACAGAAATGATAGCTTTTTCCCTGACAATCTGAGACATTGCTCCAATATTGGACTTTGTGTAAAAATCACTTGTCCTTTCTTTTTCTTGTGCTTCTGAAAGGATAATGGTAGCTTTGTATGCTGTACATGAACATTCTAGCTATATATGAGAGCCCAGCATATCCCATATGTTTACCTTGGTAGTCAGTCACACCCACAGGACAATCACTCACCTTCCTGTGCTCTCCCCACTTCCTCAGCCTATCCTCCTCCCCTCATTCCAAGCTCTAGTAAAGCTCTGTGTGGAACAGGTATCTGAGATAGAAGCAGGGAAGAAGGTTTTTATACCAAATCTCCTTCAAAACCAAGAAATAAGCAATTTCAAAAATAAGTGCTGCCTGCAGAAGTGAGCAACTGAACCCCAAAATCTGCACAGTGACTTCCTTTGTGGTCACTGGAGAATTGCTGCTCCTGCCCCGCTGTCTTAGTGACATCCCCATGTCCCTGTCAGTTTGTTGGTATCTCTCTCACCAGGCTCAGTGGCTCAAGAGGGACCTACTAAACCTTCCTCAGTGCCCCTGCTGGTGCAGGGGTGCCTGCTGGTCCTGCCCCAGCTGTGTGGGGTCCCTGTTGGCTCTTTTCTCCAGTGTGTTGTATATTTGTGCACAAGTATTTTGTCTAAACCATAATTTTTTAAATGTGCTTGTGCTAATATTTAGACCAGCGTGTTTGAGGCATAGCACCCTTAAATCCAACCCTTGTAGTTTTAATATTCTGTTGAATTTTTGGTGAGTGACAGATCCTGTTGCTACTTTGTCTTGCATGTAGCCCTTTTACCACAACATGCTTCTTGTCTTGCCTCTGGAAACCTTCCATGGTGATGGCACAGTGTGTTTAGACTTGGAAATCCGTTACCTGGGTTCAGGAAGGGAGAATGTCCAAGATGTGAAGCCTCTAGTTAATGGAACTGGCACTAGGCTGTACACAAAGTTGACCTAATGGAGGAGGGGACACTAAAAAGGTCACTGCACTGATGCTAGAGCTGAATGTGTGAGGAAAAATGGGGGGGGTGGGGGGGGGGAAAGCAAGGTCAGCTTTAAAACACAAATGATTCTTTCCCCTCACCTTCTGAAAACATGCAGAGCTGGTTTCTGCACTGCTCCTCCGTTCAGGTGACCAAAGAAATGCCTCTGTGGCCTGGTTCCTCCACCACTTCTCACTGCAGGTGTGTTGTCCCACGGGCTGCTCTGTGGTGCTGGCTAAGGCGTGCAGGACTGGGGTAGCTGTGTCTTCCTGGAGTGGTGAGGTCTTGTCAGATGTCACATGCCTGACCAGCGATGCTAGTTCTGTCTGCCAAAGTGGTTTAAAAAATTCTACCCATCTTCAAAGAGCGACCAAAGAGAGCACGAGATGAAGCTGCATGTGAGTTTCTTGCTGTATTTTACACTCTGCTCTTGGTTGCTGCTCTGTTACAGCCCTGTCTGACACCTCAGCATGCCAGCTGCACTCATTTTGCACGACAACCAAATCCCCAGTCACTGCAGTTGATGTGGTGATGCCATTTATACCTGTTTTCTGGCTGGGAACTCAGAGGCATCACCTTTCCCCAGGTCTGTGCCTGGTGACTCTGGGCTGGAGTGTTATGCTGTGGCTGGAGAGTCCCAGCCCCCAGTATTTGTTTTTTTGCCAGTCTTCCCCTCTCACCCTGCAGGTGAGCAAATACCTGTTTTGTGGAATGTGAGAGGAAAGTGGCTCCCAGGCTGCAAGGCAGCTGTTTTGGGTTTAGCTGGCACGATGGGGAGTGGTGCCAGTTTTTGTGGTGCTGCATGAAACATCCTCAGCTCCATGTCTCTTTGCTTTCTGGATGTTATGCCCACACCCAGTGCTGTTTTAATTTGGGATTTGTGTTTAGCTAACCTGTGTGGTGGGACTGAGGACTAACTGCTGCCTTTGTGTCAGCAGAAGACACGGGTTTTGTAAAAGTGTGACCATGAAGATAAAGATTTATAACAGCACAGGAGAAAAAGCCCAGAAATTATTTGAGAAGCCACACTATGAAGGATAAATGTTACAGGAAGCTTTAGCCTTCCATAAAAATTCCTTTTTCGGTGAAGAATTTAATACACAGCCTTGGTGAGAGAAGAAATTCTACCCCGATGATGTTCTGAACTGCTTTATTTAAGAATTAGACATTAGGAAAACCTTGTCTTTCTGCAGTTTAGACACTTTGCATTTAGATACTTTAGACATTTTTTTTAGGCAATGATGCTTAGTAACTTCTAGATATATAAATACTGTTTATATATAAATTACATGTGCTGTATTTTATACACATGGATGATTGTTTTACTTTCTCTCTTGTCTTTCTGTGAGTACAACAATCTTCTCTGTATATTTTTTTTTTCTCCAATAGGCACTTGGAAGTGGATCTGATCACAGCTGAATTGTACAAGCCTGCTTCTTACTACATGAAATGACAGCAAGTTTTTTATCATTGCAATTTGGAATAATAATTCTCTCTAAGATGAAAAAAACCCCCATAATAATTTTTTTTTTCTCCTCATGAGAGGTGTTAGATGGGTAGACCTTGACATCCATCTCAGTGGCTTCTCTTGCTGCATTTGGCTTGACTTAAGCTGCATCAGGTTTGTTGGTGTTTTTTTTTTTTTTGTGGTTTTTTTTGTTTGTTTTTTTTTTGGTTTTTGGGGGGTTTTTTGGTTGTTTTTTTGGGGGTTTTTTTGGTGGTGTTTTTTTTTTTTGTGAAGCCTTCTTAGAACACCAGTGTGTTTTGGATTAAGACAGTTCAAAGAAAGAATTTTGTTATTTCCCCCCCTGCCTAGTTCTCATATTTCTGAAGTCTAGAAAAACTCAAGCCTCACTCTTACAGCCTCTTGAATGCTGTAGTGTTATTTAGCTTGCACTCTTTCATCAAATTGGTCAGGCAGTCCTGCCCCATGATTTTAGGCTTGGATTTGATTAAGAAATGTCTGATGGAGAGAGAAACTTTTGGAAAAGCTTTTTTTGGAAAATTACCTTCCTGTAATGACGTGGTAGAGTCCCCTCTTGGAGAGATTCTCATCTACTCCTTCCACAAGCATTTCTACAGTGCACCAATTCTACCCTTCTAATTTTTCCTAAATGATAAAATGTACCTCTCTATGTTTCCCAACCCTGTTTCTTCAGAAATTGTGTCCTCAGCTTCACTTTCTTGCAGGTTTCTGCAACTTTTGATGACAAGACAATTTGGTTGGTAAATATTGAGAGATGTTTGTCCTTGGTGTGTACTTAGAACAAGCTGCAGCTAAATGCTTACAGGTAATGATCTGTCCTGACTGTTGCATGAAGGTTTCCAAAAATATTTTTTTATAAGCAAAAATAACCCTGAGTTTTGATATTAATAGAAAAATGCTTCAGGTTTTCTCCTTAATGCTAGTGCACTGGAAGACCTAAAAATGAGAGGTCTAAAATACTTTCAGGAGAGACTTCAGGTATCAGGGGATCTTAGCCAAAAGATACTCAAGGTCTTTTGAAGTGACTTATATTTTGAATAAGTTATGGGTACCCATCTTCTAAAAATGGAGTGATTTTGTGACAGTTGAAGTTTGACATGAGTTGATATTGCCTTTTTATTGTCTTGGTCAGTTTCTGTATTTGTGTATTATCTCACAAGCTGTTCCCTGTAACAAGACCCATCTAAATGCTTGGGGGTTTTTCAATTCATCTTGACATTTTTAAAATGAAGAAAGTTTGCAGTAAATGAGTTATTAACATGAAGAACTGAATGCATATGGTCCTTTTGAAGTATTCCCACCTGACCCCATGAGATTTCTGTGGAAATAGTAATTGATATTTCATGGATTTGTCATTTGACATGAAATGCTTACCTTACTTGATTGGCCAGAGGCTGTGACTGAAATTTAACTCTACTCTGCGAGGTGCTGTACAGATGGAGACAATATGATGTCCTCTGCATCTAAGGACTTACATTTGACAGATGAAGGGCAGGATGAAGAAGCACCAGAGAGGTTTGTATTGCTCAGTTTTTGGTAGGGCTTTTGTGGTTCCCTCATCAGTTTGGTATCTTCCAGAAGATGTTGTCATGTTCAGTGATCTGCCTGAGCACCGGGCTCAGCTCTCAGGGAAGTCACAGTGGTGAAAAAGGAGGAGAGCGAGCATGCTGTGCTTTTTGGGGACTTCCCTGGGTGCTGTGGTCCTGCTCCTGGGGAGATGCTGTGCCGGGAATGCTGGATTGCTGAGAACAGGGTGTCCCACTCGTGCCAGGCTGTGGTCCCTCAGATGGTAGTCCTTTTGAAGACACCTCTTGCTGAGAAATGGTCCCACTGCCTTTTGATGCAGCTGGCTTGGGGTACTGCTTTGTGGAATTTTGCTCACTTTCACTAGCTTGTAGACACTATCTTTTTCCTTCTCCTTTCTTCATACAGGCAATCAATCACCTCCTTGCTCAGTTACAGCTGCCTTCGGACCAGGGCTGACATCTGGAAGCACCCACACCACTTAAGCCTGTTCTCTCCCGGGGCCCTGCCTTTGCATGAGGTTTTGATTTACTGTTTACTATTTCAGGCTTGTAACAAGTAGGCATCCCAAAGCCTTTTAGACACACTTACTGTCTGAGTCAGATAGTCCAAGAGGTCATGTACAGATTGAGACTGAGCAGTGAAACATCTGCATACGCTTAACCTTGCTTCACTTCTGGCATTGCTCTTGAGTGTTATTTGGGCTTTGATCAGACCTATTTATTCAGCCCAGGATCTTTTCTCTTCCTTAATATCCTTTCACATGCCTGCTTCTCCAGACTCTGGAGTCTCCTCGTGTTTCTGAAGTCAGGTTTTGCTTCTGCCTTTTCACTTTTAATCCAAAATGGCCAGTGGGAACAGCATGTTTTTGTAACTGTAGGTCCTCTTTGTCAAGGGGTTAGTTAACAAGACAATATATGTACCCTCAGGAGCTGATCTGTTTGTCAGACTCGAAAAACTGGTTCATCTCAACAATAGCCATTTCTTTGTGCAAGGGACTCTGCCTGAATGACATGGGTAATTATCTGTTTAGAGTGCAAATAACCTGCATTTTCATAACACAGTTTGCAGCACTGCAAAACCAACCCATGGTACACAGATTCCCAAAACGTGTAACCTGGCTTTTATTGCCCGATTAGCTGTTTACCAACATATTTGTCTCATGAGCTGTGGACCTTTCTGTCCTGGGTGTGCTGAAAAACAGCACATGCTTCAGGCTCCTGAGAAGTTTCTAAATTGAGCATTAGATATTTTTATCAAAGACTAGAGTCAAACTTAAATCTTTCACTAGTAGACGGAAGCCTCTTAGGAATGAAATTTACAATGCCAAGATTTCTATATATGCATATATCCCTTACGATACTGTCCTAACTAGAAGCTGCTATAATTCATTTTATTTTGTGGAGCTTTCTGGTGAATTATTTTCTTTCTCAGTAATTTCTCCGTTTAGGAACCCTCCTGAGAAATCTTTGCTGTATTAGCTTGAGCTTTGCGGCATCTTTATCTTTAAATAGCTCTTTTAAATTTGCTTAGGCAAATCTGGGGTTTCGTCTGTCTTCAGCAGTATTAAAATAGTATCTGAAGGGAGTGTTACCTGGGTACGAAGACACACCACTAGATGATACTATAAATGAGAGACAGATGGATTGCTGCTCAGAGACAACAAGATTATGGGTAGAAACCTGTTTACCTTTTGCAATACAGCCGCTGAGCTGAACAAGTCATCAGAACAGAACGGAGCTGAATAATGCATGGCTCTAACAGTGTCTAATTCTTCGAGCTGGAGGGGAGTTTCTTACACCAAAATTCCTCTTGCAGAATTATCTAGCCAGGCTTGAGTGCTGGGAAGCACTTTTGATGTGAGCTTTTGCTTTGTTTGCAAGTGCAGACGTGCTGTTGGCTAGCTAATGGTCTTTTGGCAAAGACTGCCCTTTTCCTGGAGTTGTCAGGGCTCTACCTGGAGCAGATTGTCTCTCCCTTCAGAATGATTTCTTTCCACAGTCTTTGTGTGCCAGCAGGACCCATGGATCACAAAGAGGAAGCTAGCTTGCAGGAAATTTGGTACCAAGGCTGGACACAGCTCCTCAGTTGCACTGGGCCACCACAGACCAAAACCAGTGCGAGCAGCCCCTGACAGGATTGCTGTGGTGCTGGCTTTTGAGCTCTAGGGCATTCTGGACTGGATGTTCATGCATGACTTTTAATTCCTACAGGTGAGGAAAAGACTGCAGTCATACAGGCTGTTTTTGGGGATGGGATTTAGCCAGTCGTGCTCTGAGTGATGATCTTTGTGTCCTGTGTTTTTGCCATTTGAGCTGGAGAGGAAGAGGCAAATAAACTGTATGTCAGGTGCAGGATTTTCTGTACTTGCCTTTTGGAGAGCAGGGCTGAAATCAGAGGTTCAAACCTTGGCATGACTAACCTGCAGATACCTGTGTTACTGCTGAATGAAGGATCAGGACAGATTCCACCCTCACTGTCTGTGTCCATCTTTTCACAGGAGCTGCCAAATCAATGGCTCCCAGCAGGTGGGTCCTTGTGAGGAGAAGGAGCACCTGGGCATGAAAAATCTCTACCAGATTTCCATTTGTTCTTCTATATAACTGAGGGAGGCATACCTGGGAAGTCTGTGACTTAATGATCAAACAGGGTGGTGTTTTACACCTCTTCAAATATGGGACTCAGTTACAGATGGATTAAGGATGTGGGTCCTGGACCACAAGGGTGAGTAAATGCACAAAGCTTGGACTTTCCATTTCGTGTAACTAATTTCAGCATAATTAGTGTTAATCAGGGAAAGATAAATAATGGTATGAAATCATTAAGCTGTCTTCCCTCTGTTCTGCCCACATGTGCCCACAGGTGTCACCTCCAGGGACATCTGTTAAGAAAAGAATGCTGTGAGGAAATACATCTGTGTGGAAGCGCATCTCAGATGTCAAGGTGATGGTGCTGGAGGTGAGCCTGCATGTCACTCCTGACACTGTCCCCAAGTCACACCCACATTTTATTTGGAGTGAACAAGTTATTTAGGCGTGTGGGCACCCTAAGGAATTCTTACCTGTGCACAAATTGAGCCACAACTCAGAAGGAGTGGGAAACTGAGCAAGTGTTCCTGGTGGTCTTGGAGTGGAGGAGGAGTTCAGAAAGTGGCTATTGGCATTTATATTCTCCCTCCTCCTTCATCAGGCCAAATAATTCAGACAATAATTTCACCAGTTGTAGTAGAGCAAATTCTTTTTAGTGTTCAGTGCATTGATACATCTTGGGACTGAAATCCTTCCCAGCAAACAAAATCCCCTGATGCTGTGATGGCTGAAGTGGAATGCCAGCACACTCCTGGTGTCTTCAGAAGAGCTATAAATCCAAAGTCTGTGTGTTATCTGCCATAGGTGTGGGGCCCTGACCCCAACATTCCATAGCTGGGAGCATTTGGTAAGGAAAAGTGGGATCTAGGAAGTTGTGTGAGACATTGGCGTCCTGATATGATGGCGAAGTTAACTGATTTTAGCTCTTCCACGCAAGGAGAAAAGCAGCAGCTGGGGGTAATGGGATGGACTAATAAAATTATTCTCCTTTTAATGAGGTATTCACCAAAGCACTGTGGGGTTGAGTGGACCTGGAGTCCCAGCTAGGGCTGCAGCTCCACTATTAAGGCCTAACCATAGCTGTGCATCCACTGTGGGATCATCCAGGGGCAGGTTTTTTGGAGAACGCATCTCCAGCTGACATCACTGAGGTCTTTCCCTCAAAGTGGCAGCTATCAAAGTGCCGTTTACGAGCAAGACTCACAAACTAATTAGTCACCAGGCCCATTAATCAGGAAGACTAGAAATAATTCAGCAGAATTCATGCTGTCAGCAAGGATGAGAAGAGCCCTCTCTATGACAGCTTACCTTGCATTTTGATCATTAGGCGATTCGGAGTTTAGTCCATCCGTCTTGTTTATCTGCCCTCAGGGGAAAATAATCCCTGCATCCCAGCCATCTCGACAAGTTTGAAATTCAAACATATTTTCAGTTCTGTCAGTAAAATATCAAATGGGCACATTTGGATGAGTATTGACACACAACGGCGCCGGTGCCTTTTTCTTTTTTTTTTTTTTCCCAAACGTATTGTCAAGAAATCCCTCCTTTGCCTTGCTGCTCCCTGCATGCAGGAGCTCAACACCGTATTAGGGAAAGTAAAGGTTAGGGTGCATGAATGGGGTCATTAAAAAGCAGCTAAACTGAAGCATTCTAATTATTCTTAGCAGCCTTCCCAAGACAAGCCAGAGGCATTCTCCAGTCTAACTCCACCTTCCTGTGTCTTGGGTGAGATTTATATATGTGTGCTTGAGCAAGAGATGTACCTTAAAATAATCAAGCCAGTGTTTATTTTGGCTTCCTTTGCCTCTTTCCCCCCACACCAGAAATCCACCCAGAGCAGTAAAATATTTCTTTAACAGATGCATACCACGCTGTTGGTGGGGAGTGGATTGGTCACTCTGGAAAGCACACACTAACAAGGCAGGAACAGATGGCTTCGAGTCGTGGTATGGAGCTGTTGTGGCTACTGTTTTTTCATTAAGCATTAATTGCTGGAGGTGGAAATCATGCTTCTGTGTGTGCCAAGGAGACGGGTCTGGCTGTGCAGCTCAGATGCACTGAGTGGAGCAGAGAAGTGAGAAGTCTGTCTGGAAACCTGGGATGCCACGAATTTCTGCCCTGCACCTGTCTGTCATCTCCACTTTACGAGTCACTGTCTGGGGTGCAGAGGAATTTCCATGCAGGCCAAGGGAGGCTCACTGGGAACGGAAGAAATCTTGGGGTATAAAACTTGTTGTCTTTCTAGAGAAGGTCCTCCTGAGAAGAACTGTTTGGCCTGCTTGAGATGAAACAAACGTGCAGTTGAAACTGAGGCAAGAATGTAATTGGAATGTGGACCAGGCCAGTAGTATATTCAGTTTTGGTTTCATATATATATACATCTATGTTTTGTAAATATTTTGTGTTTTGTTCTTTTGGTATTACAAGGCAAAGCACTAGATCCTGATGTTATGGTCCCAAAGTTTCTATTGTCCTGTGAAATTTTGCTGTAAAAATACTGGTTTTAATGCCTTTTTTTATTTCCATAGTATGTGTTCTTTTTCCATAGTACTACATGCCCCCCAGGTTCTCTCCGGATTTATGAAAATCTGCTGTACCAAAATTTTAAAAGTGTCACTATCACTTGTGAAAGAAGGAAACCTCTACCCTAGCTACCACTTAAGGGTGGGGCTACAGTTTTTCTCAAAGTTGTATCTGTGGGGTTTTGGTTTGGTTTAGTTTGGAGTTTTTTGGTTTTTTTGGATTTGTTTTTATTTTTGGTTTTGTTTGTTTGTTTTTCTTTTTTTTTTTTTTTCTTGTTTTATTTTTTTGGGTTTTTTGTTTTTTGGGGTTTTTTTTGTGACATCCTGTTCACTTCATTACTTTCCACCTTCACTCTTCTGCTCGATATTAGTTGTCACAGAGCTGTTATTTCTTACCCTAATCCCACTGGCATAATTTGTCCTGGTTCATGGGAGATGGAGCCCAGGGGTGGCGCCTCTTTGTTTCAAATGCTCATCAAATATTGAGTTTCACGACTGTGGTGCTGCTCTAACTTCATTAAAGCTCTGGGTGGTGCTTTGGAGCTCTTCCACCTAAAAACCAACAGCTTGTGCACAATCTTCTTTACCTCTACCCTTGTTTGATTTTTCAAAGGAAAACATCTGATTCCAGGCAGTACATATAAACATAGCCAGTGTGATATATCTGATAAGGTCCAGGTCTCTTGTTAAAATGTGGAGATTAAAAAGCCAGACTGATATCCTGGCTGTGTGCTCCTGTTTCTGCTGTTACACCCTGCCTTCATCCTGCCTGCGCTGCATTTTGGAGAACTTACCATAACATCGTTAGGTTTTCCATCTGTCTTGACGCCTTGATAGGTTCATCCAGTTTCATTTTGAGCTGGTGGAAGGAGAACAAATCAAAAACGTCTGACAAATATCAAAATGTCCTTGTGTTGTCAGAATGAAATGTATCGGCGCTTCAAAAGGAAGGATAAAAATTTTATGTTTTGACTTTTTAATTTAATATTATGTATTATAATGCAAAAAAAAAAAACCAACCCAAAACTAGGTCAAAATTAATTTCATACTAGCACAAGCCAGTGGAGTTTTACCTGTAGGCTGTAATTTTTTTCAGAGTGAAAGGTTTCATACATGTGTAAGAAGATACTGTTCTCCCTTTTTGTGATTCTTCTTATCAGTCTCATTGTGCCTTTGTGTGATCCTTCTTTGTGCTGCATCTTACAGTAAGTTAGCATTTATTCCTTGTAATGCACAGACTCTGATAATTAGAAGTTTCCAAAGTATATTTCATTTTTAGTCTTATTTCTTCTACCCTTCTTAAAAACCTCCCTAGAAACCACAGATGAGGTAAAACTTGGAAGATTCTTCTGTTTTAAAGCTTTAAGCCCTGCTGTTTGATTGGTTTGGGGCTGTCAGAGTGTGCACTGTCCAAACCAACGTGGTGACTGAGCTTTCCTGATGATATTGTAAATATGCATCAGTTCCCAGAGGTGCACATCTCAGACCTCTTTGCTGATGAATAGGAAAATCCTGCTGCTGCTTCTGTTACACTAAATTAGCAGGAGGAGGAAACGTAGTGAGGCAAGAAGAAAGCGAGAGAATGACCTGTTAGGCTGATGATGGTGGGGAACAAGGAAGGATAGAAGTAGTAAATAGGCACAATTGGTTTTAATAGAAAAAGCCCCCACATTTTAGAGGCTGCTTAGAGATGCCTTTCACAGTAATAAGATGTCTAACATCAATTATAGAAGAGGGGCTTTATCTATCTATCTATCTATCTATCTATCTATCTATCTATCTATTTGTTTGTTTATTTATTTTTTACTTTTTTATTTTTATTTCACTGCTTGTTTAAGGTAACTCAGAGTACTGGTTTTATTCCATCAGCAGCCAGCCCTCCCAGCTCAGTGCAGGAATCAGTTTTCAGTGCACATTTGACCATCCATCTCTAATTATCCACTTGTGCTTCCTCACTCAGCCATGTACCAGTGTCTAGTGCACATTCTCTTGCTGGCAGTTCTGGGACCTTTCATGCTTCCCTCTTGCAGCAGTGGTCAGTCACCCACCAGAGGTGTGAGGCGTGCCCAGTGGAAGAAAATCCAGGAGCTCTGCCACTGATGTTTTGGGTGCACTTCAGTCTCTCACTTACAGCCTCTGTGTGCCTCAGTTCCCAACCTGTCCAAAATTTCCTTTGTCTCCTTATCCTGCAAACTGCTCTTTTCCATGTCCTACCTTTAAGGGTTGTGTCCTTCATGCAGCTCTAAAATATTGTAAAGTAAGGTTAGATGAAAAGTTGGTGTAATGCAGGTATCTCCACGTGTCTGTGCGTTTCCCAAAGAAAAGAAAGGCATTCATCTATTTGATCTTTAACTGAAGGTTTTTTAATTTGGTTTGAAATGAGAAGATTTTTGTCATGTTGTGAAAATCCATTAAGATGACCAAATGACCAGTAGATTCTGGTGATGTGTATTATATGGTCCAAAATCTATTCTCACTTTCCAGACTAAAAGTTGATGACCTTCTTCTTACCCATGGAAATTTTTAGAGCAATCCCCATGCTTTTCTTCCTGATAAACATACCAAACATTATTTAAAGCTGCTAAGGAGATGAACAGTGTATTGGGACCATATTGCTCTCCTATCATCTGGCATAATGGTTTTCTTTTTGCCATTTAAGATTAAAACACATATGGAACTTGCTTTAATTTGTCACTTTTATTTTCTGAGTTGCTGAGTTCCAGCTTCAGCTGGGATGTCACATTAATTCTGTTTAAATCTTGGGGAGCAAGCAGGTTGATTGGAGTTAACTGTGTTCTGTATAATGATTCTGAGCTTAAGCAGCGTTATCTCCAGCAAATGTCTTTTCTACAATAGTCATCTATGTGAAGCCCTGGAGCAATTCTTGGCTTTTTCACTCATATCACTTCACTATCAAAGCTGAAATGATTAATATTCACAGAAAAAAATAGATTTTCTCACAGCAAATCTTCCTTTCTATTTCTGTTTGGTGAGAACCAAGCCTTCTGCATACATTATACAGATCAGCTAGAACCAGTCTGAGAAGTGAGGATGTATATCTGTGAAAGTGATACAAATACATCACTGTGATTAGCAGAAAGGAATGGTAAACATGCCCACATTCCTAGCACGCACACCTTTTTCACCCAGCTTTTTGTCCTGCTTCTCCTGTTAGGTGTGTCAGTAATAAAATCAAGGATGGTGCCCTTGAACAGGCTGAATTTCAATTGCACCCCTTTTGTCACTGTGAGAGCAGCAGCTCCACATGGTGTTTTCTGACGGACAGCAGCCACCAGGCTACCACTCCATGTAGCAGCATCCTGGGGGTGACCATGGGGTGTGACCTTGGCCCAGGCACGAGCAGAACCAGTCAAGGCTGGTAAGGACCACGGTTGCCAAGAGCAGATGCTGCCTGAATTGCTCCCCACAGCCCCCTGGCCCTGAAAGTGCCCAGGACTGCTAAAATGAAACCAGTTTCCCTCAAAACCAAGGCGTCCACCCCAGAGTCAGAGATGCCTGTTAGTTAAAAACAGGAACAGAGCAGCCAGAGCTTGGCTCAGGTGCATGAACTGGTTTCCAAAGGCTGGTTTTAAAAGAGATGCTTAGTGTGGTTTCAGGTCTTGCTGAAGTCAGCAGTGAACTTTGCACTGGTGAGGTGGCCCTTAGATGACATCCCAGGAGTCAGTATTTCACAGGAAAAGAGCATTCCTTTAAATCTTCTGTTGTGAAAATGGTGACTGCTGCCACATTTAATCAGGACACATTCCAACCTGCAAAAGCAACCAGCCTCTTTCCTTTAGAAAATCCTTTTTTGTCCAACCATGTCAGCCTAAGGTCTATATCTATATATGAAGTGTCATATGAAGGTATAAGCACGCATTGAATTATCTATAGGTATCTCTCTGTATATGTATATTTTTGTACATTTCCTCTTCAGGAGGTGAAACCTCTTTGTTTCTATATAGGGAAATCAGAGGAGACATCTTGCTGTGGCTTCCCATCAAAAAAGTGTTTGGTTTTGGGTGAGAACAGCCTCCAAGACCAAAGCATTTTTGAGTCAAACCTGTGGCCTCTCCAGCCACACCTTCAGGTGTGCTCCTGGCCAATTTAAAGGAGACCAGTAACAAGAAACAACCACTTTTACTGTTGCTAGTTTTTTTTTTGTTTTTTTTAATAGCAACACCATAAAGAGAACCCAGCAAGAATTTGACTCTTCTGTCAGTGAGCCAGCAAATAACCTGAGCAGATAATGCAGACAAATACAAATCAATAAAAGCTGTGGTGAATAAAAAAGAGCATTCTGCATGGGGTGGAACATGTTTGCCGGAGCTCTAGGAAGACAATGGCCAAGGATGCCTTCCAAGACATCACCATGGCTGGTGGAGAAGGCAGGCTGAGCACTGGGATGTGTCACTCAGAGGGCTAAAATAGAAGTGAGAAGCATTGATTTGCACCTCTTTAGGAATTTAATGTTCAGATCTCTCTCTCTGGGGCTGTGCAGGGGCAATGCCAGTGCCTCTGGGGGAGGCAGAATCTGGAGCAGGAGCAGCTCTCTCAGGAGGAGTCTGATGTGGCTGTGCAGGGAGCAGTGTCAGGGGGCTGGGCTGTGTCCTGCTGAGCCATACACGGAGCAAGGAGGCTGCAGTTTGGTGCTGGAAAGCCATGAGAAGCCTCTGCTGCCACTGCTGAGGCTGCCCACGTGAGCCCAGAGAGAGCCGGCACGCCGCAGAGGTCACCAGACCACCCAGCTTTGTGCAGAAAGATCATTTCTAAGATGCTTGGAGAGGTGAGGATGGGTCTGGGAGTTATGTTGAAATTACTGCAAATGGGTGTCTGGCCCTTGCCGGTGCTGTGTGCCTCTGGCATGCCTGTGAGACAATGAGGAGATGAGAATGCTTAGGAACTGATTCCCATCTTCACTGAGGAGCTTCTCTTTTGGCTTTGGGAGCATATTTGTTATATTTGTTTGCTCCCCGAGGACTTTTTTTTAATTTTAAAAGGTGAAGGAGAAAAAAGCTTTACATCAGAAATTGTTTGAGTCTGTAACTTTTCTTTTGGTGTTTGCTCTGTGGCATAAAAGCACAAGGTGTCTAATGGGTTTTTCAAGGAAGTAATCATCTGGTGTACATCCTTAAAGCTTAAAGCTTTTATTGATATTTTTATATGTAGGTAAAAAAATGCAGTGATAAAGTATTAATCTGTTCTATTTTTTGCATCAATAAAAAACAGCAGTTAATGCCATTCTTAGACAAACTTCATAGCTATTACTTCTTAACCCTGCAATTGTGAAGGGGGAGAAAAATAGGAGGGGAAAGTTGTACCGATGTATCTATGGCTGTTGTTTAACCATTCATCCCTCTTGATATAATGGTGCTTGATCAAGACATTTTATTTTCATTCATTATAATGACATCTTACTCCCCCTCATTTTTACTTAACCATTCAATTTATTATTATTTTTTTTTTAATCCAGGGACTAGCAGTTGTACTCCTGACATATTTCCTGCACAGAAATAAAATCTGGCAGTCTGGTATGATTACAGACTGTGACCCTTCAGCAGTGCCTTCCCCATTTTTTCAGTGGGGCTGGCTGCTTCTCTTCTTTCTTCCTTCTCATATTCCTCTCCCCCTAACTGAGGCCTCCACGCTCTCCCAACCTCTCTGTGGCTGCCTCTTCCCGTAAAACACTTGTCCACTCTTAATGCGTTTGCTCTCGTTGAAGTATATCCAGAAATAGCTTCCAGATGCTGTCATAGATGTCCATTTCATTATTTCTAGTGAAGGGATTTCACTTAAGCATAGCTCCACCAAGAAAAGCAGGCGTCTCTGCCTGGTCTACATCTGCTCATCTAGTTCATCCCTGCAATCGTCTTGGCCAGCAGCATAGTTTAAAAAAAAAAAAATCCAGCTTTTTCTTTTCCGTGTTCATGACAAACTTTTGGAAATGAATGGATATGTTCTCAGACACCCAAACTTCACAGTGCTTAGCAAGGTTATTTTCTAAAAGTAGTGCAGCCACTCTAATAAAATCTCTCAAAGGAGTGGCTGAACCTGTTCTTCATGTCAGAGCTCTTGAGGCTCCCAAGAGGGAGGTGTTTACTCATCCAGGAGGCTTTGAGGGGGCTGTAAGTGTGGTAGGAGAGAGTCTTCAGTCCATAAAGAGCCAACACTATGTCCACTCCAAAAATGTATTTCGAACCATCTGATCATAGGATGCCAGATTCAAGAATCATCTGATCCAACCTTGACAAGAGCAGGTTCTGGACAAGATGGCACTGCACCCTCTCCAGCTGAGTCATGAAAGGGAGCAGTGTTGGGAAACCCACCATTTCCCTGGAGAAGCAATCCAATGGCTAATTGTTCTCGTTGTGAGCGATTCTCCTCTTATGCCTAACTGGAATCTCCCCAGGAGTAAATTGTATCCATTGCCCATTTTCCATGTGGCTCCTTATAAAAAGGGAGTCTCCATCTTCCCTGTAGCCATCCCTTAAGTGCTAGAACACGGCAATAAGGTCTCCCTATTGCCTCCTTTTCTCAAGGCTGAATAAACCCTGTTGTCTCAACTTCTCCTCAGCTGGCAGCTTCCCAGCCCTTTGATCATCTCTGTGGCCCTTCTTTGGACCTTCTCCATCTGGTCTACTGGGATTTTTTTTATGTAGCAGTGACCAAAACTGAATACAGTGTTCCAGATGTGGCCTGACAAGGGCTGATTAGAGTGGGATAATGACTTTGCTATCTCTGCTGGCTGATGCAACCCACATCCTGTTGGTTTTCTGTGCTGCAACAGCTCACTGTTCACTCTCATGGAGCTTGTTGTCTGCCAGGACCTCCAGGTCCTTTCCCACAGAGGAGTTATATATTCCTATCACCTTTTCATTCCTGGATTATGTATTCCCAGGTGCAAGACCTTACATTTGTCCTTGTTGAGCTTTGTAAGTTTATTGTTATCCCACTCTTCCAGATATTTCCAAGGTTTTCCTGCAGGGTGCCTAGAGCCCATCTTCCAGGTTGCTTATGAAGATATTAAACTTAGGTGTATAACCTTATTTCACTGATTACTTAACTCACACTGCATTAACTGTGTGAAAATCCTTCACTCCTTGTCATCACTGAGCTCTGGAGATCAGGACACCAAAGGATGTGAGGCCCAGGAGAGGGAAGGTGGAGAAATATGCCAGCTTGGTCTTTTAGATCAATAACCAGAGAAAAATCAGAGGTCTGTCTGGTGTCTGAAAGGCAGACACAGGTCATAGGGAGCTGAAGAAAAAGGGCTGAGAGCTGAGGGTGGAGAGCTGTGTCAGTTGTGATGCTGTGACCAGGACATCCTCTTCACATTGAAATATGGTTCTGGTCCCACAGCACGAAGAGGAAAACACCCAGCTGCACTGAGAGCTGGGACAGCTCAAGGTGTGGGTGAGGTCTGAGGCTGTCAGAGCAGAGCCAGGGCAGCCCAGCATGTGAGGAGAGAGGGCTGAGGGGGCCCTTTGCCATGGCCTGGATGAAGAAGGGAGTGCCTGGTGAACAGTCACTGGTGCGGATGGATTGGTGAGGTGAGGCAGGGCCAAAAGGTCTGTCATGGATAAAGAGACCCCCAAACTGCAGCAATTGTCCTGATAGCACCCAGCTCCATTTTCCTCCTCACTTTGGTGTTCTGGGCTGCCTTGGTTTGGCACCTCTGTCTCCAAGGGCCAGCACAGGCTCAATCCCATAAAGAGCTGGTCTTTCTCATGGTAAATACCTGCGGAACACCTCTTGACTCAGCTGCTTCAGCCTGCACTTGAAGATTCCTCCTTTCATAGGTGATCTGTCACTCTCTCTGAAGAATGGATGTTTTCCTGTCCTCCTGCAAAACAAGGAGTTCTGCAGTTCCCAAGGGCTTGTTTTCTTTTAACAAATAATTGTACCTCTAGATATTCAAGGTCCTTGTGTCTGGTTTTGAGTGTAGTCTCAGTGGGGCTGTGTGGTCTGGAGGATGTTATGGCTGTGTTGTCTGCTAGCTCTGTAGTGGTTTTGAATTGCTCCATTTTTGTTTGCACTCATTCACCTCTTATACTTGAAAAAAAAGGTGTTTTTTCTGCACCATTAATTATTGCAAACACACACACACACACACGCACACACACACACATATGTATATATAAATATAAACACATTTATTGTATCTGCCCTGAGTAATTTCTGTGGCTCTCTCTCATTTGCTTTCCACACTTCTCTCATAATCACCTTGTTCTCTGTATTGACAGTGCCTCTTTGGTTCCAGTGTCTCAAGAAGGGTGTCTGGAATGGGACACAGGTTTGGCACTGGATGCATGGTTTATTTCCCTCCAGCACTGGCTAGAACCCCTGTTTGGGTCTGCAGGATTTACAGCCTCTAGCAGGGAATGAATGTATCTGTTAGGTTTTCCCTGAAGAAAGGTTTACAGGCCCGCTGATGTTTTTGGCAGGTGAGGAGGGACCCAGAAGACCCAGCAGATGAGTGTTGCCTGCTGTGAGCCCCCAGAAAGGGTCTGGCTGCCGGAGCAGCATCGCTGGGCGCCCAGAAGCAGCAGGGGACTCTGAGTGGGAAGCGGTGCTGATCTGTGGAAAGCAAAACACGGGGAGATGTCAGGGAGTCTTTCAGTGCCACATGTTCTTCACAGGCTGAGGACTGCTGGAGGCAGTTCAGGCTAGCTGGGGTTGAACTGTCCTTTTAAAATCAGTCTTCAGTGCGCCTCGCTCTCCTCATAGGCTGTGGCATCCTCTGCTGAAAGCCCCCGAGGCTCTGCTGAGCTTGATGGACAATTCCTTTTCTTTCTTCCCCTTTGTGCTCTCTCACAAAGAGAAACTGCTTCTCTTCCAGGGAGAGGAGGGAGGGAGGCAGGGAAGGAAGAAAGGAGGGAGGGATGGAAAGGAGGATTTTCTTCTCGGCCTGGGATGTCTGCACCTCCACACTTCCAGCCCTGTCCTACGGCCAGGCTGGATCGCTGTTGGTATGGCAACGCTTCCCTGCACCAACCAAACCGTGAAAGGTGAGGGGAAAATAATTATTCATCTCCATTTAGCTGATGGTATACAGACTCCCAGAGATTAGGATTTCTTAAAGGAATTTATGATATGGATGTGTCCTGGTGGTGTTTCTGTTTAAGGCATCCACAATGGCTGGATCCCCCAGGAATCAAGATACAACCAGCACTGATCTGAATCTTTAAGTGGCTTTGACAAATGTGTCTCAGAAAAAAATAAACTGGGGCTTTCAGGAGCCATTTGACATTGTTCTTGCTCTGCAGCCATTAAAGGGGCTGTCCCAGGTGAGCTGATCAAGGTCACAAAGGTTGTCAGTGCAGAGGTGGGACGGAGACGCATCTCTAGAATTTGAGCTGACTGTCTTCTGATGCTTTCTTTGCTCTGATACCTGCTTTAGAAATAAAATAAAGCACAATTTCTCAGCCTGAGCTCCTCTGTGCTTGGGTGGACAGTTTGGATCTTCTGAAATATCAACAGCAATTGGGAACAAAATCCTGCAAATGAAAGACATTTGACTGAATTTGCAAAGCCATCTGTGGAAAGCAGAAGAAAGTGGAGGACATCCTGCCTGTCCTGAATGTTGTCGATCTCCATGCCCAGAGGTTTAAGTATGTCTGTGTGCTTTGAAAAAGGATTTCATATGCAGGAGCCTGTTGCCTTGACCTGAACTTAGCAAAGGGGCATCTTGAGGCATTGTCACATCTTGGGAATGTGGCCTAGCTTTGCATCATTTATGGAGTATGCATTATTCTGGGCTAATGTGAACGTAAGCCTTTGATCTCATGCCATTGCACCAAGCGAAATAGATGTAACTGTTGAATTCCTTCCTCTTTTATCATTCCTCAGTCAATAATACTTCAGCTTACCATTCCTCCATCCCCCTCCTCCTTTGTGCAGCTTCTGGGGCTGTGGTGCTTTCCTCCTGGTTTTCAATCCTGCTGCATTCCCCACGCTTTCAAGACAGGTTTTATACAGGAAAAAGGAAAATACATTTCATAATGCAAACATGCCCTGCTCAGCACTTTCTGTTATCTTATTTATACACTGCAGTACAGCTTTCTATGACCCAGTGATTATCATTTCCCAGAGCTATCATCACTTTAAAGCTACCTCTGAATTGTGCTCCAGCAGATGGTACAACCCCACGAGCATTGTGAAAGCCTGGAAGGGAGGGGATGGGGCAAGTTGTGCACACACAAACCAGGCTGCTGCCCCAACAGCCAGAAAACCTTTACCTTGCACTGCTTCTCACAGTGTTCAACTTCAGCCTGTATTGTTGAGGACTGTCAGGCTGTTAACCACCAGGGAAATCAAGGTGGTTGTTTTCCTTGGGTTTGGGCCTGTCTACTCGCTGACTTTTTTTTTTTTTTTTTTTAATTTTTTTCCCCCTGCATAACAACTGAGCTGATTAATTCCAAGATAGAATACCAAATAAGTAAGAGTCATTCATTATATGCAGTATTCTAATAGATTTCAATGCGATCTAAACTTGGATTGAATGCTAACCCATTGATTGCTATTCAGTTGTTTAAGCAGCTGTGCTACTAAGCTGAGCAGTTGCTCTGTGTCATCCTTCTCTTTCTTCCTTCGATTTCTACCTCCCTTTCTCCACTCTTGAAATGGCTAACCCCTTGTCTATACATTTTCCTTCAGTGGATTGTGTCCTTTGTGACTGACTACCAAGTACACAATGGAAATGGTAGACAGCTAAAGTCATGAAAGATACGTTATCCCCACGTAATTGGGTGAAATTCCCATGGGTATTTCACCAAGCAGAGCAGGTTGTTATCATTCATGTTGAGATGATAATAAAGAGGTGTGATTTACTGCTTCGGTTGTTTCAAAGGTGTCATTTGAACCTAGGGGAGTGTGGTGCTGTTAAACAGACCTGGACAAAGCCTTACAGAGCAGTACGTGCACGTCTGTAATTGTAGACACGGGCATTAAAAAAAATGCTTGATTATTTTTCATAATCCTGCACTTTTTCTTTGACTCAAAGTGAAGTTGTGGGTGCTTTCCCACTGTGCAAATGAGGCTCTCTGGAGTACATAAGTATGTGTACACATATGCAATGTATAGATACTCACTAATTGAATGTGTATATGCATTTTTATACATGTTAACATAAACATTTAAGGTCTTTTATGGATATCCAAGTGCCTTTTTTTTCTTTAGTGGTGAGTTAGCTATGTTTGCTTTCATAGCTAAATAGGTGTTCAAAATATCTTATGGAAAATGTGGCTACTTTAGATATCTAATCCTGAGTTAGATATCTACCTTTAGGGTACTGGCTTTGAGTCTTCTGGTTTTTCCATTAGTGGATCCTGAATATGACCTTGTGCAAACATTGTGAAAAGTCCTCATTCATTCATTTGTTGGTGCTTATACCTGAAGCCTTTTAATAATTCTGTGGGTTCACCTTTTTTCCTGGGAGCATTTGGGAAGGGTTATTATACATGGTTGCCTGAAGCTGGGAACTAGATCTGATGCAATAATGTGTGAGGAATACTCATTTAAAAAAAAAAAATAAATTTATTAGCAGGCCTTTTATTGTGCTTTCCATAAGATTGTATTTGGTTTGTTGTGAATTCTGCTGACACTTCTGCAAAGAGTCAAAGTGAGACTGCATTGTAGTGGTGTAAAAAAAAAAAAAATCAGATCTCTTTCATATCCACCACTTGGATGCCAGAAGTGGTTAGTGCCAATGGCCATTCTTGCTTTAACATGTTACAGATAGGAAATAGCTGCAGGGAGAATTAGAGAGTGGGAAAATAGTCAGCTGGCTCATGGGTTAACTGTGAGATTCCTGGTAGCGGAGAATTTCTTTCTTCATTTTATATTGAAGCCCATGGATGATAAAGCAGAAGTTCTACATCATAAATTCCCATTTGGACATTCAGTTTTGAGAACCTACATCCAGCATCCTTATCATTCTGATGTTAAAGTCACAATCAGTAATGAAATCTGCTTGCTTTTCACACACTGAAATTAGCTTTGATTCTTTGCCTGAAACATATGTTTAAAAGGCAACATGCACATACTGTGCACTGACCCTATCAAAGCAATAAATACCATTGAAGTCATTTTCCGAAGCTGCCTACAGCATTAGTTTATTTTTAATATGGTCCCTCTGAAGGAGTGGTATAGGAAATGCCTATGGGAGCTATTTGAATTGTCTGTCTGGGGTGAAGTCCCTACCTTGCCCTGCTGAAGAAGAAAGTAAGAGGGGATACTAATTTCCTTTTGTTGTTGCAAAAGATGATGTTTAATTCATTTGATTTGAGCCTTTCTAAGGAAAATGGTATTCTGTTTGGGTGAGAAAAATGCTTCTTTGATACTTAGCATGATTTGAAGCAAGGGCTGAGGGAGAGAGATATTGCTGCAACTGGGAATGGGGTTTAGTCTATGACAGCTCTCCTGGCTCTTCATGACAGCTGTTTTAGTCTTTTTTGCTCCTTCATTGTTACCTGGACATTCCTCCCAGATCCAGAGGTTCCCTCTGTGGAACAAGGAGGAGATGGGCACACACCAAATGCCCTTTTCCAAAGTGACCCCACTCACCCAGGCAGGCTGTGCTCCCTCACACAGCTGGGGCCCCAGGATTTGGAGCTCAGGGGAGCTCTGTGCCAGAGGCACTGAGTGGGTCAGACCACAGGGCTGGTGTCACACTCTGGTACCACCCTTCTTCTCCCTGTAGAGCCTCAAAATGACCAGCCCTTCCCCGTGTTTTGCTGCGCCAGAGCCGTGGCAGGTTCAGACAAAGCAGGCACCTGAGTGGATGAATTTTCTGCCCCTGGAATGCCAAATGACGACAATGAGCGTGGTTTGGATTCTACAAACCTGAAAGATTGGTCCACTGGCAAAGGGAACGCATTTTTTGTCACTCATGGTCACAATTAGAATGACAAGGCCAGACTCCTCCATCACTGCTCTTTAACACTGTCAGCACCAGCTTTGCCAGAATTATCCTGTCTGAAGCATGAATGGACCTATTCATTTTCTCACTTTGTTTGACCTGGGAATCTAGGAACTAAATGGCATATAGGCTGCTTTCTCCTGTAAAGAAATGATTAAGTTAAAGACTGGGCTAAAAAATATGCTCTCCTAGCCATGAAAGACTAATTTTATGTTTGTTTGGACATAGTTGTAGAGTAGCTGTGTTATGCACCATGCTTCTAAATACTGTTTCATGCCAAATAATGAGTTTGAAATCTTTCACCTTCCAGGGCTTGTACTCGTGTAGAGAAGAGACAGAAGCATGCAGGAGAGGGATATAATTTTTATGAGCACACTTTGATTCAATTTTTTGCATTTTATTATGGCCGAGGCAGGAAAACACGCAGATCTCATGCCCAAGACATGTTTTCAGAAAGGCAGTGGTTTCGTTTTAAATGGGTCCCCAGAGAAGATGATCTCAAGCAGGGAAATGCATGCAGTCTTTCCAATGAGATAAGAATAATCATTGCATTTCTGCTGTGTGTTTCTGCAGTGCTGTAAACACTCAGTAAATCTCAAGATGGAAATCACATTCAGCTGCTGACAGTGGAAGCCTGGCCACCAGCGTGGGCAAGCAGCAGTCTGGCACAGGAATCTGGTGGCAGGTTTACCAAGAAATATCTAATTTTCTCACCTGTGGATGAAGCAGGTGCACGTGGGTGCCAGGAGTCTTGGTGGGATGAAGAGAATCTTGCTTTGTTTTCAGGAAACTGTAAAAGGTAGATAAAATCCACCTGGGGTATGAACCTGACACCAGGCTGGGAGCTCCCTGTCCAGGTGGCAGAGTCTGGCCCAGCTGACCATTGTGAGAGCAGTGAATTTGTGGGGATTGCTGTTGAAGCCATGTAGCAGGGTCTGACTCATCAGCCTGATCTAATTACAGGAAGATCTTGAGCCCCCCTGCTTATTGTCAGCTTTCTCAGCAAAGCTGGTGGCACCAGTCCTGCACAATGACCCAGCTAGCCTGTGGAGGAAGGTCATCATTACTTGTCCTCAGTGTAAAAATGGCCACAGAGACCCCTTTATTTCAATAATTCATTCTGCACAGCAGCTAATGGTGGGCCACTGCAAGGCAGGTTCCTGTTGCAAAGGGAGGTTTTGGTCTCTCACTCTCTCTTTTGTGTAAGTTGTCCCAGTCCTGAGGCTCACATGAATGTTTGTGGAAATTTTGGAAATTACCAGAAGTACCTGAGTCATCAGTCATTCACGAAGGCCTGGAAGAAGTTCTGGGCATCACTAGGTAACCATCAGTCACAACACAACAGAGCAGAGGGAAGTTTCACATTTCTTTGGAAGAGTTTTATGAGAGTTCATGTGAGAACTGAACTGTGCCAGACCTGCTCCTCACACCCAGATTTTGGCCCTGTGGTGCTGCAGTTCTTGTTGGGTTCAGCTGTGCACTAACAGACCTGAAAACAGACTACCCAGCTCTGAAAGTCTTCTCTTACTCAGAACAGAAGGACTATTGAAATCCCAGAAATTAATGGCTTATTTTATGGATCTTGATACTTAATCTGAAAGGTTAATTTTTTTCAGTAGATTACCATTTAAATAGATGTGTTTTGGAAACTTCTGTCCATTCGAAATGAAATTCTCTGTATTCTTTCAATGAAAACCAGTAGACAGCCTAGTTAATTTCCCATCCTGAAAAAAAATCCTGGGCTAAATCAAGAGATTTTATTAAATTAGATTTTAAAATTCAAACTTCTTATAAATTCAATATAAAATGCTTTAAAACTATTTTTAAGGAAAATGTAGTAGAAAAGGTGGTTTATTAAAAAGCCATCAAAATAAAAATATCTTGTTTTTGTTAAAGGCAGATCCCTCCTGCTAACTAATTCTCAAGTCCCACATGGATTGGGTAGACAATATGAGTCTTTGTTTTGTTTGTTTTGTTGCAGCTGGATTTACAGGCAGCTTTTGAGAAGGAGAATTTCTTTGCTTTTATGATGGGCTATAGGGCTTAATATGCTCTTGCAAATGATTCTGATTGCACAACTTGTGATGTTGTTTGATTTGTTAAGTACAGTAGTAGTCACCAGGTTAACGTCAGTGTTTTCTTTCTTGCTGCAGAGTTTGCTCTTTGCAGCACCCTTGACCAGAAGCTGCTGCTCACCCAGGACTTGTCCCTTATGGAATGAGTATTTTGTGTTGGAGCCAACTCCCACAGAATTTGGAAAAGTCCAGGAAATTATCCAGTCGTTCCCTTCCAATTTCTCCTTCCTGCAGTACAGAAGAGCTTTTGGAGACCCTCTGATCTGCCTTTAGGCTGTAAAAACTCTGTGAGCAGTCACCATTTGAGGGCAATTCCTGCTGAGACTTGTGACAAAGCCCCATAACTTCTCTCCTGGCTTCCCAAACAGAGCTGCAGCTCTAAAACCCCCCAAACCTGGCTGCTTATGGGATGCAATCACTTGCTAGAGGAAAAAGTCATGCCCTAAGCAGAAGAGGATAGGAACCATATCCCAGCAGAATGAAAAAAACTGAAATCTGTCATAGAAGAAGGAAAGGGAGAAAATCCAGAGAAATCATGTCTGTGCTGTCTGGTTTATCCTTTGTCATTATTAAGAGTGCTATCTTTAGGAAGATACTTTTTGGGATAATAAAGATTGGGCATTTAGCAGCCTGAATAAAATCAGGTTCCTATTCCCGCAGAAATGTTTTTGTCTAGTGTCTGAGGCTTAGGAAAGGTGTGTTGCAGATTTTACTCACCCATTCATAGCAAGCAACTAAATACCGGTATTTTTGGAAAAAAAAAAAAAAAAGAAAATAAGGAGAAACAGAAAAATTAATCTTTTGTCAATTTGACCCACCATGGGGGCTTTTTTTTTCATTATTGATATATCTGTAATTTTCATCTGCCCTTTATTCTGCATGTATATTTATATGTGAGTATTTTTTTTCCACAAACCTGCAGTGCAGTGGAAAGCTAGATTTAAATATTTTCAGACCGACTGTACCCATCATTTGCATTCCACTGACTCATTCAGAGCAAAGACATCTGAGCAGAAATACAGCAGATAAAAGAGAAACCATTAATCCAGGGAAGATTACTGGCACAGAATCTTTATCCTGTATCCTCCCTGAAATGAGACAAAGATCTTACTATGTACATCCCTCTGGCTTAGCTTCAGAAAGTAAGCAATACAGTAGTGCAGACATGGTACTTTTTAAAGGCACATTACATTGGTCTGAAACTTCAGTCTTCTGGCAGAGCTCATTGCTGCTGAGGTGTTTTTCAGTGGTTGCTTTCTCAGAAGAGTTTTCAGCACCCCAAAAACTGCTTTCTGGCTCCTGCAAGGGTTTAGACAGCACTGGTCTGCTCCTAAAAGGACAGCATGTGTCAGCTGGAGGACGGAGACTGCTCCGCAGCAACATGGGTTGCACACGTATTTTACAGGGTCCTGCTTCTGCTGACACCTCATCTCCATGTGAGCTCTAAGTGCTAGTTAGCTTTTAATGGACCTAATAAGGCTAAAGCTTTCCAGATCCTGGTGCTTCAGTTCTGGAAGCAGGGGGGGAAAGTCTGGCCGAGGATGTTGAGCAGGCTTGCCCTTTTTAGGAGACACTCATTCCAGGTGACTGGGCATATTAGATTTCAGAGCGCGGCAGGCTTTTATCTCCCTTCCCCGTGGATGTGGCAGGCTGCAGTTGCTTTTCCTTTTGCTGGTTGTTTGTCTCTCTCCCTCTGTCTCTGTGATATTGATTCTCAGTTAAAAGAGCTGAGAGATAGAGCTCGGGAAGCATCCCTTTCTTCTCTGGCAATCGGTGGAAAATTCAGTTGCCACGTGATTGCTGCGCTCTCTCAGCTGCTACTGGCCATTGACCATCTCCTGCAGGAGCATTTCTGTGCCACAATAATAACAGAACCTACTTTAGTCATTTAGGACTTCCACTAGAAGCAGCCCAGAGGGTTGGATGGTTTTCTGGAGGTAGCTCCATGTGTTTGTGGTCTTATCTTGCTATGGTGTGCATTCAGCTATGAAATAAAATTGCAGGAAATGATTCAGTTTTGAATCATTCTATTTAGACTGGCAGAAGCCGAAAACACTCCTGTGAGCTACAACAATGTGGACTGCAATTCAGATGGGAAATGTAAATACTTCAGCATGCCTGATCACTTGGACTAGAAGTGCAGCAAACTGCTCTGCAGTGT
Source organism: Taeniopygia guttata (assembly GCF_048771995.1). Classification (NCBI taxonomy): domain Eukaryota; kingdom Metazoa; phylum Chordata; class Aves; order Passeriformes; family Estrildidae; genus Taeniopygia; species Taeniopygia guttata. The sequence goes on from NC_133063.1 coordinate 77,428,197, forward strand.
GGATTCTCAGCTTTTATTCCAGACAGTTTTGTTCCTCCAGACCCTCTTTTTCAGGTGAAAAATGTTTTCCTTTTCTTGTCCCTGTGCAGGGTGTATGTATATTAAGACGTCTGGAAAATAGCTAAGCACAACAGGAACCAAGACCTGGAGGAAGCTTCTCTCTAAACAATCCAGCATCCTCTTCCAGTTCAGAGCAGAAGAATATTTAGGTACATGGAAAAAAACCTTGCTGTTATGGAAAGTTCAGCTTACCAAGAGTAAACCATGATCTCTTTGTTGTTTTAAGCTGACAAAAAGTGAAGTCAGAGGCAAATCTTGTTTCTTTCGTAATCCAGAGCCCAAGGTCTGCAGTGGCTTTCCCCCTCACACTAATAATGTTCTCATTATCCATTAAGGATGATTCGATTTCAGGTGTCAACTTAGAGATCTGGGTAATAACTTTTTTCAATAGGAACTTCTTCCTAATGGCGTAGTGTTTACCTGTTTTTAACTGCACCTTCTTCTCCTGTAAATATCAATTATCTCTCCTGCTCTATTTTACAGCCTGTCACCTTGCCAAATGTTGAAATAGGAAGGTTTATTGCACAGGATATTCAAAGGAAAAAAAAAAAAAAAGGATATGTCTTTCAGTGTGCCCTCCTGATGTTGGTTGTTCCTTAGATTTGAGAAGCAAAAGTGGAGTTCTGGTAATCCTGTGAGCTCTTCACACTTGCTGCTAGAAATGGCTCTTTTCTGCCTCTCCTCTGTCTCCAGGGCCTGTGCCTTGCATGCTCCCTTTGAACCACAGATATTTGTTTTGTATTGCACCACCTTTGTTTAGGGTTTGACCAAGTGACATTACAGATGGGAGGTGGGAGGAAGAACCTGCAGGAGAACTTCAAGTAATCTTACACCAGCTCGTTGTCAGCTGCACTGCGTTCCTATGCAGCATGCTCATTCCTCTTTTGATGCCTCTTCAGATGTTTTAGGCTTTACATGAAAAAAAAAAGTATTTATACGGACACATTACCTCACCTGAGGTTGTGTCATTGTGCTGTGTTCTTTACATACAGTAAAAATTGCTGCTCCGTTCCTCCTACAAACTTAGCATCTCAATGATCAAGACAGATAAAGCTTTGGAAGTGAAAGACAGGTCCAAGGTCACCTCTGCAGGAAAGCAGCAGAGCACATCTCCCATCCTGTGGGAAGGTGACAGTCTGTCCTCTTTTAAAACAGTTTTGATAAGAGGACATTCCACAAATCTGAGAAGCAGGCACTGCCCATTTCCATACTTGCAGGAAGGGTGTCTTCAAGTGAGGAAGCTTGATTACAAAGTCTGCTGAGTATGCAAGGGAAAGGATGAAATATTGCACTTGCCACAGACCTGATTTTTGTTCTTCTCTTCCATTATCTAAAGGAAATACGGTATGATTTTTGTTCCAGTCATTGCAAACAGTTTTCAAACTGGGGCAAGAGAAGATGTGTGGATGGGACCAGGACATTTTCTTTTGAGTGTGAGTGTGTGCACGTGACTGTGAAAGATCTGATTTTGCAAAATTATCACATGCATAAAATTAAATCTATCAGCAAGCATTCACACATTGCAGTCTGGGGGTTACTGGTCATTTGCCACAGAAAATAAATCTTTCAAGGTCCTGCAGAAACCATCCTCTGGAGTTCCTTTCATCTCATGAGGCATCCCAGAGCAGTTTTTCTAAGCCACGTTACCCTCTCAACTCATGAGGATGGATAAGGCTGAGGAAAGAGCTGCAGCTTGGCAGCTTAGTGAGAAAGAGGAGCCGAGATCCTCCCTACCTCATGGTATAGAGAGCACATCAATGCCAGAAGCTGCACGTGAGAATAAATGGAAGAATAAGAGATCCCTGCATGTTGCCATGGAGCTCTTCTGTCTGGACTTCAGGCATGCTGTAACATACGATCCTTCTCTTTGTCCCTGTTGTAGGCAGCCCTAGTTAGTCTTGACAGCATTACTGTGCTCAGCAATCAGCGTTATCCCCATAAAACAGCTCGGTTAGTTTCAGCAGAGGCATCTCTGGGGCTTGCACGCCCTCACTCTTTGCTTGCACACTGCTTCTCAGACCACCATGCTCTGCTGCTTTCCTCAATCCTCACAAACACTCCTGCACCACCACAGGGCTGAACATACTGAGAAAAGCTTTAAAATAAAAAAAAAAAAAAAAGGAAAAAAAATTATGTAGGAGATAGCTGTATTATTATTTTCTTTTAATAATTTGTTTATTTTATTTGCCAATTCTGCTTTGCCCAGCTTCCCTCTCATGGTGTCTGTAATTTGACTTTATGAACTTTCTTTTTAAATCAAGTGCTTCCGGACATTAGGTGGTGGAATGGAGGAAGAACCACACATGTTTTCAAGGAAAATTAATACTGATAAGGTGCTGGCCACTGTCTGTCTTGTTGTTGTTAGAATGCACATTTTCTCCCTAGAGTGTAGAGCACCTTCTGATGGAGTGCTCCTTATGTTGAAAAATGGCAAGCATTAAGGACTCCATGCCACTTCATTGCTGAAATATTTACTAGAGCAAGCTTGCTTCCTCCATCTGAAAGTGTGGTGTATTTATAGGAGCATCCTGTAATGGAGCATCTTGCACTGAGCAATATTTTTGAAGAATAAGGCAACATTTTGTGTGACGGGCTGGGGTTAGGGCTGTCCCCTGTGTTGTCCCCACTGCTGGCAGGTGCTGGCAGCGCGCAGGGGACTGCAGAGCTGATTGACTGGAGCAGATTCCCTCTGGTATGTGAAGTCTGTGAAGACCCTGCAGGGGATGGGAACTGCTCACAGGGCTGAGGAATTTCACTTCTGAGATCTCTGTGTGAAACTGCCAGGAAGGATCAACTTTGAGCAAAACGAGGGATGTTTAGGTGGGTTTTTTTGTTGTTAAAATGTCAGATCACAGGGCTCCCTGACCATGTAAATAGTGCAGGTCAGATCCTCAGCTGATGTGCAGTGTCAATGTGCTCTCTGTAGCAGCTGGAAATCTTGGGCTGGTGGGCATGGGAAGATTCCTGCCCTGCTCTGTGGCAGTGGGCGCTGGAAACAGCAAGAACAATTGAAGATGGAGGTCACTGAAATGACAAGAGCAACTCTTGTGATCTGGTGTTGTCAGCACAAACACAGCAATTGATTGAAAAGTGTCTGCTAACCAGGCAGCAAAGAGCGCAATTAGAACTGAAATAGCAAGAGGGTCTATTTCAGTTTTTTATGATTCCAGCTTGCACCACCCCACTAATTTTAAGTGCTGATGATTTTTCTGTCTGGGCTGGAGTCAGCTGGGGACCAAGAGCCATCTGGGACTGAACGAAACTCAGGGTTTCTCAGAGCTTCTGCTGTAAAGAGTGTGACATAAACACACCCTAAAACTGAAGCACAGTCCTCTGATCTACCTTGGGGATTAGCAAGGATCACTGCAGGCTGTGGCTGGGGACTGCTTAAGCTTTACTGGAAACTATGAGGTCTGTCCAGGTCCCCTGCATCAGAGGTACATGGTGGAGTTTTCCCAACTGGAAACCTGTGCTGGGGCTCGAGCTGGACAGCATTTTGGGAAGGTATGAGTGATGTGGGATACCTGAGATCCTGTTAAGGCCTATGAGGTATGTGGGGACTCTTGTCAGCTTGCTAATGTTGAAGGTCAGATGCTTGAGCTCTGAGTGGGGTAAAGAAAGACTTTTAGACAGTCAAGGAGGCTTTCTTGTTGTCCTGATCTCCCAAAAATGTCATATTAAAGAAATTATTAGACCTGGTGTCCTGATGGAGGAATAGTGCTTGGGAATAAGTAAGCAAAGTGAGCAGGGTCAGGCTTATGAGTGCACCATCTGGGGACAGTCAGCAGGCAGGGCAAAAGTGACTTATCACCTGAATGGAAGGGAATGGTGTCTACAGAAGAGAGCTCTTTGCAGGCAGCTTTTTTTGGTGTGTGTGCTAAAGTCTGTTGTTTGAGGAAGAGCAAACAGACCCCTGGCACGGGTGAATTCCACATGTGAGGCTCTGTGGCTTGGAGCACCACTGATCACATTGCTCATCCTGTGGATCAAGTCTGAGTCAGCACTTCCCACAAAGTGTTCAGTGAGGAGCACTCTGATCTCTTAATAAATATTAGCAGTACAGTAACAGCAGAGCAGTGCAATGTTCAACAGTCAGTTACTTGAAGGGCTGCTTTATCAAGTAAGAATGTGTTAAAGATTTTCTTGGATTCTTGTGTCATTGCTTAGGCTGGAATGGTTGCTGCAAGAATCACAGTGTTAACTCTGGCTATATCCCAAGCTGAGTAAATGTAATTTTTAACCATCTACACTGAGGGTTGAGTTTTCTGAATGCACGTCTACACGGTGCTAAATGCAACATTAAAAATGGTGTGTGCCCATGGCATTGACAATCTCTGTTGACTTTATGGGGAAACACAGTGCCTCAAATAGAACAGAACTACCTCTCCATGTTCTTTTTTTACTCCCTCATCCCACCCAGACCTGCTCTCTGGTAAAAGGTAAAACTCTGCACCGTTTATTCCTGTTGTGAACAGCTGCTGTACTTTAAGAAAGTAACTGAAATCTTCTACTCACTCAGTTGAATGTGACATTCTTCCAAAAATCAGCCCAGGTTCACTCCAGAGTGGCTGCCTCTCCCAGTTGGGTGAAGGAGTAATTCTGCTCTTTAGTTTGCATGAAGGTGGCAGAAAGCAGACGTGGATTTGAGCACTGCTGTCTCACAGTGAGCAGCATGAGAATCCTTTTTGAGAAGCCTGGTTGCAACTGTGAGGAGCTGCTGGTGGCTCCAGCCACTGCTTGCTGTGAGCAGAGGTGGCTTCTGTACCTCTCCTGTTGCCAAGGGTTCTGGTGCTGACTGCAAGCAGTTATCACTGTTTTCCTGCTGCTGTTGCAGCCGTTTTTGCTTGGCACCAGCAGTCATCTCTACCTAGCTGGCAGGTTTGGAGGGCCCTGGAGGTGTAATGCAGTGCTGTTGCAACAGAATTCTAGATGCCTGATTGAAACTAACCAAGCCAACATAAGAATTAAATTCCTTATACAGAAGTCATTACCACAGGGGAGTGCAGTTGTAGTGAAAGCATTTGAGGCTGCAAGGAAAGATCACATTAAAATGTTCTTCAGTGATGCACAAATAGGTAGTCAGCACCACCTCAGAACACCCAATTCTTGAGTGGGTACTTGAGGAGCTTACTTTTCCTGGCTTATTCTACATCATGGAAAAAAAAAAAAAAGGAGATTGGGTCATTTTATTCTGGAAAGCATTTTTCCTGTCTCTTTGGCTGTCACATGTATTTAACTTTAGTGCCCTCAAGGACAATGTGGTGGATCAGCATGCTAAGGTCTACAGTCTACAGCCTGTAGTTTTTCATTTCACATTGCTTTAAGAATGGTCCTCTTTGTTTCCATTTTGAGCCACAGCTGAATTCTTACATGTTGTCTGATCTTCAGGCTCAAATACCCAAGAGAATAGGCAGCAGTGAATCAACCCTCTGTGTGCTTTCTAGCAGGTAGTCTAGCAAAGAAGGCAGTATGCTTCTTATTTCTTTAAATTGATCAGGGTTTGAAGGAAAATACTTTAATAAAAGTCTCATGAATGATTATTTTCTTCCTGCTGATGATTCTGAATTTCATGCAGAAATATAAGAACCTTTTAAGAGACCCCTGTGGGTTTAAACCCAATTCTTTAGATTTATAATTAAAGCTCATTGTCTTTATGCTATCCTACACCTTATGAGGAGGATCACCTTTCTAATTACACAGTACCAGGAGGTCTGTCACATGCTTTTGCTCAGCATTATGGTTCACAGTTGCTCTATTTTTTTTCTTCTCCTTCTCCTTCTTCCATAGATTCAATATTATGTTTTGGAAATTGAACATAATGATTTTTTTTTTTTCTTGAGGCCAGATGTTTCGCTCTGCTCTGTTAAGTCATATTGACATATTGCCATGAAATAGAAACAACTGCTAGTTTTAACATTGCTCTGTATCTTTATTAAGAGGTATGTCTCATGAATCTTAATTCCCCACATATATGCTATCTTCCTTTCTCCTCCCCTCTCCCCCATTACACTTCTTTCTTTTCCTGCCTAAAGAAGGAGGAATATTAAAATTTCCTTGCTGTTCTGTCTGAGTGGTTAATGAGGTTCTAGATAGCGTAATGAATATGCAGCGCTATTGATTCCGTGCGCGCGCGCGCGTGCGTTTGTGTGTGCGTGTCTTTAATCACAGCTGGAATGCAAAATCAGGCTCCACCTTTCAACTCTATCTCCATCATGCTGAGAGAGTGAGAGAGAGCGAGACTGAGACTGCTAGACAGCTCGAAAGAGATTGCAGCTCAGATGTCCTGGAAAACAGCAAATCCCTCAGACCTGGCAGATTCCGTTACCATGAGAACTGCAGATATTTCCATTGTGATGGCTTGCTCTAGCAGCCATCTGTTACACCCATTTGATTAGGAAGTACAGTTCAGCTTGTATGGGATTTTCACTGCACCTTATCCCATGGCAGCATACAGAAACTCTCTCTCTCTCTCTCTCTCTCTTTTTATATGCTAAACTCAATGTTTTTAAAGTGCTGTAATTTACTGGGGCTGAAGGCATTTAATGAAATGCTGGGAGGAGGTCACTGAGGGACAGTATCTCTGAGAAGAAAGAAGCACATGAGATATGTGAAGGGGATTAGCATCCAGTATATAAATAAGATCAGCCCAGAAATTAGCTGTATTTAGCAATTCCTCATCCTTGCCAGGGAGAGGAGCTTGATATACAGACCTCATGAAGCCATAATAAAATTAGTAATTGCCTCCTGTTAGTTAATCCCACTCCATATATATTTATTGTATGCCTGAAATAAATGCATGCAGCAGATATATTTCAGGTCTTCTGTAAAAAAGGCGAAGGTGATGACTCTCCCCAGATGCCTGAAGTGGTGCAGTGGCTGCACTGTGTAACGATTAGATTAGCTCTAAAAATTTAATGGTGTCATTTGACTTTTCATAGACGCAGAACAACCTTAAACTTTCTTGGAGGTTTTCTGTGATTTACTGATTAAAACAATTGTTTGGAGTAGTTGAGTCCCTCGGTGTAAATTAGTGGTGAAGGAAATGGTAATGGCACATCAAATGGATATAAAAACAAAGGAGTCCCCTTCAATTAAAACTCTCCAGACATTCTTCCTAAGTGGCTGGCATTCCAGATTCAGGGTAATCTTATGTGTGGCATAGTTGCCTCGAGTATCTTAAAATGACTGAAGGTCTTGTAAACTCAGTGAAGCTAATTAAATGCTCACACACTGAAATGAATTTCTGATTGCTGCTAAGGAGGCATTGAGGTCAGCTCCTCTTTTCATTGCCCACACTTTATGGCCAATGCCAGATACTAAATAAATCAGATCCTCAGAATCAGGGGCTCTGTGGTTTTGTTCCTCTTATACATTCTCCCACCCGGCTGAACATAATTCCTTATCCGTCTTCATCTCGGCATGAAAAGTTTTCTCTTCTATTGTTTTTCCTCACATAGCACCAGATTACCATGGAGAAGACTATGATATCATAAGAAATGAATGAGCATGTTTCTCACCATGGGTGAAATATACATTCCAGACCTAATAAAGTCAGGAATCATGCAATGGGCCTGGTAAAATGAGCTGCTTAGTTAGTGTAAATAGAAATGGTTCTTCTTTAGGTCTCTGCTTCAGCAAAGTAAGTTCTTAGGCACATGGAGACACATAAGAACATGTTTAATAGCTTTTTGGAATAGGGATTGTTCTTAAAATGTTTTGCTGCATCTGGGCCCACAAACTCTTTTCTCAAAAAAGACAATTTTTTATAATAATAAAAGATTTTCTTGTTGATCATCTTTGCAGCAAATTAGAGCTTTCACTTCTTGCAGCCTCCCATCTCACATAATCCTGGAGTCTGAGCTAGAGAGAAGAGAGTCCTTTTTTTTTTTTCTTGCTTCAGACAGGGCACTTGTTTTATGAATGTGGTATCTGCCTTTGACAGGCAGCAGATGTATGGGAGCCCTGAAATCTGAAACAATAAATACCATTCAGAGTCTCACCACTGAACCTTCTTATAGTACTGCCTTTGTTAAATGAAACATTTACAGGAATACCATCCCCCCCTTCCCACCCACCTTCAAGGCTAGGATCTGAACCATGTTTTTAAAGTAAAGGTTAAGTACCTGAGGCATGAACAGTTGACATACAAAAGAAACTAAAGTAAATTTATCATTCGTTTGCCAGCTATGAGGTGTGTCGAGGGCTTTTTCTTTCTCTTTGTAATGCATGAGAAAACAAACCTGGGAAGCGTATGCAAGGAATATTTCTTTTCTACACTGGAATGTTAACATTTGCACCTTCTGACTTAATACTGTGTATTTCTTCAGAGTCATCAATCTCTTGAGAGTCATCTTGCCATCTGTACCAGCATTGCTCCAGGCTTCCATATGAAAGTCCAATCTGGCGGTATAAATACTGGATAATGAAGAGTAGGTGTTAAAGTTTCTGACTGGTTGGAAGATGAGTCTGTGTCTATGAAAGATCCGAATTCATGTGTTAAACAAACAAACAGAATCTATGTTAACATGGAAGTTCAACCACAAAGAGCATGATGCATGTTTGTTCTCATACCCTCTCCCTCTCTCTGTGGCTTTTCCTCAATTTTTTCCTTTATCTTTCTCATTTTTATGGAGTTCGCCCATGATCTGTGAGAAAAATATTCTCTGACCACAACATTACACTTTGGAGATTACAAATTGGGGCAGCATGTTGACTTCCTATAATGTAAGGTTCCTTTTTCTCCCTCTCTCCATTTGCTCCAGGAAAGCTATAACTACATAGATTAGCAAAACTTTTGCAAGAATGGATGTAAAACAGATTTATCTCAGTGTCAGCTTTATCTGATCCATTTGGTCTTGCAGAGTTTGGATGGTTTCCTTTGTTACAATAACCAGCTTTCAAACATCTATATCCTTAGGGTATTAAATGTCAGCCTCTAGTGTATCATTCAGGATAAAAGATTGACAATACTGAAGTACTTTTTTTTCCTTCTTCTTTTTTTTTTTTCCTCCCCTTCTCCAGCAATGGCAGAGTCTTTACGCTGCACACCACTGCTGACCCCAGAAGCGACCCACAGGAACTACTGGCAAAAGGAGTGAAAAGGTATTTCAGCTTGTAGGCATTAGAAACTCTCTTCATTAATAGCCTTTTTGCAGACTTTTCAGATAGATTTCCTGTCATTGTGATGAGGATATATTTGTAACGAGTCCCTTAAGTAAATGGCAGTGGATAATTAATTGAACTAACTAGGACTTTCCATACTGTATTTTTTTTCTTTTTTTTTTCTTTTATTTCCTTTTCTTTTTCTTTTCTTTCCCTTTTTTTTTTTTTTTTTTTTTTTGGGGGTGGGAAGGAGGGAAGACTTCCAAATGGTCTCATGTCCTCTGTGCTGGGTGTACAGCTCTTTGCTATCTGTTGGTCAAGTATTTCAGCCCTAATTCAAATAAAACTCTTAGGCATTCTATTGAGGGAGATAGATTTTTTTGTTTTGGCTGGCATCAGACTGATGGCACTTCTCTGGGCAAGGGGGTTACTACCCTGAGCCTCATCACACTGAAAAATTGTTGCTGAACCTGATCTTGCTGGAAGAGGCAGCTCAGAAAACAACATTTGGGTCAGTACTGATATCCACACTTTTGATTATATGACCATAATTCTGGTTATAATTCACCTTGTCACTCCCGTCATGCAGACTCCAGTCTCCCAGATATGTGACACCAGTGGAAATCTACAGTGAAGCTAAATTAGGCTTATTATTGTATTTCATTCTTAGATTGCTTTCTTAGCACTGGCCTTCAGCCTCTTCAATTAAAAGTTTGCAAACATGCATTCCTTAAGTAATTTTTGACCTTCACAGCTGGTTATGAGGCAACTGTAGTTGAAATTTTTGAGCAAAATCTAGTTCTCTCTCTCAAGGGCCTCCACTTTTTCAGTTTTGGAAATGACTTTTAACTTTGGAAATGACTATTAATTTTGCAGCTATTGGGACAACTCTCCAAAGGAAAAAAATTTCTTGATGAACATGCACAATTTTCCTCTGCACGTCAAAGAGTTCAGATTTTCACTCCACTTGTCAGAGACTACTGATAATTACTTTTATTAACCATCTCACAAATAACAAATGTGTGAGGTCAAAGAAGTCTCATTTGAACTTTGTGGTTTCATGTGTGAAAAATAAATGCATTTAAGGGTAACCATGAGTGCTGGGTAAGGAGCCATAATTTTCTCAGTAAAACAGAACCCATTAAGAAGATAAAGATATTGGGGTGCTGCTCAAGTTCTCCTGAGATTGTGTTCTGACAATTGTTTTCAGGTGTGTTTAAAACTACTTGTCTCTGTATGCTGCTTTGAGGAATAAATATGCTTTACTACATCTTTAATTATTTTCTGTTAAAAAGGGTATGCCAAATTGAAGTTCTCGTTTCAGGCAGCTTGTCAGATTTACAGGGTTTTGTTTTTCTTTTTTTTTTTTTTTCCCTCACATTGTTGGACATAAAGCATAAAAAAAGTGAGATAATCCTAATCTCATTTATGCCACTGTAAATCAGGGTGAGTTTTGCTGAAACAGTGGAATTATCCCACTGTTTTAATCAAACTAAGGAAAGCTTGGTATTTGAGTTCTGTGCCAGTGCTTCCTTCTGTTTGGCATTTGTGATCTGCTCTGAACCGAGCTAACAAGACACAAAAAAAAAAACCCAAAAAAACCCCAACAAAAAGAAAATCACTAAAATAATGACATTTTAGATGTCTAAATGGTTGTCTCTGAATTTCAGCTGTGCAAAGTTGTGATCTTCTATCATTATTGCTCTAGTTGAGACCTTTAGACACCAAGTGTCCTAGAGCACACCTCCTCACTTTCCATCCATCCACCCATCCATCCACCCATCCATCCATTCATCCATCCATTCATCCATCCCTGCTGAAGATGTGGTTGCCCTGATATTTTTGGACTCTTTTAGACCTGGAGGTGTAAGCTGGAGCAGCCCAAGAGTCCTGAGTACAAGTCCCTGATTCACCACTGGCTCCTATTTTAAACATTTCCTGCAAGGCAAATGGAAAAAGGCCTTTAATGTGTAATGTTTAAGCCTGTCTCTGCCTTTAAGTCTTGAGATAAGTTATTTATGGGAAGCAGACATCTAGGCTATCTTACCCTTTTCTTCTGTGCATTGAAGGCAGTGAAGGTTGCAATATTAATTGCTGCATCAGCAACTCCAAGATTTAATGTTTTTCCCCATTCTGCAGGCAATGTATCTCTTGCTTGATTTCCCACATAGTCTTCACTTTCACAGCCATCTGAATGATAAGCGACAATAATGTCTCTGGAAGTGATCCATAAATCATATTCAAATCCACACATCCAAATCATCCTATTTTTAATCTCTAAACTACTGTAGTCTCTGCTTGCTAGAGCGTTTCAGTTGGAAGCATTATGCTCCCCACCTACATGTTTCCTTCAGATCTGTGCTAATGCACACCTCCTCCCGCCCCCCCAAACAAAAATAAAACAAATTCTACCTGGATCTTGAGTAATAACACATAGAAAAACTAAGCACAATGAAGGCCTCTCCAAATAAATTGAAGCATTCATATGAACTACAAATAATGCAGTGTTTTATCAGGATCTATAAAGGGAATATGAATGGTCTTGACTTTAGGCCATGGTGTTAGAGTGGAGAGTACTTGAATTGTCTTTGTTCCTTTTCCACAGAGTTTCTGCTCAAAGTCCCATCCAGCCTGGCCTCAAAGACTTCCAGGGATAGGGCATCTACAGCTTCTCTGGGCAACCTGTGCCAGGACCTCACCAGATTTTATTTTGTATCAAAGTATATAAATAGTTCCAGGACACTGTGAACTTTCTCTCCTGGAACACCCATCATTTGTTGTTGTGGTCTTTATGGAGGTATTCCTGGAACAAATGCTTTTGCTTTTTTGTGGCTACAGCTGACACTTCCTTTCCTTCTTTAGCCGCCCTCAGCCAGTTGGCTGGAGACTTCTTGAGATAAAATTAGAAGTGGTGCCAAGCTTCACCCAGCTGATGGCTGGCAACCCTGTACTACCATGGTTATATCCCTTGTGAAGGTTTTTAGGGATCCCTTGAATCCCTTGTGTCATGGTTTGACACGGGAAGAGAATTTTTTTTTTAGAAGGAAGAGGTTCACCAGTCAGGGGTCAGGTTTAGATACTGACACTTGAGGTGACCAATTGAAGGTGGACACGCCTCTGAGAACACAGAGGGGTTAAAAGCGGAATTCCCAGGAGGACTCGTCCTTCTTTGGTTCCGGTCATCGCATGGTACGGACCTCCCCCCCCAGCCCGGGCTGGGTGGGGGAGGGGAGCCATGCGGCCTGCACAGGTAGGCCAGGAGGTAAAGGATCGGAACCGGCTGGGTCAGCTCCTGCAGATGGAAGGGTGGAGAAATCTGGGATGTCTCCGCTCCCCCCAGAGTCTCTCTCTCTCCCAGGAGAGGAAAAGAGACAGAGACTCGGTGGTTTTATCAGCAGTTCGCCGCAGGGAAGGAGAAGAGCGGGGGGGGCCGCAAGGTGCCCAGCCGGGCTGTGGGAGCTGGAGCCTGGGCAGCGAGCCATCCTTGGGAGTTGGGACTTTTAACCCTTCCTGAGAAATGAAAGCTTTATGAAATATTACTCCTCCTGAATTTGAAGAAAAGAGAGACAGCTTGAAACCTCAGATGTTTAGAGAAGAAGGTTGGGGGCAGATGATAGAGTGGCTTTTTGGCTAGACTCTTCTTGTTTACCATAGACTGAACCACTCTTTCTTTCAAGAGGGACTGCATTTTAGGGGGATGCATTGGTTGAGCCAAGAGACCTTCTGCAGCAACTACCAGTTTTGGAGTGGACAGAGAGAGAGCTGAGGAGGGTGTGAGGATGCCCTCCATCTTCAGGAAGAAGAGAAGGCGATCTCTGTCTTTTGGACCCTCGGCCCCAGGGGAAAATGGGGGGGACTCTAGTCCCAAATTGTGATACTGGACTGTTGTTCCTGGTGGTCCTTGGCAAAGCATCCTTAAAGGGGCCCTATAAGCAGTCTCTGTCCATGCACGGTGGTGAGAGCACTGTGACATGGAGAGAAGAGGGTCACACTGGCCGGTGTGTCTGGGCGGTGCCACGTGTGACATTGGAAACACAAAAGGTGGCAGTTGTGTTTCCTGGGGGTCTATGGTGCAAGGGGGACTCCTCTCTTCCCCGATGGACTCAGTATTGATTATATTGAAGGGTGAAAACTTGATTAAGGATCCAAATGGGTCTCGCTGGGGTTTGGTGGAGTTGGGTGGAGGGAGGAGAAATGTTTTGGAAGGTTTTCATTTCGAATTTTGTGTGTTTTTTTCCTTTCCTTTCTTTTCCTTTTATAGTAGTAGTAGTAGTAGTGTAATAAAGCTTTTTCTTTTGTTATTAAGTTTGGCCTGCTTTGCTCTGTTCTTGATCACATTTCACAGCATTTGATTGGTAAGTTGTATTTTCATGGGGCGCTGGCATTGTGCCAGCGTCAAACCATGACACCTTGCTTGTCCAGGTCTGCAGTCCTCAACACAAGAAGGAGATGGAGCAGGTCCTTAGGGGGCCACAGAGATGCTCAGAGAGCTGGAGCTCCTCTGCAGTAAAAACAGGCCGAGAGAGCTGGGGCTGCTCAGCTTGAAGTGAAGGCTCTGGGGAGACCTCACTGTGGCCTTCCAATGCCTGAAGGGGGCTTAGAAAAAGGAGGGAAAGGGAATTTTGTATAAACAGACAGTGACAGACAAGAGGTAACAGTTTTAAGCTCTAAAGGGCTGTTTTAGGGTGGGTGTCAGGAAGAAATTCTTCACTGTGACAGTGGTGAGACCCTGGCAGAGGCTCCCCACAGAGGTTGTGAATGTCCCATCTCTAGAAGAGCTCAAGGTCAGGCTGGACAGGGCTTTGAGTTGCCTGGTCAGATGAGTGGCAGAGAGGTTGGAACAGGGTCACCTTTAAGGTCCCTTCCAAGCCAAGCCATTCCATGATTCCATGATCTGAAAGCTCACGCTTGCGTCTGGGCACTTCCTTGCAACTGGGTACCAAAGGAGACAGGAATACAAACTCTCTTTCAACATCCACGCCCACAGGTGGGTTAAAGCAGGCTGTGCACCCCTTGTGCACCCCGTGGTGTTGCCTCTGCTGGGAGATGGGAAATGGGCAGCCCTGACTCTGCTGCTCCTGCATCTGCCCATCACGTGGCCCCAAGCAGCAGGTGCACATCCCCTCCACTGCCAGGGCACCTCATTAAGCTGACATCCCCCGAGGCACACAGCCTCCATAGTGCTACCAGGCTGGAGAGATGCCTAATAAACTCAGTCCTGACCAGAATGCTAATGGGCTTGTGCCTTCAAAATGTTCTGTGCCCATCGCACATGTTTCTGTCGACGTGATTACTGTGATTACTGGGGAGAGGGGTTTTTTCCTTCCTCCCAGAGAGTATTATTTTAATGTATAAATGGGATTCTCAGAATATCTGACTTGGGGTTTCTGACTCGTTTTCCACTAAGTTGTAATTCTGGGTGTCAATGAAGTATATAATATCTAAAATGATGTTGGAATTATTCTGTATTAGACAGGCTCCTGATCACAATACCTCTTAGCAGCAGTGCTGGACTTCCAAGCAGTCATGTAATGTCAGTTCTGAGCCTCCACCTCCTGAGCCTCCCCATTCATTGTGTGCCTGATATAAATACGCAAACCAAACTGAGAAATTTGATAAAATCTCCGTGCAGGGGTCTTAGCTTTGCAACCATGCTAATGGGGGAATGTGAGTTACTGTCTTGACTTCTGCATTGTCAGGCTCACTGTTAACAGTATTGCAGGATTTATTCTTTTTCTTGTTCGTTGTGTTGAAAGCAAATCAATATGGAAGTTTTTTGATATGATAATCTCTCTTAGTAATATTAGTAGTTGATTACCTTTTGGGGTTAAAAAAAGGGAAATGCTCCTTTATCAAATAGGGCAATGATTACTTGACAATATCTAAATTATTTATTGTGGCTTTTCATATGGTTTCCATCCAGCATTAGCTGAGGTGAAGATTCTCAGTTGAATTCCCATTAGACTTGCACTATCTCTAGCTTCTTTTTTAACCAAATTCAGCTTTTGTGGAATTGCAGTGGGTGAATGACCAAATTTTATTGCAAATAAGGCTTCATTCAGCAGCAAACAAACATGGACTCAAACCAGATGTAATCTACTGGATGTCTACACGTTCAGAAATAGGTATCTGAGTGAGAATAAGAAGTTTTGGTAGACTATAGGAGAAATCAAAATTGTGCTCAAAGTCCAGGATGGACTCTCAGATGTCTCTGGGATGCAGCTTTCTACAGAACATCTCAGTGTTGGTAAGAGCACATATGTTATTTTTCTCTGCAGGCACAAAGGGAAGTGTTTCAGTATTTCTCAGCTGATGTGGATGCAGACAAAAGCTCTGTTTCGGCTGTGTCCTTTTGAGTCAGGATTGGCAGCTCCCCTTTCCATCAGACAGCACTGTAGAGACAGGTAAGGATCCCCATGGAGGCAACAGGGATCCTAAACAGAGCTTCCATCCTGCAACAGAACCTGCTGTAATTTCCTTCCACAGTGCTTATGGGTGGCAATATTTTCCTGCACCCTTGTTCCTTTAGGACAAATAAAAGCAACACTAACTATTGCAGTGGGTAAAGAAAAAGCATTCACCTCTAAATTATATATTTTTTCAAGTTTAAAAGTATGTAATTTCACAGGGAATTCTCTGGGACTCGTCCTGCTGTGAAGCCATTGCTCAATTTCTCCCAGCAGTGGTTCAGGTGCTTACAGTTCTCAAAGTGCTGAGCAGCCCCTGCGGAAGGCAGGGCTGGTGTTGAGCTGACAGCTGAGCCAGGATTTTGGCACGGGGCTTGGAGCACTGGGACAGGGAGGGGTTTTGCTCCAGGGATCCCAGTGCTTCCACAGCTCCTCTGTGTGGGGCTCCTGCTTAATCACAGATCACTGTGCAGGGGATGCATCCGATCGACTTGGCCAGCATCAAGCAGTTAATTCAAAAGAGACAGCAGTGCATCCTTCTGGCCACCTTTCCTGCTCTGATTAATAAAAAAAAAAGGTAAAAAGCAAGGTTTGAACCCAACTTCTACTCTAAGGATGAGGTAAGAAGGCAGGGAAGAAAGTGAAAAGATTATTTGTTTTAGAGATGAGGATCTGTTTAACAGCTACAGAAGAATCTGCTTTCATGAGCAACAAAGAGTGAAGAAAGACTGGAAAGATGGTCAGGATAACTTATAAGAATATACAGTGAAAATAAATGCAATCTAATAAATTCCAAAGCTGAATGGTGTTTAAAAAGCAAACACCAGTTATTGTGGAAGATTTATAAGCAGAACACACTTCAAGTCTAAAGAAGAATAGTCGAAGGAGAAAGATATTGTTGAGTCAAACTGGGAGGCTCCTGTTAGTTGTCCTAGAAAAAGTAATGGAGGGAGAAAGAAAGGAAGAAATTGGTTAAACAAGTAATGTGGTTCTAGTGTATTTTTTTTTCCCAGAAAAGTTTTTTAGGACATTGAAAGAAGGGGGAACTGCCAAGAAACAGGCAAGCTGGTGGAAGGACTATGCAAACAACATCATAAAACAGACTGCATCCAGAAGACAGCTCCATGTATTAATCACAGGTGCGCAGCCGAGCTAATGCAAAAATGTGAGTGGGAATGAACAGTGTAAAAGAGTATTTTTCTGTACTCCCCATCTCCAAACCAGCGCTGAGTTATGCAGCACTGACTTTGTCAGTTTTCCTTGTACTCCAGCTTGAGTTGCTACCTCCACCCCCAAGGAAGGCTCAGCCACCTCGTTATTAATTACATTAGTCTGAGTGCTCTGAGATATCCAGGCAGGTCTGGGCTTCAGCAGGTTGAAATCAAAGAGCTCTCCTTATTTTAGAGCGATGCCAGCTGCTCTTCCCTGACCACCAGCCCAGATGGAGATCATCCAGCTCATCCAGAAGGAAGCATTCCCAAGCACGGTGCTGCCCATTTGTGGTGATGGACACCAGGCTGCTGAGAGTGGTTACATGAGCAGTGGGCTCCTGGGACTGGGATAAAGTATCCCAGGAAAATCTAATCTTTAAGAATAGAATAAAGTTTGAAAGTCAGCCTTTGATTAGAGCTGGCTGGTAGCGCTCCATGAAGGTTTTTTTTTCTCTTGGGGACAAAATATGTCAGTGTGTGAGAATGTGTGTGTGCTTGGAGGTGTGCACTCCAGTATATTTTCTTTTTTTCTCTTTCTATTAGAGTAAATCTTATTTTCTCTCTCTTTCTTATGTTCTTTTTTTTTTCTTTTGTCCCCTCAATAAATTACTTTGTTCCCTCCCATAACCTAAATATATCTATAAGATGAGGAGGAGCAAGGGAATTATTTAAACCTATTTTAAGTTTCTCCATGAAAAATGACATTTTTTGCTCACTATCTCTGATATACATCTACAGACACAGTCAAGTTTTCTAGCCACCTATGAATACTTTGGCATTGTCATGTCCCTACTCCCCTTGCCCTTTCCTTTCCTCTGACTTTCAGCTGTGTTTAGTAAGTTGGCTTCCCTTGCTCATACATCATACCTTCCAACCCCCTTATCTTTATCACTGTTCATTGTAGTCACTCTATTTTATTGACTTCCTTTTTATATTGAGTTGCCCAAAACTGATCACAGTTTTCCAAGAGGGGCCTCACCAGGGCTATGTATGGAGGAATTATTACCTCTGTAGTCTTGCAAGTAATTCTGCTCCGCATCCCAGTATGGCATTTGCCTCTTTGTGCTACAGTCTCTCACTGTGAGCTCATATTTAATCTGTCATCCACTATCACTCCCTAAATAAGTCCTGCAGCACTTCCCCTTTAGTAATAAAAACACAGAAAAATGTTTGAAGAAAAAAGTAAGTTATCCCCTTGAGTGGCTCTTTGAGCAAACCAGGGTTTTCATACAGCTGGAGAGACATTGAAACACAGCCTCACACTCTGCTTCCACATACCTGGATTCCACTGCTCTAATGCCAAGAGTGAAAGCAAAGATGGCATTTCCTATTTTTACATGTTTTCTTAATATTTGCTGGTTGCAGCCCAGAGCATTGATAGAGTGAAGGAACACGGTATCAACTTTTAGAGTTCATATCTACTAGATTTCAGAAATCCTGCTTTAAGCAGTTTGTAAGGATGTGCTATGAATGTTGCTTCAGCTACTTGATATTTTATGGAAATCAAGTGAATACTGCTACATATGTGAAAAACTAGGGCATGACTTGAGTTGTAAATTTGACTCCTCTAGGTCTGGAGAGCTCTCTACTTTCCAGACTGGATACCTTTCAAGCACAGGTTAGAGTGAGCATTTTCTCAGAACTCTTGGTCTGTCTTTCTTTTCTACTGCTGAATTTATTTAGAAGAACTTTGTTGATATTCAAAGTTCAAAAGCCTGCACAGTGTTTAATTTTCTCCTTGTTTTTGGCCAGTGAGTTGTCCTTCCAGAATAAAAATCCTTTCCTTTTTAGTCCATCTGATAATTCAACATAATTAATCACTGTGAAAAACAACAGTGAGGATTTCTAAACATTATGTGTGGAAGTTTGGTGAGAACATATTTACCTTTTGAAGGCTACAGGAACTACAGTGTATCAAATCACAGGGTATTGCATTTATGGGTACTCTGTTATTTTAGTGTTCAACCATTAAGCTTTTCTTTATTCATTTTGACTGTCAAACCCCAGCAATACAGATTTTACCTTCTTACCATGTTCATAAGGCGTCCCTACCAGTCTCTCTTTTGGTATCCCTGAAGAAAACTAAGCACCACAATCTACAGAGGAGCAGCTATTGGAATTGCCTGAAGAGTGCAAGAACTGAATGATGCAGGGAGAAAAACTCCATAAATATTGCACAGCACCAGCATTTTTGAAGTGCTCCCTCATTCCTGATTGCAGCATAAGAGCACACATTCATAAGGCACATCACCCTGAAATTGATGGGAACCTTTTTGTGGACTACACAATTTGTGTACTAAGCCTCCAGGTTCTTAAAGTGAACCCTTGCTGCTACAAAGAGCTCTTAAAATTACATTTAAATTGGAAATAGAAATCTCCTCAGCTCTGACATTGGAGCAGAGTTATTATTTCCCATGCCTGTCTTCTCTCACTCAGGAAGCCACTGCAACATGAAACCCTCTTCTGATTGTTCCTTCTCCAAATGCCTCTCTCAACTGCCTGAACTGCACTATTTCCTTGTGAAAGGAGGAAAAATACGGGAATTTAGGCAAGCAGAACAGTCCTTGCATTCAGAGTGAAAATGCAAGGTCAAGAAGGGTCTAATTTTCCCAGCCACTGAAACGTGTTTACCTTCTTCCTTCGCCTTGGCACAGGAACAGGTGAAGTGCAACTCCCCATTCAGTAAACTATTGCAGAATAACCAGGGGCTAAAGGGAGTCCTCATGTGTGCTTTAGGGTTCATGAGAAGACACATTCCCAGCAGTTTAGTCTTGCAGAACCAGTAAGAAGTGGGAACACACCATTATACACATGTGTACAGCTCTGGACATGCAGTTTATTTGAAATCCAGAAACTCAAGAACATAAATCTGCTCATCCTAGGGGGCTGACACAAAAGAGGGAACATGACTCTTGAATTCAAGTATAGCAGGGTGAGTGGGATAGTTGAGGGCGGCAATGTTGAAATAAAGAACTGAAATAAGAAAGGAAGAAATTGTTACATGCTCACTGTAGAGGTTTTCCTTTCCTCTGGAAAATAGGTGAAGGTGCTTGATGGAAATTCTGGAGCAGTCTGCTGACCAGAAGTGTGCAAGAGAAAGGTCTGGTTGAGTTGAGTTCATTTTCAAGAGAGATTAGGTGGTGTTATTGCATGAAGGCACTCACAAGTGCTCCAGATGTGTCCCTCAGGGCATGCCCAGTGGTTTAGCTGCTCACCTTGAGGATGGAGATTTTCCAGTCTGCACTGAGAAGGGGACTCAGTAAATGAGAATCAGGGTGCGTGGGTGAATTGCCACAGTTGTCCATCTGCCTCAATTCACTGGCTCTGAATACAAGGCTGTATAAAAGAATGAACAATTTATCTCCTAAGTTTTCAGTAAGATTTCTCCAGAAAGGCAACATGATTAAGGTTTCAGACTGACTCACAGTGCTATTGCTGAAACAAGAACCTTGTTTGGGTTCAGCTTTAAAAGGGAAAGGACTACTGGCATTAAGTCAGAAATATAAAATCTTGAGAGATGCTCTATAAAGGCAACAAGCCTGGACAAGATGGTTGCTTGGCTTTCTTTCAGGTTCTCGAGTTCAAGTTAGCAGTTTCCTTACATGAATCAAAATGTCAGAATGGTCCCTAACTTCAAGTCTTAAAAGGAAAGGGATGTTGTGAAGAACTCACACTTTTGTCAAGCAGGTAACAGGAATCAGTTTTGTGCTTTCTTTCTTGATGGTGTTGGTTGTCACCTACAAAAGAAAGAAGAAAAAAATCCAGCAGTCACATTTTAGTTACAGAAAAACATAAGCAAGGAAGAGATGACTGACTGTGTTGAATGTTTCACAGTCAACGTCATAGACAGTTCTCCCCTTCTTCTGATTTGCAGGTCTTTCCACTTTGTCTGAACTTTGTTGTGTGGGTTTTTGTACTGAAAATTATCTTCCTCAGCCAAATTCATCTCAGGTGTTTGAAATCTTTTCTTGGTCACATCCAGAGCAGTGCAGGTGATTTGGAGCAAGAAGCGGTTGCTTTGATTTTTTCCTTCATCAGATGACACACCAGGACTCAAAAACAAAGCAGCTGTGTTGGCTGGTGCTACACTGCAGGCATCCAGCAATGTCTGCCAAAGGCTGCATTCCCTTGCAGAGGTCTGTGGCTCACCAGGACTGACCAGGGTCCTGTCCTGAGAAGATATGTGCCTGTGCACTTGAAACAGAGCTACTGTCAGGAACTGGACAATGTGAAAAGCTTTGTTCAGGCTCTGGTCACTTTTCTCACCACCATTCCTTTCCTAGTTTGGAGACAGTTTGGAGCATTTCCTTCTTTTGTTTATTTCACTTGGGAACAAATGGTTCATTTCCCTGTGTCCCAGCTGCTCTGAAAGGTTTTCTAGTTTCTCCAGAATGTATTATGCAATACTGCAGAGCAACTTCTTTTTTCTTTTCAACTCCATGCCTTTACCATGTATTGTAATCTGTCTGCTCTGATTAGGTTCATTCTATAGAATCACTGCCAAAATCTGTTTTATGCAGCAATGTTTAGTCTTCAGCCTGGAAGCTATGTACAGTCCTTTTAAGATGTTCATACATCAATATCAGTCCTGACTAATCCCAAGAAGCTTTGGATGGCAGGAAGAAGAAAAGCTTCAAGCTAGCTCTGCAAGTTGCAGGACAAACACTGTGATCTTTGCTCTGGCCAAAATTCTACAACCATCAACAGAAGTTGGGTTTTAGAACAGGGCTGCAAATCTGGTATCTGATACAATTGTGGAGGCCACTGCCTCAGCAAGGACTGAGCTCTTCTTCTATTAAAGAACTTCACTGCTAATTTTGGAAGGGATTCATGGGACCCCACATTTGCACTGAATTTGTTAATGAGGCTAAAATAGATTTAACCATTTTAATGCTTCTTTGTAAGAAGACCAAAACATTCCAATGTTTTCTTGTGCTTTCCTTAAATATAGGTCGATTCCAGATCAATGTGACTGGTGGCCTCAGTGACAATTAGTAACCCATTATCCTGCTTAATTATCCTGTGGAATCCAGGCAGTCTGGAGTAGTTCCATGCAAACATGCAGTTCCAGAGATCCCTGAGCAGCCCTGGGAAAAAAAAATAAATAAGAACACTGAGACCTTTACAAAACTGAGGGTTTTTTTTTTTACATCCTTATCAAGGCTTGGTTAAAATTTCAGCATGGTGGAGAAATGGCAAAGATTTTAAACATGAGAAGTGGTCATGGTTTCGTGGGTGGACGCAGCTGTGGGGGCTCAGCTGGCGGTGATGCCTTGTGATAAGAAAGGATGGGTAATCCTGCAGCCAAGGGCAGAGGGAATTAAGAAGCCACCGTTAACATGGGATCTGTGCTGGCTGAGGAGGCCACTTAGCAAATTCCTTACTTGAGCATTCAAGGGCACTCTCTCGCAACTTGATCCTCACTTTTCCAAGTGCAGGGAGGAGAAGAATGTTTCACTGTCCAGAAAGCACCCGGGCCTTAAGATAAATGAGGATTGAAACAAACGTTTCCATTCATATCAGGGGCCCCTCCTCGCTAGCGTCCTCACTGATCTGTAAAAACCTTCTTTGTAAGTAGTTTCTAAAGCATAATCTGTGCTTTTAATACCATTTGATTGAATAATTCCAATGCTAGGTTTGTTTTTTAAAGGTTTTGAGAAGCGTTACAAGTAGCAAAAGTTTTTAATAGAAACCTGAAGCCACTGACTGAGGAAAATTTCCTCACAACTCTTCCTGTTGTGGAGAAAACTGGAGAAAAATCAAGTCCAAAACACTGAGGGTCATGTGAATAGCTACAGAGTGGAATTCAGGGACTTCGTTTCAGTAATTGCAGTGAAATTGTTCCCAGCAGAGGCAAGGAGCAGAGGAGAAATTTTAAAGGTCCAAGCAAGAAATAACAGACCTCTACCTGCCTTCCTAAATGCACTGAAGTAGTCCTGAGCACAGACTGAGCTCAAAGAGCAGAGTTTTCTTTTCAGAGCAGATTTCTCTTTTCCTTTCATCACCCAAAAGCCCACACCAGATACTGAGTGAGCTTTACAAGGAACTGAATTTGTTTTGTCTAAAGCCCAGGAGAAAACCAACATCCCTGAAATGGTAAAAATAGAAAAAAGTTAAAGTGTGTGAAATGTATGTGTATAAGGATGGTTTTTCTTTTATTTTTTGTCCTTTTTTTTTTTTTATAGAGAGGCAAAATCAGCTTAGTGAAAAGTCACATTCACTGTTTGGTGAAGTTGCAGACCAAGGTTATGTTGCGGGTGCAAAGAATTTGGAAAACAACGTGTAGTCTTGAAAAATGAACCATTCCTTCACATATATAACTTAGTATATCATCCTTGATCATAATTATAGACAGATTTGGATTGAATCTATTATTGAATGCATTGTCCTTAGAGATAATCAGGGACATGACCACTAGTGACACTGTGATGGAAAGGACTAAACAGTGCAGTTCATCATCTCAGCCCTTGAAATGGCTGAGATATGCAAAAGTGCAGATTTTATCCAAGAAGTATAAATAGTACAAAGAGAGGAAGAAAAAAAAAAATAAAAGGCAAGCAGAGGAATCAGGTGGCTTCACGGACTGCTGTGTTTGAGGAGCAATTTGACAGAGACAGAGCAAGATGATGATAACTTGAAAAAGTATAATTTGTTGTGATTACCTCTTTTTTTCCCCTTCCTCTCAAAGCAGTACAGTTTGAAGTTTGCACCCATTGCAATTTATACCTGGGTAAAAAGATGGCTTGGGTAAAAGACAGTTTACTTGGGAGCATACTTGGGTAAAAGATAGTTTAGCAAAGTAAAGTGTAATTTAATCCCTTCACTTACCTGGGCCTGCACAAAGTATTTTGGATGCCTTGAAACCTCAGTTAATGAAGCCCCTTGCAAGAGTCCATTAAATGCCTTGTGGGTGGGATTCGTTTCTTGAAGGACACCAAATAGCAGGGAGGGATGATTTCCGGGTGCAGTGTGATTCAGATAATGCCATTCTTCCTCATCCTGAGGCAAATGCCTCAGTGCACCTCTCTTCTGCACTTTCATTAGTCAGCCCTTTGCCCTCTGTAATTTCTGCACACACAAAACCCCATGTATTCTACAAGTAATGAGAACACCCGATTGTGCTGCCTTCGGCTACCAATGATTTCACTTTTCAGGCTTGTCTTTCCAAAGGTAATGGCACTGATGCAATTGTCACTGTATATGAAGATGCATCTCTGATAGAAGCCAGAGAAAATAGGGAGTTTATAACACTGGGATCCTGGGCAGCCTAACTATCAGCTGGGGATATGGCAATTGCCTGTTACTCTGCATTACACTATGAAAGGGACAGAAAAAGATCCTCAAAGGACAATGGGTGATTAAAATGAGCATTTTGTTTCCTCTTTAAATTTAATTCTCTTCCTCTCAATTTGTGAGGGCAGCATGCACTATCTGGCTCCAACAGAGTTATACACTGGAGATGCCATGCCATATTTTTAAACCTTTGGACCATATTATATTGTTTAAAATGTTTCAGGAGCCATAATATGTGGTTTAAAAGGCTGCTGATCTGTAGAGTTACCTTTCCTGTTTGTCATTCCAGGCTCCTTCCCTTTTACTTGCTCTCCATGCTTTGCTTGTTCTGCTTCTGTAGTACCTCTTCCACTAGTATGATTAGTTTTGGCACCAGCAGCCATCCAATTGCACGATAGACTTTTAAAATAAATACCTGAAGTGCCCTGTTTCCTCCTTCCCTTCATGCCTACACAAAGCAGTGAGCCTTCCATGCCTAGAAGGCTTCTTTGTACCATCTCTGTGAACAGACTCCCTGCAGGAAAAAGAAAAAAAAAAAAAAGTGGGGAAATTTCAGACCCTGTGTCTTGACACTCTGAGGCAACTTGTGTTTTGCTTGAACACTGGGTCTCTCCTTGGGAGCTCACTGTGAATGTCCTCAGTGAAGCTCTGTAATGCAGATGTGGGCTGCTGAAGCATCTCCAAAGGGCTGGCTCAGAGCTGGAGCAATGCCTTCATCTAATTTAGAGCCGCCTGGAGGCTGTGGAACAGCTCTCTCTCTGTGCCTTTATCCTTCCCACGTATTTGTCTTGCACTCCAAGGCTCAGCTCCACAGAGGTATTTGAGCTGCTCGTTCCTTGGTATCAGTGGGAGCCTTGACAGGAAATAGATAGCAAACATCTGTACAAGATCCAGGCCTGAGATTTTGGACTGTCTCGTTTACCATGTGTTGATGATGACAGGATTGAAAAGACACTACTGTGAAGAAATGTTTTGGTGGCCTGAAATTGCTAAGTTTTTGCTCTGCTCTGCAGGCTTAGAAACAGTACAGATGATCCTGCTATACAGGGGTGATTTACAATGGTCATCCCATTGTAAATCTCTGCTGAGATGTGCTGCTTGGCTGGACTGCCGTGGAGAAAGTGACTTTCCAAGTCTGGCAGTTGCACATTGAGCTCCCCTGGGGCTGGGGTTCTAAATCCTTCCCCCTTGCCTGCAAGAATTTTCTAAGGGTCTTCATTATTAGCAGCACACGGTCATCTTCCTGATAGTGAGCCACTGATTTTGGGTAAAGTGTTTGTTATTGTGTGCATGATCGCATAATTTCTTTCTTTTTCACTTGTTGTCCATCTCTTCTATTCTTCTCCATTGGTTCAGTTTCCTTTTTTCCCTTTGTTCCTTCATTACTGAGGAAAAGAAAGCAATGGACCTTTTCCCTCACTTGCTTATGAATTCATTCTCATATCACCCAGTTAAACATCTCATTAAACAAGGCACTCTCAGGAAGGGGTTATTGACAGTAACCTCACCATGTTAGACTTCTGATTCATGTTTGAAATTAGTTCCAGAACAACAGAGAGAAGCTTCTGGCCTTGAACTATGATGTCCTTTATGCTGAAAGCGAGTTTTTATTTGCACAGTCTTTTTAACCTTGTGCTAACTCATGGCCCAATTCCCCAGTCCTCCACGACTGATGCAATCACTTATTCTTAAACAGGGCTAGGAAAACGCTGGAGTAATGCCCCATGAGGCTGTGCTTCCTTACACTGGTGAAAAGGTCAGGGACTAAGCCTGTTTTTTTTTGTTTTGAACCCACCTATAGCCCCATCTGTTCTTGTGAGCCCCACTTCTGTAACAGACTTCTCCTTGAGCTCGTGTGTTCCCTTGCAAATACAATGGCCTCCTTGTCTCTATGAACCCTAGCTGAAGAATTGCAGCAAGCAGCAGGAAAAGGGCCTTCAGCTGCTGTTGGTGTGTCTTGTTCACATCCTGAGGGCTCCAGCCGGGAGGAGGAGCCTCTGGCACCCTTCATGCAGGTGAATATTTGCAGGGTTACCTTGACAAGCACAAACAGGGCCCCTGACTAATGAAGGTTGTGTGTGCTTTTGCTGCCTTTTTTTCTTTTAGGGAATCCTCACTGGTTCAAGGAGCTTGAGGTTTTGATGTTTCCAGCAAGGGTTGAAGTGGCAAGGCATAGCCACACAGTTCTCTTCAGCTTGACTGCAACAACTTACCCCTCTTTACCACTAAGGAGCCTCCCTTTTGAGTTTTCTCCATGGTTCAGTCTTGTGGGTTACAACCACCGCCTGAACCTGATCCTTACTCTTCCTCCAGAGAAAGATGTCACTAGCTGTTAAGCCTGATAGCATTTATACATGGCCACTGGAGTAAAATCCCAACAGCTTTTGGGCTGAGGGGCGTGAAATAGTCACACGCAAAATCTGTAGCCTAATGAGAAAAGCTATTGTTTAAATTGCAGGTGGCCTTTCTGCTAGATGTAGCAACAGTTGCTCATCTGGGGTAGGTCAAGGTGGGGTTTGCAAACCCACAGGGCCACCTGCAACCCCAGTTTAGGATTCAGGTTTGTCTGTATTTAGGAGACTATGTCCCAGTGTTCAAGTGGAGTGCAGAACTATGTGGCCTTTCCAGCCAGCACTGCCCCAAGTTTCCTCTGGGGAAGTCTGAACCTGGAACACCTCTGTCAGCCACTCAAACCTGGGGTTAGCCTGATGTAAGTGTCTGTTATTTGTATGAAAGCTGGTTGAAATGCTAATTGAGATCACCAAAACCAAAGTAGCAGGTGCTGTACAAGCAGAGTAATAAATGTTCTGTCTTGAGGAACTTATGATCTGAAAGTGCAGGGAAGAGACTGGGTGGGAAAGGGAAAAAAAAGCAAAATGTCTTGGAAGCTGCTAATGGAAAGAGCTACAGAGTTAAGTGTTGCCATACAAATTTATTTCAGTGGGATGGAAACTCTGCTCTGTCTGGTTATGTGTGATCTATCCAGACAAGGGAGGTTTCTTCCACACATCTCCAGTAGCCCCAGCCTTTGACAATATCACTTCATTCTTTCATCAGGTACTGGAGGAATGCAACTCATGCTAAATGTGCAAATAAAGGGGGGAAGGAGAAATTACCTTCTGCTGTGGAATGCTGTCTGGCATGCTGACTCCTGTGCATACACACACACACACACACACACACACACATTCATTTATGGACACACAAAGAGACCCAGAAGGAGGT
Source organism: Taeniopygia guttata (assembly GCF_048771995.1). NCBI lineage: Eukaryota > Metazoa > Chordata > Aves > Passeriformes > Estrildidae > Taeniopygia > Taeniopygia guttata. The sequence continues at coordinate 77,455,495 of NC_133063.1, forward strand.
GAGAAGGGAAAGTTTTCCAGCCTTACACTAAGCCTCACAAAGGGAGCAAATGAATTCTCCAAGCGAGCGGCAAGGATTTGGAGGAGAATCCAACTGCAGCTTGTGTTTCATATTTGCGTTGGATGCTCAGGTTTCCAAATTAAATCTGCAAGTTAGACGGGAGTCCATGTTGTCTGCTGATCATCTGTTTAGGGGGAGAAGGAGAACAGAAATGACAGAAGAAAAGTACTTGCAAACAACAACAGTAATTAAAATCAAGCGTTTGAGCACTGCCACCCCTCCCCCCAGCCAGGTTTGTCTAGGGAGAAGATAAATAACTTCAACTGCAGACTCCATGCTTGCTCAAGATCTGAAATATTTAAACCAGGTCCCAAAAGCCCATACACATTTTTAATCAAAACCTGCTCTTTTGGGTTCCTTTATCTGCATAAATACCCTGACTTGATAGAACACCAAAATCTCATTAAGTTATGATCAGTACAATACAAAAGTTGAAAATGATCAATACCATTTAAACTGCTGCAACTGTACACATACTGTGTTAGACATTTCTCAGGTTCAAGGTTACACATGGCATCATAAGTTCACCTCCTCCCCCACTTCCAGTGCTAAACAGGGCTGGAATCTTGCCAGAACAAAAGAATCTGCAGTCAGTTTCTTCAAGATTGAAAAATAAAGTTGGGGGTTTTTTTCCCCCTGCAGGGGAAAACCACAAAAAACCAAACTCAACAAAAAACACACACACAAAAAAACCCCCAAAAAAACTCTGAAGAAAAGCAGACAGCTGCTAACTAGTTGTCTAGCTGTCTATTTGTGGACATTTTCTTTCATCTTGTCATACCTTTTGTGCTGTTTGAAATGTTTGGAGCTTAGGCTTGAAGAACACTCAGTGGATTCCAGACTTGTATTAAAAGAAAGAAAAAGAAAGGCAGAAGAGTTCTGACAACAGATGTGTGTGCTTGTGTGTTGGGGCCACATCATTCTAAGCATCAGCTAGAGCATAGATTTTATTTTCATCTGACTGAAGGAAATTTTTCAGACAAGGAAATATACAGTAATAGTGTAATTTGTAGAAAAACACATACATCTAGAATGCAAAGTGAGAGGGATCTATTGTAAGACCTCTGCACAAAAAGCAGAGACCATTTGGTCAATCATATCTGCTGCTTTTGCTGTTTTGCTGATCTGTTTCCATAGATGGGTAAAATCATCTATTTCTAGACAGTCTCCCTCTGCTTTGCCATTTTAGCTGTTGGAAGGAAGCAAGGCAGAAGTCTAATTAATGTCAGTGATCTTCAGTGAGCCTCAGATCAGACTGTGGTGTATTTAACTCTGCTGATTTTTGTTGCCTTCTGCTATGCAGACAGTGAATGAAGAAGGGGGCTGGCTCCTACTCTGGCTTCCAGATAGTTCTCTGGAACTTCTGATTTCCCCAAACTCACCTTTTCCTCCAGCATAACAAAGAAAACCAGCTGACAAGTGAGCAGAAGGAAAAAAGGAAGAGAGGAAACCACTGAAATGCTTCCCCTATGGTGAGGAACCCTTCTCATCCTTTCCAACTGGGAACCACCCATCACTTTCCAACTGCCCTTCTTTGCATCCTGATGAAGAGCTGTCTTCATACCTCCCCTCTTCTCAGGAGGAGCAGAGCTTTGTGGCTGCCAGCAAGCCCAAGGCAGAAGTCTCCCAGAAGGGGAGCTTACTTGAAGGGACCAGAGAATTCCTAACCCTTTCCCATCAGTGTCTGTGACATTTGTGTTAGGCAGTGAATGGCATTCCCTTCCCTCTCTGTGCCAACAGGCAGCTGAAGCAGAAAATCCCAGATGCATTGAGGCTGCCTGCATATCTTGTGACCCATCTGACCATATTTCTTAACTGGAGGGTGAGGGCTGGGTGGAGAGTTGGCATCATCACCATTAACTGTGATCTTGCTGCTTCTCTGGTGATGGTGGCAGAGTTTGGAGCCAGGGTGCCCCGGGTGGTTCATCACTCCTTGGAGAAGGATTGTCCAAGAGGAAGTTCTCATGGGCTGCTCCACAGCAGCCTTTTGTGTTTCTTCTTGCATTCACCAAAACACCAAGGCTGTGAGGACAGGAAAATGAATTATGCTGGTGTCCAGTACCCAAGAATCCTATCTGCTTGGATCTCAGGTAATTCTTCTTTGTCACACAACACAGGTGGCTTCTGCTGAAGCAAGGCTGTAGTATCTTCATTTAAAACAGCTTCTGCCACAGGCTTCCCTCTCTTTAGGCAAAAGAAAGTGCTCAAAACTCACAAACTTCCTGAAGCAATCCCCTGAGTTCTCCTGTGCTCTTCCACTCTGGCTCTGGAGCCACTGTGCCTAACATGGCCATGGAGTGATGGGCAGAGACCCTCTTCTTTGTGCAGTGCCCCAGTCACCTGTATCAGAGGATGCCCATGAGCTTCTGAGTCTAAAGTGACATGAGAAAACTCAGAGCTTGAAATCTTAGGTAAGAGAGAAGAGCTTTGTACAAGGGGATGGGTTTTCCTCCTGACAGCAGATGTCTTTTTAGGAACTCCTTGATTAGACCCTGGATGATCAAGAGGTTGAAGGGAGATGGGATATTTACATATAAAAAGGAACTCTACTTTTGGGATCAATTAGACTATTCAGGGTTCACACTATACCCCCTTTTTCCCCCAGACTTTATACAGCTCTTGCTAGGATTAAGCCTCCATCGACTACATTATCTTTACATAGAGGCTGGATCTAGTGTTACACACTCTTTATTATCTCTTCTTTGAGACTGTGCAGGCTATCCCCTTGAAGTTCTTAACCCTTAAAGCACTTTATCTAGTATTTATTGTTTCTTCTCCACAGGCATCTGAGATGGCAGCACTGGTATACAGATCCCACCTGTCCTCGTTCTCCATAAGATCATCATCTCTTCCCTCAGCTTTTTCTGTACACAGAGGGCTTACACCAGCATCAGGCCCTGTTTTCTAATCCTTTTCACCCCAAGAAGTGTGCACCATTCTGGCTTGACTGGGGTGGGCTGCAGAGTCCCTGTCAAAAGTAAACGTGTTCCAGCTGCTGGGATTTTGATGCATTTGTTTTGAGGGATGTAAGAAAGGCTGTTAGTGGCTCGGGTGATGAAAAGGTCAGGGCTGACCATCTGAGGAAAGCGGAGATAAGAGGAACATGGAGTAGAGGGTTACAAAGTAGTGACCGGCTTAAAGTTTTCTGCAGCAGCGCTGCATCTACTGAGTGTTACAGGGTGTTTGAAACAATATTTGGAAGTTCCTGGGTGCAATCTTATGTTTTCTCCTAAACTGACAAGTTCTGGAGAAAGCAAGAGTCCACATAGGATCCTGGACCTGGTTTCTCTGTGCATGGGCTCCAACAGGCAGCTGGCACAGTTTGCTGCACCACTGAGTGTTGAACCACCTTATTAGCCAGAATGGCTGATTCCAGTCATGCCATTCCTCCTGTGCTGCCTTCCCTATCCTGATAAGACCACCGCTGACCCACATGTGAGAAGAAGATGGGATTTACTGAGCAGCAGTATCCATTCTTTGGTGACATTCCCTTCTCACTGTTCCCAAAATGGAGCAGAGAAATATTTCTCCTTGCCAGGCTCATGCAAAATGCCAAACTTTTCTGAGTTGCTTTATTCATAATTTTTTAATAGCTTCTGGCTGTGGACATTGGAATCTGCTCCAGTGCTATCATATTGACTTACGTCTATTTCAGCAGAAGAAAGTGATCAAAAATAACATCTTGCAGTGATCTCCAAATTCTCATGCACCCTCAGCTTTTAAATGTCCCCGGCAGCATTTTCCTGGTCTCATCACCAGATGAGATCCCTAGCTGGTGTTAGTTAAAGCATGCTCACTACTCCAGTCTATTTGTGCCACTCTCTTGCCATGTCTTTGCTCCCTAACTGGGCATGACAGAGCTGAAGTAAACAGAGCTGCATTGATTTTAATGGTTCACTCTCATCTGAGAAGGATGGGATGGCCTTCTTAGCTTTCAGCTCCTTGGTTGTTTGCTGGCCAGCAAATGGCACATATACTCTCTTTCTCCCTGCACTAGATATGATTCTCCTGCAGTCATGCTACCCCAGACCGAACAGGAATAATCACAGCTCCTCCTGCACTGACAATGGTCACTGATGTGAAAAATGCAGAACTGAACAGGCTACGGCTAAATGTGCTGGAAATATGAAGAGGAGAATGATCTTTGGCTGTGCATCAAAGAGCATTAAGGCATTCTGAAGCAGATTCCTCTTGCTTTCTGGGTTCAATTCAGAAGGGATTTTCTAGCCTCAGAATCAAGCTCTTCACTGCATTATTTCTTTCCTGCAGGAACTGTGAAATTGTAGGTTCTGTGCAGGACACAAAAAAGCCATGAAGGGGCCAGGGTGTATAGGAGTTTCTGTGGAGATGACAGCAGACCTTCCTGCTGTTCCAAATGTGCAATGCTGCTGGACCTGAGAGGCATCATTCCTAGTGAATTCCAACAGGGGAGACTTGATCTCCATTTCTAGATATTCACATTGCCTGTTCTTAGTCAGCTCATACTTTTCTAAATATTTTTCCTCTTGATCTCTTAAAATAGTTTCCCAGGCTGTCTCTACTGCTGATGTTAACATGCTCCAGTCTGTGTTCCTTTTTTATTATGTCTCTTTGTCTCTTTTTTTTTTTTTTAACAAAAACCACATAACTGCCTTATATAATTCACTTTTGAGTTCATAAGCTATTTCTCCTAAACATAGTCTTGATGTGGAAACATGCAAGGATGCTTCTCTGGCTTTCAATGTTTTTCATTTGTTCACTTGGTTGGTTTTTCTGGTTTTTGTTTTTGTTTTTGGTCCCCCCCCCCCCCCCCACCCCGGCGGTTTTTTTGGTAGTTAAAAAAAAAATAAAATATTTCTTATTATTATTATTATGGTTTTGCTTAATTGTTTTTATATTCTGGATATATTATGTCACCTAAACCTGTGGCTTTAATTCACTCTAACAATTCAGTACTCCTTCTGCATACTTCCTGATACCTTGCCTAACTTTTCCAAAATTACAATTTCAGCTGCAATGCAGCATGGCATCCTTGGTATGAGCTAGAGAAACCATACTTAGTCTCAAAATAATCAGCATTTATGAATAATTACACAATCAATTACGCATTGTTTTGTTGTAAAACACTCATTCTGTAACAATGATCAAAGTATTTAATGTGGTTGTTCCCTTCTTATTCATGCTTATTTGTTGTTCATATTTCATTTGCCTGCTAAGACCTGCAATTGCTGGTTTTGATGTTACAAGTTGTTGGATATTTCTTCCTTTCAAGTCTCAGTGTTTGCCCCACATCACTGAGTGCTTATTATACCTAACACTTCCTTTTCTAGATCTGTTTACACCTATAAATATGCCTAGTTTATCATTTGATATTGTCCCCCATTCCTTTGCCAAAGCTTGTCTGGCTTTTATCTTGCATTTTAAGCTAGTAAATATGAGTATTCATGAAAGATGAGGAACATAACAAACTTGTCTCTAGTTATGCAATCAAGTGTAAGTGTGGCTGCCTTTAAACAGAATGTGTCAATTCTGTGATCTCTGCGATTTCCTTTAATAGGCCTGTTGTAAATTGTCTCCTGTTACAGTGCAATACACATTAGGTGTATTCTTAGTAATAAGACCACTGTTCATGAATATATACGAGTAGTTATTTAGCACAGGTGGGAAATAACAGCTTTGGCTGGATCCTAGGCAGGATTAAATGGATAGACTTCCCCTGGACAAGCTGGTTTAGATGCAGGGGGAAGCATTGTCCCAAATGTACCAATAACACAGGTGGGTGTCACCCCCTAACACTGACCTGGCTATACATGGGTATTAAGTAGCATGTGCATTTGAAGGAATGTTTTTTCTTGCCTTCTGATTTGTGCCCTAGATGTCCTACAGTGTTCCTGGGTGTTTTTTTGGGCCCTGACACTCCCCTCTGGTTCAGTTTCATGGGGTGATCCCTCTCTGCATGTCTCCAAATGAAGGCCTCTGTTTAATTGGCATTCTTGGCGCCAATGCTGCCACACATTGGGAGTGGCAGTCCTGGTTGTACCCCCCTGTGTGACACTTTCTGGGGGTGGTGGCAGTGCTCAGCTTGCTTGCAGCCTCATGAGCACTGAGCCACACCTTCCTGCAGGTGCAGAGCCAGTGCTTCTATCACTTCACCCCATGCTAGTTCATGCCCATTGGATCCTGCCTTTAGAGCTGGGTGGAAAAATGTGACATTGCTGTCATTATCACCTGCACCTTGAGCATCAAAGTCAACACATAGAGGATAGGATTAGAGATAATCTTGATTACTCACACACATGAGGCCTAAATTGAGTTTGTGGGAATGAATGAATGGGATTCTGCTGGCTTTCACAGGGGCTTAGGTCAGGCTAGAAGGGTACCTGGAGCACCAACACGAGAAAACATCTTTGAAGTGTTTGCTAAAGCACTGAAATATTGTCATCTTGTAGAAAGTTTAGTTTTAATTTTTTTTTTTCCGTTTTGCCTTGTCATTATCTCTTCTGGGCTGGGAAGTGGAAAAAATAGCAGCATGCTGTCACAGCAGGTATTCTCTGAAACCCAAACACACACACACACACACATATCAGAGTTTATTTGGGGCTGTTTGTGTTTTGTTGACAGAGCCTGCTCACTCTATGCCTCACATTAGTCATATTCTGTCATGTGTCTGAGCTGAAATTCCTCACTCAATGAGTTAGACTGAGACAGCATCACCTGGAAATGTCACGTCCCTCCAGTGGGACCAAGCCAGAAGGTGAAGGATATATCCCTGCTCCATATGTGCATTGCACTATTGAAACTGGCCAAGGAGAAAATGGGTGAACAGGTGTGGAGTGAGCAGAGGGGGGATGCAGCAGGTTGGACCTGCATGAAACAAGGACAAAACTATTCTTCATCAAGAGGGTGGTTTAGAGTCCCATTGTTTTGCTCCTTCTTGAGGATGAAGGTTGTAAAACTCATGTGAAGCAAAGCAGCTCCCTCTGACCACGAAGATCAGATGAAGTGATTTCTCTCTCTTCTCTCCTGCCAGGAGGAGCCAGAAAGACCCCGAGGTGAGTCTTGGTTCCACTGAGGCTTTCCAGCAGAGGCCACCAACCTCTGTGATGATGGGTTATAGAGCCAGTGACTGGATAAACTTCCTTCCTCCTTGTTCTCTTCCATTTTTAATATTAGAGCCTGGAAAAATGTTCTTACAATAAATAACAGTGAAGAATGACAATATTTAAATTATTTCAGGACACACATTCTATCCCTCTGTCATCAACATTACTGTTTGAAAGCTGGTTTTCATCTGCTCCTCTGTGATGAATTTTAAAAAGGGATCTTCTAAGTGCATATCTGGACAGAAGAAATCCCACCCTAAAATTCACTGGATTGGTGTCAGATCCAGAGCCTACTGGAAAGAGTGGGGGATCTCCTGGTGAGTTTGGTGGGGTTTCTGTTCAAGGTCTAAATGTCCAGTTCTCTGAATAATCCCTGTGATTATTTGTGTACCTCTCTTCATTGATCATAAACTTTGCCTCTTGCTGTTGAGTCAGGGGGAGCCATGCAGCAATTTGAAGGACTTACCTGCCAAGAGAGTAGCCTTGCTGTAAAAGCTGTATGTCTTGCTGTCTGCAGTGCTCAAATCAGTCTCAAGTGACCACATGGAGTAACTGCACAAAATGTTTCATCAGACTTCAATTTTCTGTTCAGTGTTTACTACAGATCTTTAAACAATTTTTGTTCTTTCCCATAAGCCTCTTGTTTGGCTGCAGTGTGAGGGGAACAGAACTGGAGGACTTTCTCCCTCTCATCTGCAATTATTTGTAATATCTTGCATCTTAATTTGCAGCAATGGAAAGCAGACAAAGAGCCAGCCCTGCTTCATCTGATGAGAGCTTTGACCTGTTTTTCTTGGGTTTAAACAGCTGTAGCACACTCAAAGCAAAGGCAGTCAGACCCCATTGCAAATTATTCCTAAATTCACCATTGGATGCTCTTTTGGAAAAATCCATTTTGCACTGCTTGCATCTAGTTTTGAATGCTTACATTGTACTGTGTATAATTTCAAAACTATTTTCAGTGGTCATGATTTTTTCCCTGGAGTGTCTTCCCAGGTAATCAAATGTTAAGGTTTTTTGTATTTCAGAGAAGCTAGCCTTTGTTTTATTAAGTGCTTTGCATTCTTAACATGATGCTCATCTTCACCGATTCAGTGCTTAGAATCATAGAATACAATGATAAAGCAATTTGAGCTGGAATTCAGTAATTTAAGATCATTGAGTCCAACCATTAACCCAGCACTGCCAAGCCCACCACTAAACCTTGTCTCTTAGTGCCATTTCTATGTGTCTTTTAAATGCCTCAAGGGACAGTGATTTCAAATACTTCCCCGGGCAGCATGTCCCAGGGCTTGATAACCCTTTTGAGGAATAAATTTTTCCTGGTATTCTAACTAGTACAACTTGAGGCTGTTTCTTCTCATCTTGTCCCTTATTAATTGGAAGCAGAGACTGACCCCCACAGCTGTCCCCTCCTGTCAGGAGCTGTGGAGAGCCACAAGGTCCCCCCTGAGCCTCCTTTTCTCCAGGCTGAGCCCCTTCCCAGCTCCCTCAGCCTCTCCTGGGGCTCCATTCCCTTCCCCAGGCTGAGCCCCTTCCCAGCTCCCTCAGCCTCTCCTGGGGCTCCATTCCCTTCCCCAGGCTGAGCCCCTTCCCAGCTCCCTCAGCCTCTCCTGGGGCTCCATTCCCTTCCCAGCTCCGTTCCCTTCTCTGGACTTGTTGGTCTCTCAAGCTGTGAGGGGCCCAGAGCTGTGCCCAGGATCTGAGGTGTGGCCTCAGCAGGGCCAGCACAGGGACAGCCCTGCCCTGCTGCCACCCCACGGCTGGGCACCCTGGGCTCGTGTCCAGCTGCTGTCACAGCACCCCCAGCCCCTTTTCCAGCCACTTTTCCCCCAGCCTGGAGCTGGGGGGTTGCTGTGACCCGAGGGCAGGACCCAGCACTGCCCCTGGGTGTCCCTCACCCCAGCGGCCTCATCCCATGGATCCAGCCTGTCCAGACCCTCTGCAGAGCCCTCCTGCCCTCCAGCGGATCCACATCCCAGCCCGGTGCTGCCAGGGACTGACTGAGGGGCCCTCGATGCCCTGACCCACACCTGTGCTGGGGGTGTTGGACAGGCCTGGCCCCAGCACCGAGCCCAGGGGAGCCCCGCTGGTGCCAGCCCCGCTGGATGTCCCTCCATGTGCCACCGCTCCCGGCCCTGCCCTCGGCCAGTTCTGCCCCAGACTCGGGGCCCTGCCACGAGCAGCCGCTTTCTCCAGGAGATGCTGTGGCAGAAGGTGCCAAAGGCTCTGCGAAGTCCGGGCAGACACATCCACAGCCTTTCCTCAGCCCTGAGCAGGTCACCTTGTCACAGGTTGGGCAGGCAGGACCTGCCTCTCCTAAAGCCAAGCTGGCTGGGCCTGATGCCCTGGCTGTCCTCTTCCTGTCCTGATGGCACTCCAGGTTGTCGGAATCTGTGGGTGTTGGTGATTCTGAGATTGTAGAAAGTCTCTGTCTTTCTGCCCCGCTGCCAAAGCAGAAGCCATAATTCGTCTGTGCTGGTTTCAAGGTTGTTTATTCTTGCTTATCTCTAACATGTTCTGCTGCCCTGCCGCAGCTCTGTCCTGCAGGGCAGCGTGTGGGGCTCTGCCCTCAGTGGGATGGTACAAACATTAAATACCAGAAACTACGTGTACTATATTTACAATAATGTGCCAATATCTATCATCTACGTTGGACAGTGTGTTCCCAGCCTAAACCAATAGAAAAATGCCAACACCACAGTGAAACATGGAGGGCATGAAAAAGGAGGAAAAGGACAAGACACACCCAATTCCTCCATCTTGTCCCCTCTGAACCCGTAATCTAGAAATCTAAAATTTTACTTTTGCACCCGTGTCACACTTAATTATTACTCTTATCAAATACTCAAAGCTTGTAATTCATCCTGTAAGATTGAAAACTCCTCTCCATGGACAGAGATCACAGACAGTGTCTCTCGGGGCTCTGTCCAGGGGGGTTCCTGACCCCCTGCCAGGGTCCCAGACCTGCCAGGGCAGCCAGAGGGAAGCTCTGGATTCCCACACAGGTGACCTGTGCTCCATGGCCTCCTGGCACTGGGGCAGGGGACACGCCTGTAATTTCTTAGAGGAAAGGATGGAAATTCTCCTTAGCATTCCTTTTGTTGCTGATGAATTTATAAAAATAACTGCATTGTCAGCAGCCAGATCAAGTTCCATTTGGGCTTTGGACCTTCAAATTTTCTTCCTGCATAGCCTCACAAAATCTTTGTTGTCTTCCTCAGTCTGGCTGATCCTTCATCCAAAGGTTGTTAGCCCGCCTTTTTTCCCTGAATTCCAGACACAGGTCTCTGTTCAGCCAGGCCAATCTTACCCACTGCCTCATCTTATGGCACATGAGGTCAATCTGCTCCTGCACCTTGAGGAATATCCAGTGTTCCTGGATTCCTTTGTCCTTCAGGAAGCCCTCCCAGGGGACTTTCTCTGCCAATCCCCTAACCATGCCAAAGTCTGTCCTCTGGAAATCCAAGGTGGCAGTTCTGTTGCACCCATCCTTCTCTGGAAATCAAAAATCATCTTTCCATGATCACCAAGCCTAAGATGGCCTCCAGCTGTCCCATCACCTACCAGCTCTTCTCTCTTCCTGAACAACAGGTCCAGTGGCCGTTTTCCCTCATTGCCTCATTCAGCTGTCAGCAACTTCTCTGCCACATGCTTCAGGAATCTCCTAGACTGTTTTCTCTGTGATCTATTGTATTTCCAGCAGTCACATGGTCAATTGATGTCCCTTACAGAACAAAAGACTGAGATTTCTGCCTCTTCCTCCTGGTTAGGTGGACAACAAGAAATCTATCACCATGATATCTTGCTGGACCTCCCCCTGGTTTCTGTGCATGAACCATCAACCCTTTTGTCAGCATCATCAAATTCTACACAATCAAAACACTCCCTGACATACAGGCCTTGCATCCCATGGAGCGATCAGTGCCTGAGAAATGGGAAGTGTTTGGTTAAAACAGTAACTGCTACTGCTAATTTTTCTTCTTACCTTGAGCCATATATGTTCTTATCTCTCCTGCTTGGAGCATTGCACTGACTGTGGTAAGGGGAAGATTTTATAAAATCATTGCAATTTAAGGAGTAATTACTGCATGCTGTTCAAAATTTTTCACCTGAGTCTCTTTGGTCTGAATCCAACACCCAGTGACTCTAGCAGAGTCTTCGCCTGGTCTGTAAAGACATTTTATCAGCTTAACCACAAAATCAGTGTTTCATGGAGGAACAGTAACATTTCCCAGTATATCCAGAGTGGAGTATGACTGTGTGTGCTTATATTAATCCTAAGGTGTTTAAGGTTTCATGCATTGTACCTCTTCCGGTAAGCACACTAAAAAATCAGGTGGCATTAATGGTGAAAATGCAGAAAAATGCTACAGACCCTCAGCCAGAATGACTGAAGTCACCTGCTGTCCCCTGAGCAAATAGAACTGGGAGGGAGTGTGTTGGAGTACAAACTCATTTCCTGTGGCCCCTCTTTGAAGGAAGTCTGATAATTTCAGGATCAGAACTCACTTTTAAAAAAACTTCTGTAAATCTAAAAAACCTTCTACCTGTAAATCTAAAAGTACCAGACTCTTCCTCCTTGCTTAAACAGCTGGCAACCACGGACCTCCCCCTCCTCCCCCAGCGGTTTCTGTCATGACACTAAGGAAGGAACAACAACAAAAAAAAGGGATGATGGCAAATTGTTTCTTATCAGAGGAAGTCTACTTCATAACTGACTCACTGGAATAATTATCTGTCAAATTGTGTGTAGGAAGAGTGTGTGTTTTCTTTCCTCAGCCTGAATTCATTATGATTCTTACCAAACTGGACATTCCTTGAAGAGGATTTCTTTGCTGTTTAGCAGGATCTTGGTGTTTAGGAAGGTAACTGATTCTTGGAGGGAGCTTTAAAATCCCTGTACCATGGGATTTTTATTTTGGTGAGCAAGGCTTACCATAATTTGCAGGAACAGTGTGACCATGCTAGATTAGGCCACTGGTTATTTTCTTCATGATTTTGATGGAGTCCATCTGCAAGCAAATAAATGAAGGGCAAAATCTCCAAAATGCAGCTAGGCAGTTTGATCAAACTGTGACACAAGAGAGAACATTTTCCTCCTAATCCATGTGAGCTGTCCATATACCCAGTAAATAATGAGGTATGTGTCTACCAGTTTTCTAAAGCTATTTTAGGAACTGGATGAATAAACAGGAAGGAAAAAATAAAGCTGAGATTTGTTCTCCCTTTCCCATTCTTGAAGAGAGCATTTGACAAAATTTTCCTTAAAATGTGAAGTTTTAAACAAAACTCAGTCTACTCTTGGTTGTCAATGTAGCCAGGAGCACTGATTATAGCCATCAAGTCATTAATATTGCATAAAACTCACAAATGGTGTGCAGAGAGCCTTCACAAGAGATGTCCATGTTCATTAAAAATACTACCTTTCTTTCTCTTTAACATTTTGGCTTGAAGATTTGTCTCCATCCTACATCAAACAACAGGGTAGAAAACAGGACCCTAACATTATCCAGCTCACTTCCACCTTTTTATCTGATTCTTCTTTAAAGAGCTCTTGGATGGGTGATCTGTTGTTTGTCATTCATCACTTGTAGTTTGCTTTCTTATTTTCTTCTAAGATAAGTCATCAAAGAGGAGTGGGGGTTAAAATACAATTTGGAATAGCATCACAGATTGCAAGGCCAATGTTGCCTGACTTCCCACATGGTTCAAGCAAGTGCTCCAAGCTGGCATTTCTCATTGCCCTGTGGTAGTAAATTACAGTAGCTGGTGATAGCAATCAGAGATGAGGAGAATAGTCTTTCTTTCCATCGCTTTGCAAGGTAGAATTCAGAAACATTTCTCTTTGCCAAAGAAGAGCTCTCCACCAGGCACTGTGTGTGTGTTTAAGTAAATAGAAGGAGATTTACCTTCTGAAGCTGTGTGAAATCATTCAAACTTGACATCATTCCAAGACATTGCACGAAAGGAGGTTACACTCGCTATGCCTTAAGCCAGGGCAGAAATGCCACTGACCAATCAGCTCTAGCATGTCAGGAACCCCAGAGCCATGGAAATTGCTATGAGTAGCCAAGCACTTGCCTCTTTATTTATCAACCATAAAGTTGTGCAAAGCCTGTTGAGCAGGCTTTCTCATACCAGACCTGGCTAGGATGGACTTGTGCCAGGAAGTCAGTGGTAGCAGATGAAACCACCTTCAAGAGAAAACAATGTTCTGAGTTGAAATAAATCATATTTTAAAGGTGTCTGAAGACAATTCTCAAGTGCTAATCTGATCTCTACAGTGTAGAACTATTGTGACTGGGTGTTGTCTGCTCACATGGTGAAGAAATCACATAAGAAATGTTCTCTCATTTCCTCCAAGGATTAATTCTTCTAGGTGCAAACATAGAGGGCTTTACACCTAAACCAAATGTGGACTTGGAGGTCTAGCTTTACAAATCAGTCACTTTACTCAGGAATTTCCTTAAAGGTTCAGTGGGACTGGGAGGCACAAGCTGAACCTTATGTTGGCAGCGCTCAAAGGATGTGTTGTAGCCAGTAGCTTTGCATCAAAGGAAGGGAAATTGTTTAGGACTAAGAGGTAAGAAAGAAAACCTGCATGCAGGAGAAACTCTGGGGAGGTCATTAGCAAGGCAGGATGTAACTGTCTGAGCTGGTGTCAGAGCAGGACACAGGTCTTGTTGGTACATATGTGGAAATGCAATTAAATGCAAAGGTGCACGTCTATATAATCTATATCTAGATCTGTATATATCTATTATCTACATCTATGTGTATCTATTTTTATCTACATCATCTATCTGCATATATATCTATCTATATCATCTGTATCTATATCTTATCTATATCTGTATCTGCATCTCTATCTCTATGCTTCTGTGTGTACTTACCACCTCAGCAAGAACGATCTATGAAGGAACAGAAGGGGGGCTGAGAAGAAGGGAAAAACATCAAAAATAGGTCTAATTATTTTCTAATTTTATTTCCCTTTGCTAGCTGCAGTTCTCAGAAGGAGTGTTTGCAAACCAGCTTGTAAATATGCCAGTTTAAAGTGTATGCAAACACAGCATGGCCTTTGCACGTCCTCAGAAGAGCTGAGTGCACAGGTGAAAGCCTGTGTTTCGCGGATGTGTCTCAGTGCTTTCGGCTCTTCTCTTTTCAAATCCTGTCCCACTGTGGTTCAGAGAATATCTTTAGAAGTCTCCTTGTTTGTGGTGATGCCCTGGGAAAGCAGCACTGTTTTTCCTTCTGCTGGAGGGGAAAAAAAGGTGGTTATCATTCAACATGCACAAAGTAATGGGCAGGTCAGATCTTCTACCAGTCTTTGTCCAGCAGCTAAGTTGCAGCAGTAAGGATCTGACCAGAAGCAGCCTGGTAGTGTTAAAGCCAGTAAAGCAGGGCTGGGTTACACCAGCTGGGGATCTGACCACTGTCTATACCCTTAAAAATAACCCAAACAAACAACACAGACTCTGCTCGAGCCCTGGTGTGCTTTTTCAAATGGTTCATAAATTTATTTGACTGGATGCCCAACATGGACCACCTGCTATGTTGATAGAACAAAGAAACGAGCTTGAAGAGTGCTAAAAAACCTGAAGGAAGAGAGGGAGAAAAGCCCAGCGTCTGACTGACATCCTTGGTAAGGGGCAACCTTGCTGCATAAACATAGGAAGCAGCCATTCTTTTTAACTTCTCATTTTCATAAAGGTCGTGTCACCAGCTGGTCTGCCAAGCTTGTTTTCCCCCTGACAAAAGAAAGACATGCTCCTTGTCAGTACCAGAGGAGCTGGAGGTAGAAATGAGTTTGGTTCTCCAGCCAGACCCTCCATTGTTTGGGACATATTTTATTATTTGAATTCAAAGTCTGGAAAGCTCAGACTTTTTGGATTACTCATATGAGTTATTATTAGTACTCCTATTACTTGTGTGAGTTTCTGTGTGAAATGCATGTTCCTAATCTTTAGTTTTCTCTGAGACAGTCATTCCCTCAGAGGTGGATAGCAACCAAGACCTTCCCTCTGGTCCATGCTGCCTACTGTTCATGGTCAGGTTTCCAGACTATGACTAAGTAGCATGCTGAAAAATTTGTCTTGACATACACCTTGGAGAATATAACACATGTAGAAATAATTTCACTAGGTTTTGGTTTTTCTCCCTGAATAAAATGCAGCTGTTAAGCAAACTGCAAATTCCACCAGCCCAGAGGCCTCAGCACAACACATGAATGTGAATTTATCAAAGTTCTGGTGAATAAGATGAGAAAGCCTCCTGCATAAGCAGGGGGAAGACCTGCATGGGTCTCACACCAGAGTAGGTAAATGAGAAGAGCTACAGAGTACCTGTTGAATGTTTTTAGGTTTTCTGTAAACTTTATCTTCACAGAGTGCATTCGGAGTAACAGAGAAGAGGGTGAGGTGCAAATGCCGTAAGTAGAGGCCAGAGATACCTCATTAAGACCTACAGTCCCAGTGCTTCAGAAAACTTTGAGCATTCTCTGGTTGCAGAAAGGAGATAGAATGATTTTAAGGGCTGTGAATTGCTTGTTCTTTTATATCAGAGGTGTTAGTGGAAATCTCTTTTTGCAACTAATGATAAAAAGCAGGTTGTCTTCTTATGGCAGAATATATTTTGGTCCAATTGTACTTTTTTTTTTTTTTGTGTGCCTCGTAATAAGCTTGCTCTCTCTACTTCTAAAGTACATGAATCATTGTATTTATCACTAATATGTGCTGGAGTTGAAAATAATTTCTTTATTTTCAATCATTCTCAGTCCTGCTGGAGTTATACTTGTCCTGGACTGCAGCTTGGCTTCCAAGTCTCACTTCTTGTAAATGGAAAGGAACCTTAAACACAAGTCTGGATATGAGTGTTCTCCTTTGCTCTTCCCCATCCCATTTTCCCTCATGCAAAAGCACCTTTGGAGCTTACTGTTGGTTTATGTCTGTGATATTTGGCTATAATTAAGATTTTTGGGGTTTATTACTTTCTGGAGAAGAAGTGTCTTACAGCTAAGAAAATGAACCTTTCTCTACAGCACTATTACATTTTGGAGAGCGCTCCTCCAGGAATGCTTATATGTAAAAGCCAGTCCTAGATGGGATGGATCATTGTGGGAATGAGTGAAGAGTTTAATGCCATTAAAATTGTTTTCTCCCTGCCAAGACTTCTCTCAAATGCTCTTGTAACTTTCACCAGCTCTGGTGGTATCAGGACAGGGACTGGCAGGACTGAAGTTTTAGCAGTTTTATGTTGTTGTATCATGTACAAGCTCTTGGTGTGTCTCTGTATCATCCGTTACCATTTTACCCTCTGATCCTCCCCTTTTTTCCACCTTGTTTTTTTTTTGTGGGATATTGGTCTCTCATATTGCATTCCTGTCTCTCTGCAGGACGGTTGCTGGCTGGTCCCAGTGTAGAAGTTGTAGCTGACCTGTAGTAGGTGACAGCTGAAGAAATGGACTGATGGCAACCTCAGAAAGCTGGACTAAGGGAAATGCAAACCCCTGTGTCATGGGTGGGACAGGATGGATGCAGAGAAAGATGCTTAGGCAAGGAGTACCAGCAGGTGGGCTCTCCAGGGAGGCTCAAGTTGACAGGGCGCACAGCTTGGAAAAGGGATGCTGCTTTGAGGCAAAAAAATGCACATTTGGTCCTTTGGTTGGTGGACTGAACCAAGACTAGGTCGCCCAGAGAGGCCATGGAATCTCCAACCCGGATTATTCTGCTCCTGCTAACCCTGGCTGTGTGTGGGGTGGGCTGGAGGCTGCCTGAGGTCCGGGCTGACCCACTCTACTGCTGCCTGAAGTTCAGACAGAGCTCACCATGGCACCACTGCTTATTTCCACTATTTTTCTCCTCTGAGAGTTTATCTGCCCCAAAATTTATCTCTTGAAATAAAGTAGTTTATAATATTTTCCACTCACAAGCCTTTAACTTTGCGATGCTTTCCTCAAGGATAAAAGCAGTGGGAGAACTGCATTTTTAAAGGAATCCCCACTTGAGTTATGGATGACATGCTTGCATGCTTGTGAAATGTGTTTGCTCAGAGTTCCTTTGTTTGCTGCTGCCAGCGTTGTGGTGATCTTGTGCCCATGTGGCTTCCTGGTGGCTTCCCCGAGGCTCCCTCGGGCACACACAGCATTGACTGCCGTGAAGTTCACCACGGGACTGAAGTGAGAATAATTTAGCAATCTGAAAGATGGATTTCTGCTTGTCAGAAAGGCCATTCCAGTGTCCAGGGTGCATCCTCTGTGTTAATCGACAGGTGAGGAAATGTAAAGGCTTCTTCACACCCTCCTTGCTGTGTATTTCTTTCAACTAAGCCATTGTATTTCTGTTTCTGAGGGACGGAGGGAAGATTCTGTATCTTTTGTTTCAAGGCCTTAGGGTTAGAACTTCATCTTTAGCTGTCTTTAGGTTGCTACATCAAAGTAGGCAGTAAGAAATTAAAACCACCCGGATAACATAATAAAAAAGAACAAGCCATTTAGGAAAAAAAAAAAATCAATATTTTGTCTTTTAGATCCCCAGTGAGAAATACTATTGTAGAGAAGACAGAGGGGAAAACATGAACAATGGGCTCCTCCTGCCCTAATTGCAAGTACAGCAGGCAGGTCAAGTGTGAATTTGAGAGACAGAGGTATGGACTGTTTTGTAAACAGGACAGAGCTGCTGAAGCAGAAGGACAATAGCTAAGGAGCAACCTGTAGCTAAATCTACCTCCAAGAAATCATATCTGAGGAAGTAAGTATAATTCCTGATAAACGTGTTTTTGTTTTATCTCCTGCTGGATGCCCTTGCTGCATTTTATATGAAGCTCGATTGTCTAAATGGGTGTCATGTTTTGTAAATACTTAGAGGTGTGGGAAAAATTGGTGGGGGAATGGCTGATTTCTGGATGTCACTTGGATGGCGTAAAAAAGCAGCTGCTGGTTTGCAGAGCTGCAGCAACTGGACCTGACCAGAGCAGGGGTCTTTGGGGCCATGAGAAGGTGTTAAAATCTCACTGGGCTTTCCTGTCCATGGAGTGTTTAGTCTCCAGAGGCAGAACAGCAGTCACATTTTGAAACACCATGTGTTTGGGTTTAGGGGCATCTTTCCTACCCATTTAGTGAATATAGCCACTCTTCTTTATTGACATTATGGAGTGAAAAGTGACTGCTCCACCAGCCAAAATAAATTAAACCTACCTTGTTAGGATTGCTGCCTCTGAGCATTAAAAGCATGAAACACGCTCTGGGCAGCAAGTCTTTAAATACACAGGGAAAAGGTGCAGAGGTTAAAGAATACTCAGATAAGTTAGATATATGCAAGTCAGCAGGGCCTTGTGAAATTCACCCTGGAGTACTGCAGGTACTGGCTGAGGTGATCTCTGAGCTATTAGCAATTATCTCTGAGAGCTCGTGGAGGATGAGTGAGGTCCCAGCGGATGGGAGAAAGGCAAACACAGAACCTGCCTTTGAAAAGGAGAAATAGGAAGACCCAGGGAATCACAGGCCAGTCAGCCTGGCTTTGATACTGAGAAAAATGCAGGAGCAAATTATTGAACAATCAATTTGTAAATACCTAGAGGAAAATAAGGTGATAAGAAACAGCCTGCATGGGTTTGTCAAGAACAAATCACATCAAAGCAATCTCATTTCCTTCTTTGACAGAGTAACTGGCCCAGTGGATAAGGAGGAAGAAGCAGATGTGATAGATCTTGACTTTAGCAAGGCTTTTGACACACATCCACATGACATTTTCATAAATAAACAGGAGAAATATGGTTTCGATGAAGTTATTATGTCATGGGTGCAAAACTGAAAAATTTGGCTTATCAGTAAAGCAGTTATCAATGGTTTGTTGTCAGACTGGGAAAACATATCAAATAAGATACCACAGAGGACTGTCTTAAGTCCAGCATTATTCAATATTTTCAGGTTTGATGGTGGAATATGTAGAAAACTTCAAAAAATTGCATATGATACCGAACAAGGAGGGGTTACAAACACTTTGCAGAACAGGATTTGAATACAAAATGGGCTTGATAAATTGAAGAAAGTCTCTGAAATCAATAGGATGAAATTCAATAAAGCAAGACAAGTGCAATGTATTACTTTTGAGGAAGGAAAAATCAAATGAACAAGTATTAAATGGGAAACAACTAGTTTGAGAGCAGTTTTCATAAAAGAGGCTTAGTACAGAGCACAGGCAAAATGAAATCCAGAAATGTGGAGAGTAAATTCCACGATTGTATGAATTAATAGCAAATATTGTGAATAACTGGGAAATAATTATCTAGTTCTGCCCTGAGTGGTGGAGCCTGACCCAGGAATATTATATCTGTGTCCAACAGTAATGGCACATTTTGAAAATCATTCTCCTTTAGATGGAGAAAGAACAAAGCCTAGAAAACAATTTCTATGAGAAAAAGCTGAATTAACTGAGTATGGGCTTTTTTTACTTAAGAAAAAGTATAATGCATCTACAGTATGCAAAATGTTATTTAAAGCCTTGTAAAGAAAAGGGCACGTGCCTGCTTTCCCTGTTTAAAATGGTGTAAAAAAGAAAAAGAAAAAAAAAAGAATGGAATAAGCTAAAGCAGGTAGATAGATGTTCTGGCTATGGGGATGATACTGCACTGGAACAGCGTTTCTGAGGATATTCTGGAATCCTTGTTTCAAGTCCTGAAAATGGGTCAGACAGACATCTGTCTGTGATGTGAAACAGATGTCCTCTGGAGGGTACTCCTACTTTTACATTTCTACATTAATTCATACTCCTCAGTCAAGAGAAAAGCTCACATGAACAAGTTAAGCAAGAATTAAATGAATGGATAGAAATTTCCTCCCAGACTCCCACTTTTCCACTGCAAACTTCTTTTTTTTTGGATTTATGTACACTTACCACACAGTCCTCTGTTCTCCTTTTCACCTGTCTTTGCCTTGAAACAGAGGGAAGAGTTGCTAGTCATTCCATAATTGTATGAGAGATTATGAAGCTAGACAGAGCTGCCTTCTATCCAAACATGAAATTATGCATGTTTGTTCTCCTGGGCTGGTTGCTGGTGCAAAATCAAAGACCAAAAGACTTAAAAAAACCCCCAAACCCCAAACCTTTTTAATATTATCTGCTGTAAGCTGCTCTAAGATACAGTTTGTTGTTTTCCTCTTTTTGTTTTTGACGAAGATACACAGTCAGAGAATGAAGCTTTATAAACATGCCTCCTCCCTTTTAATGATAGACATGGGACAAACTGGATGGTACTTTTATGATGTTTTATTGGTGTCATTTTGAACTAGTGTGTTATTTATGGGACCATCCTAGACAGAACGCAGCAAACCCTCTGCATCTTGTTTCTGTGTGAGTGTGCATCCCAAAACATAACTTTGAAATACACAGTGAGAAGTACGATCTTCATTTAGGGCTGTAAGGCCAGAAATCTTAGTCATCAAGTGTTGCTTTGTGTGAAGACTATGAGAAGAAAAAGCCACTTTTATATGACTGTTCTAACAAATTTAACTGCAGGATTTGCATTATGGGGGATTCTACACTCAAAGAGCAGAATGTCTCTTCTCCTTGATGTGTTTGGCTTTGTGATGATACCTGCACAAAATAAATTTGTCAAATCCTTTTTAAAAGGGCTACGAGGCTGTGCACACCAGTAAAGAAGTGCTTGCCTGGCTGTGAAACTTGGATTCTTTCCTTGCATCTCTGTGGAACCTTTCCAGGTGCAGGAACCCGGGACGTTATATTTTGTGTTGACATTTGTGGGGATGAGTGTACTTGCTCCCAAACCTGGGACTTGGACTTCCTCCTAAATGTGGAGGTCTAGGAGCGGAAATGTCTGTATTTGGGGAAGGAGTATTTATCTGCCAGGTGAGCTGGCCTGTAGGTGTTTGAGTGGGATCAGCTCTCAGCTCCTTGGGAGGGGTTTGTCCAGGATGTGGGGAGTGTTCCCAACCATCCAGAGGGAGCCAGGTCAGCTGGAGCCAGGCTCATGCAGGATGCTAAGGCTGCCTTCATGTGATGCTGTGTTCGTGGGTATAGACATCTGTGCCAAGGTTAATAGTGTTACCAACCTTCCTTTTCTTTTGTTTTGGCTCACATTTTTAACCCCCATGCTTTAGTTTTACCTGTTTTTAAAGTCTCACATTACCATTTGCAACTGCGAGTTTGTCAAAACTGAGCCCCTCAGGATCTATTAAAGTGCCAGCAATATTTTATACACCACTAAAGTCTTGCTAAAAGACTATTTTGAGACTTTACTGATACTGTGAAGAAAAATAAACTCATAGTTAGTAACCCTTACATGTAGCATGGTTGAGCTGATAGGAAGATGCACCACTACTCACATTTATGGTGAGGTGTACAGTACATAACTTTTAAGAGGGAATTTTGGAGCAGAAGGTTTTGGGAGGTCACTGGCAATACTGTTGTTCACTTGCCAGTGAGAAGATAGAACCATATTTAGAGCCACTTTTACCCCTGTTTTCTGTAATATAATGGGTTTTGAGCTTTCATTAGCTACCACAAATGAAAGATTTGTGGTAGTATGGAATGAAGTGGGTTCTTCTTACCACTTGCAAAAGGTCTTATTAAACATAAATTAAAATAAAGCTTCCTGGATCTAAATATAGGCAGGACTAAATTGGCAGATCTTAGTAAGCATGGCTGCTTAGTAATGGAGATAATGCTGAGTGAGCTTTATAGAAGGGGAAAAAACCTAAACAACAACAAAAAATTCTTATCTGAAATGCTGCCAAAAATTAATGCCTCTTTGAATGCCTCCCCTCAATGAAACACCATTGTCCTTGTTTTCCATCTCAACCAGCTGGAAACATCTCACCAAAAGACA
This sequence comes from Taeniopygia guttata, assembly GCF_048771995.1. Classification (NCBI taxonomy): domain Eukaryota; kingdom Metazoa; phylum Chordata; class Aves; order Passeriformes; family Estrildidae; genus Taeniopygia; species Taeniopygia guttata. Next base: position 77,477,481 of record NC_133063.1, read on the forward strand.
TTTTCCCCAGTCTGAAACATATCCATAGCCTGTTCCATGCTAAAATTATCAATCATATAAGTTGTGTCCTGACAGACAGGAAGAAACCCCACCAAACCCCAATCTAAGACAAGAACAATTCCTAAACCATTTTTTTAAAAAGAATGAATGCTATATTCACAGAATAACTCATCTAGGAAGGAGTAACCTCTAGGTAATCAGCTGGCCAGGCAGCACAGAAGACACCCACCATAGATGTTGTTAATCTTTAATTGTAGGGGTGATGTTGCTTAAGAGGGAAGATCTGTTCTTATCTACGGCATTGGCCAGGAGGGTTTAAGTCCATTTCTAAAACCTCTGAAATGATCTTGCTGAGATTGAGTCTTTTCTTTATTTTCTCACCCATGTTCCCTCAGCTCAAGCCTTCAGGCTGAGCTCTGTGTTGTGCCAGAGGGAAGCACTTTGGAGGGGCTGGGTGGGCACAGCCACCCTGCAACTGGGACTCTGTGGCTCTGCCCATTTCCAGTGACTCTCTGAGCTCATTCCCCAAGCCCTGAGTGGAGAGATGGTGTCTTCTGCAGATTTCTGGCTGTGACAAATTACTGCAACACAAAAAACAAGAGGGGACAGTCGTGCAGATGTTGCAAGGTTATGCATGGAAAAAAGACAACACCAGTGAGCAGAAACTCAAATTATTTCTTGCTTACCAGCATTACTTTATTCGATTACATCCACTGAATTATCCATAAAGGCAGACTTTGTGGAGAGGTATGGCCCACCTGTGATACATATATAAATATATACATGTATATGTTTATACATATCCTGGGGATAAATTTTAATGAGAGCTTCATCACAACCAGCTGGTGTTGTTTGAAACAAATTACATTAATAATGCGTCTGAATTTTCAGCACAAGACCAAATAATGAGAGTTGTAAAGCTGCAACATAATGTGGAGTCAACAGTTTAATGGGCTGGCACTCCCACCTTAGGCAAGGCTCTGAATCTTCCTTCTTCTGTAGGATGGGGTTTGACCTCCCTCCTCCACACCCCACTGGGATGTCACGGGGGTGCAGTCTCCTGGCACTGAGGAGAAATGCTGAGATATCTGACAGAGAGGCCTGTATTAACACCTCAGGTAGCACATCTATTTTGGGGCCAGCAGGCTGGCAGCTCCCTGCTATGTCACACTTCTGTTCTCTGTCTCCCTGCTTTGGTGCGCTCTGGGTCCTGCTTGTGCTGCCCTGTGCTGTGTGGGAGAGATGGTGGAGCTCACAGCACTCCTCTTCCTCTCTTGCTGGCCTGCAGTGGTGGAGGGGCAAAGGCAGGATATGTTTTCAATGTGCTGCCTCAATCAGGGTCTGAGAGGTCCAGTGAGGCACTTTGACAAGGATCTGCACTGTGCTGACAGTGTTATTTCCATGGTGGAAAGGCTCCACTCCTGGTGATGTGGAGCACAGGGACGTTAATGTGGGGCTAGAATGCAGCAGCACCTCTGTGCTGCACACTTCCCACCCAATGTTGGAGCAAACCTCCACCAGGATGAATGGATTTCACCACTCTTCCTGTTAAATATTCTCAGTACATGTGTCTAAGGTGTGCTAGAATGTCTTCCTTGCTTCTGTGTGACTTCTGACTGAAGATCAGTATGAACTCTTTGGTGCTCCCTTTCTCTTTCTTTGTGGGGAGGCAGCTCTCCTTACAAGCCCCACTTTCTGCCTGGCTACCCAGATCCTATCAGGAAGACACGATGAAAGGCAAATATGTGTGTCAGTGTATGCACAGACACAGGGATGCCCATGCCTGGGACTCTTGGTAAATACTTTAAGTGTAGAGTTTCTCTATAAATATTCTATTCTCCATAACCTATCTCTTCTACTCAGTCACTCTTGTCTGTCTTGACACTTAACTCTTGTGAATGTTTTCTTTACTTTCTAGATCATCATTAATTAAAGGACTTCTTGATTTTCCACAATACCTTCCTTTCCCCCCCCCCCTTTTTTTTCTTTTTTTTTTTTTTTCCCGAGGCTAATCTTCAATTAATACAGAATTGTGAGCATATAAATAAAAAAATGTCTGTTGAGTGTTTTGCAATAAATCTGATCATTCCTCATACTGCTGCTCAGTATATCTCCCCTAAGGTATGCTGAATTTGATCAAATTACTACATCACCGGAACGTTGAGTGTTACTCATTTGTGTGCTAATTGCTCTTAATCTGGGCCCTTTTAAAAAGGTCGTCAATTAGACTTTATTGAATTGTCAGCCTTCCTAGCAGAGAAGGGAATCTGGTAGCTGGTGTAATGATGTCACAGATGGCTAAATACTCTGAAGTCTGAAGGGAAAAATGAATTAAATATAAGTTCAAGTTACACAATGTGGTGTGAAAATGTGGGAGCCAGGCTTTTTGTGGAGGAAACTACTGTTCAGAGCTGATTGAAGCTGACTCTAAAGACCTCTTTTATGGCACCCTCTGGAAAGAGCTATGAATAAATGACCCTTTCTCATCTTATTCCCAAGGTTCACCTTGAAATAGGTCTCTTCTATGTGGAGCAGATCTTCTGCCTTTTTAAGAACATCTCAAGGCCACCTTGCTGCTGTTTGTTTTCCTTTGCTGGAGGTTGGGCCAAGAAGATGAAAACTTGTAGCATGAATTGCTCAATACCCACCAGTTCTAAACTTTAACCTTACCTCAGCCAGGAATTTTTGCAGGTGTTTTGAGGACCTGGAGTAAATGAATCCATATTTTTTATCCTTTTCATGGATTTGCTGTATGTTACTCCTGTCAGTGTTTCTCCAGAAAGAATAGGTGAGCAATTTCATGTTTTCACAGATTTTTTTTTTTTGATAAGCAATTTGGTCTGAGGAAAATTTTGAATGAAGAACATTGCAACCAGAAGATAAATGGCAATCAATACTTGTTTCAACATGATGTATGCCTGAAATTGTACTTACCTATGCAAAAGCACAATAATGATCAAAATTCTGACATAAATAAAGATCTTTTAAGTTTCTGATAGTCAGTTTCTTTTGTTATTTGACCTCATTTATTATTGGATATGTAATTTCCACTGCACATTTAGCTCACATGCTTATTAGTCTTATCCAGTTAAGTAACAGAAATTCATACCCCTTCTCTTTGTGATATTACACATTTGGAGAGTGTTGAGAAAAGCCATAGAAAGGAGATGTAGTCATTATCCTGATCAGAAAACAGGGCAAAATGACAAGTCGATGGTGTGTGTACCTTACAGATCTCATTAATGGGTGCAATTTAGTTAGTCCTGAGGTAAAGATTTTTCAGGTCTTTTTGGCTGCATGGGAAGAGAGGCCAAGTCTAACTTTAAAAGGTTACCACCTTTTATAAAGTGTACTTGAAACTTTGAGAATTGTGAAATTTAAATGAAGGGCAGGGATGGTTACTGCGCTTTATTTTTGTTATTTTTCCTCCTCATTCAAATAAGGTATGTCTGGGATTGGAGAGAAAGAGACAGAAGCTATCTTCAGAAAGGACAGGAGGGTTCCAAACAAGGCAACTGAACTAGCAGAGAACAACACACTGTACTTGTAAAAACTTCCAGTGGCTCTGTTAGCAGGGAAGAAGGAGCAGCAGTGGTGCTGGCAACCTGTTCAGACAAAACTTCAGGGTTCTCTCCTGTGCACACAGTTTGGCTGGCTTTGCTGTGGATCACAACCTCCTTGGAGAATCCAGGATCACATTCCTGCCACAGGAGTCCCTGGTCTCTGTTGAGTTCTCTAATTGACACCCATATGCAAATACGAATATGGCCCAGTGGAGATTTTTGTTAACAATTGTGAGATATCGGAGGCTCATGTGTGGGGATGGCTGGAGTATCTTAGTGTGGGAAGCACTGGGGAGTCCTGACTCTTTTTTCGTGTTGATTACTGTGAGATATGGAATTTCCTGTTTTTTTTTGACTTCAGGATGGATTCTGATTCCTTTCACTTTACTCCTGAGCTGGATAGTACCTTGTTCCACAAGGAGTCCTGTTAGTTCAAAGGGATCATTCATTGGTGGGAAGGTACCATTCAACACACTAAAAACCTTGGAATCTAGTCCTTAAATAAAAATTTCTAGCTAAACTTTATGTGTTTATGTGCATGTCTGTTTTTCAGTTGTTTTTTTACAAGAGACTGTAGTTTGCCCTTTTAGACTTCACTGAAACCTTTCATTTCCTGTGCTACTGTTAGGTCACAAAGCTTCATAATGTTCTTCCTTGTTGTTGTTTGTTTCATGCACTGAATTAGAAATTAATTCTCCCTCAGCTTCTCTTGCATGTGCTTCTAAAATTATATTCTCCATTTAATGTATTCCATGGTATGTGTGTCTCATCAAGTGTGACAGATTGGGGTGATTCTGTCAATAATTCATATTTGATATCAAATAGAACAAAGTTAAGAGGGAATTGCAAGGTAATATAATCCCCATCCCCTTTAAGCAGATGAAGTTGGACTAAAATTTATGTCTTCGACCAGGACGCTTGACATTCAAAAGCCGAATCTACCAGCACAGGGAGCTGCTTGTTTGGAAGTAATATGGGAAGCCAGGACAGAGGATAGCAGTTGATATCTTCAAAAGAAATCCTGTGGGCCTCACTTTTCAGAGGTGAGGAAGCAACCATAGATCTCATCAAATTCCAGTGGAGTCCCAGGTGCTCAGTATCTCTGAATTTCAAGCAGTTAAGTAGGGCATGCAAACTGGGATGCTGCAAGCTGACAACAGTTGAGGCTGATCCACTTGAAGGTGCTGCTAAAGCAGTTATTGAGACTAAAAGCTGAAGGGAAAAACACTGAAATCAGTTTTGTACATGCCAAAGAGCTTTCAAGCATCTTTGGCTTCTTTGATAGAGTCTGAGATTATTTGATTAGTACAGAGAAATGGCAGTCAAGGAGGGTCTGATTTATTTTTTTAAAGCAGCTCTAAATGGTTGGAAGATGTGAGGACAAGATTCTGTTTCTGCTCTGTCTGGGAGATGAAGTCTTCCTGCTCTATGCCAAGAGTTTTCTCCATGATGCCTGATGGAAAGCAGGGACTCCTGCTGGGCTGTGCAGGCTTTCAGTGAAGCAGCTGTTCTTCAGAAAGGGGACAACTGAAATTTCACATGAGTGCTGTGCATGCAGCTTGACCTCCAGTGCTTCACCAGGCATCTTTTCTCCTGCTATAATTGGTCTTTCTTCCATGGGCATCTGCTAGAGATTTTCTCTTATTGTTTTAATCCAGTAAGACAGAGATATGATAACGAACCCTTGAATGTTTCTGAGAATCAGAAATGTTTTGTAATCCCCTGGAGACCAGCAAAAATATAATTTTGCTGCAGTAGAAGCAGTAGCAAAAGTTCCTTTGAAATCCCATGTGTCTGCCCATGAGGAACTGTCTGATACTGCAAGTTTCTCCCTAATCTCCTGTGGGATCCTTCTGCTGTGTCTGCAAGGTTCTGCATCTCATGATGCCCATCTTTTGTAGTTGCATAACACACCCTGAAAATGTTCTGCAATTTCCTGTGGAATTGTCTGTTGAGGAAGTTACACTATGAGAAAAAGCACCTTGAGATTTTCAAAACTGTAAAGTTCTGGGCTCATGGACTTTTCCCAGCTCCCTGTTTTCCTCAGCCAGGCTAGGAACAGTTGCCTTTCCTCTCCAACCAAGGCACCCTCCCCTGGACCAGGACTGCTTTGCTGAGGCCTCTCAGGGGCGGATTTATGTGCTGACAAAAGCAACCACGTGTAAGGAAGCAGTCTGTCTCTCAAGCTTTTCTGTGGGCTGAAGATTCCTGCTGCACAGATGCTGCTCAAGAAGACATTGTGTAATTCAGCTGCAGGAGTCTCAGAGGGCTGTGAAAGCACAAATCTGTCTGGGACAGTTGAATGTGGTGCTGTGTGGCCATGGAGATGAATCTCTAAGCTTTGATGACTTTGAGTCTTGTTGATAACACAGGGCAGTACAGGGAAAAGCACTGTGTGAAGAATAGAGAGGCTGCCTCCTCCTTCAGTTTAGGATGGGTCTGACCCAAAATGAAGCACTCATCACCTGTAACAGACAAATTTACCCTGCTGTTAATGCAATATTCCCCTTGCTAAATGTGTTGCAGAGGTGATGAAGCCACATGCTGCAGCGAGGCTGGTGTTGATTGAAGGTTTTTCTCATTAAGGGTGCAGAAAGTGCAGAGGGAAGATGAAAACAATGTGCGGTGGTAACCAGTGCTCAGTGTGTCCAAAAATGTCAGGGTCTCTTTCTCATATGGGGAAATCAGAAACACACACACCAACCCTCTCAAATGTGGTGTCAAAGACCCCAGTCAATTTTAGGAAAATACATACTGGACTCAAAATTTCAACTTGGTGCTCAGTCTGTGTTACCCTCATGGTGGATTTGCTCAACAACTCACAGTTGATTGGGCTTGATTCTTCTTTCTTTTGCAGCTTTAGGTCAGCAGTTATCTGTACAAACTTTATAGGATTATCATCATTAAAAACTCTATTTGTTCTTGTTTCAGTGAGAGTAAACTGTGTATCTGCAGTAAGGCAAGATTTGGGTTTTTGGTTCTTGTTTTGAAGTTGAGTCTGATGGAAGCAACTACTCACTGTTTTTCACAATGCTTGTGCTTAGGACAAAAAATTAGAGTGAAATTGTGGGGAGAAGAGGATTATGCTTTGACTGTAGTGAGGAAAACAAACATTTCGAGTGACCTGAAATGGGGGAAAAAACCAAAAGGAAAATTCTGGGTAAGGATTCTAGTCACCAGGTAACAGAAATGCCTGAAACCAGGCATTTACAGGCTTTTATGAAAGTTTTTGCTTTGTGTTACAGCGTAGAAGAATAATGATTTGACACACAGGAAGTTGCCATGGAGCAGAATCATCACCCACTGACGAGCTGTATTGTCTCATAATGTGTCACCCTACAAAGAGTCACAGCAAATGGTCAAGATACTCTCTGTGGTGGTGGGCCAAGACCATGGCACTGTCTTGTGACTTAATCAAAAGGTGCAATAATAAACATCTCTTCTGCCTGTCATTTTCTATTTCACTGTGTTTACCCCAAAAAGAGGATAACTTTTCAGAAAAGAGTGAAAAGTTGCAAACAAGAACAAAAAATATTTTCCCAGGGTAGAATATTCTGTTACATAACACTTTTTACTGTGTGCTGGAAGGGAAAAATACACTTGAAGAGCAAGATGAAAACAAAACTCTGAAGAAGTGAGTTTTGAATGTATCCTTAATGCAAACTGAGAAAACAGAAGTTAGAGAATGTAGATGACACACGAGTCATGGCACTCTGCTTGCAGTTTTAAATGTCATGTGCTGTAGACACTTTTTTTGCTCCCCCAGTCCACATGAGAAACTCAATGCCTCTCTTCCCCCTGACCATCAGCCTGCAGCCTATGGTCAAAACACATTGTTCTGCTTTCCATTCTCCAGTTTTACTTATTCCAGACCAACTAAACTGATTCTTTTTCTTTGCAATCTGGAAATCCAAAAATCTCAGCCTAATCTTTCTGCTTCTGATGCCTTCCAAGTTTTCATGAGGTTGTTTTATCTCTTGCTGTTATTAAAGAGAAGGTCAATGCTACTCCAGTTATTCTGTAGATTTTTACCACTCTACGGATGTCAGGAATATTCTTTTTATCTTCTATTTTGAGTTCCCTGTTAATCATATCATGATGCACCTTCTTCAAATCTATAGTTTTATTGAATGGTGTTTTTAATCTTTGCAGAACTCTTAACTAGTCACATCCATAAAGAAATGAAAAAAAAAAAAAACACCCTGGTATCCACATCACCTGATGTGGTTGGTTTTTTGGGCTCTGCAAAGATTAAAAACACAGTAAAACTTGAGAGCATCCTAGAGGGAATATAGAGGTTGCTATTAATATGTTATTCTTTTGAACAGAACTGATCTGAGGGTTTGGCAATAGAGGAAAAGTGACTGTTTGAAGGAATAGACAAGGTTGAGAGTTTAGATGGGTATGTTGTGGTGAGAAGAAACTGGGAAAATTAAGAGGGCCAATGCCGAAGCTGTTTCTGAAGCTGTGGGCTCACCCCCATTTCCATATTCTTACTTCCTGTGGTAGGACTGCAGTAAAATGATTGGGGTGGTGTCAGTGGTGGGATGTCTCCTCCTGTGCTGATGGAGAGTGCTCTGTGGGAGCCAGGCAGATCACTCACGAGGTTTCACAGGCTCGTCCGTGGCCAGGACAGTTCTTTGTGTCCCTCTTCTGGAGTGGCAGCTCCATGCTGCTGTTGCCAAGGCTGATGTTGGCTGCTGGTGGGGAGGGACTGCCGCCCTCCCCCTCTTTGACACAACAGAGCCACTTGGCCACAATCCGTGACATTCAGACCAGTAATAAACCCCTTTTTTTACCTCATACCTCCTTTTCTTGATCTTTATTAGCCGTGGGTGTCTCCCAGAAAATGTGGCCAAGAGCTTGGGTGTGCACCAGCCCAGTCCTTCTGCAGGAGATGTCAGTGCAGAGTTCCAGAGGCTCCGCAGAAAAATGGGAAAACGGGGGAGGAGGGACAGAGAAGATACCAGACAAGAATGGACGTGGTGTCAAACACAGAGGAAAGGAGGAAGAGAGCAGGACAGGAAGGGGATAAGCTCTTATAAAAAAGAAAGAAAGGGCAGGATGGAAACACAACAAGGACAAAGAGCATTCCTGTCAGGAATCCTGGGGTCTCTCTTCAGGTCTGAGCACAGATTTGTCATGCAGCCTTTGGAAAGTCATGTCACGTTCCTGCCTGCAATGTGTCCTCAGGAGCCTGGAATGTGAGCTTAGCTGCTTATTATTTGACTCCTTATTTACAAAGCTAGGAGGGCCTGTTTTGATCTTTTATTCCAACTCTTTTTGCAGTGTATGTGGTTGAACTTGCTAAAATTAATTCCTGCTTAACCTGCAGCCTATTTTCTAAGGAAAAAAACTCCAGAATTTATGGGGGAAATTCAGTGCAAATCTTTAAATCTCAGTTTTTGATTTTTTTTTTCTTTCTGCTCTAATTTGTTTAATTGTTTTACCTTCAACTTCAGTAAATGTTAAGCCTCAACGTCTCTTTGTCTTTGGACCACAACCTCCCTCGATTACCAAAATTTATCCCTCGTAGTTGGTTGCAATCTCTAATTAATTCATCCCCTCTTCACGCATCTCTCCGCAGAGAAAGACTTGATTTATTTAAGCCACCAGGAGCGTTTCCCGGCGCTTTAATTGTCCTCGCAGGCTCTTCTGTGGTTCAGCTCAGCAGCAGCTCCCTGGATCTCGGGGTGCCGGAGGAGGAGCCGCTCCCAGCGGGAGCAGCGCACCTCACAAAGAGCACAAAGCCCCGTTTGTGGGCAGGAAATCCTTTGTGACCGGCTCCTGTCCTCCTCCTCCGCCGGGCAGGCGTGACCGTGGCTGCAGGCAGCGGGAATTGCCTTCTCCTTCCAGCCCCTGAGCGTGTTCCCGCATCTCCCCCGCGTCCGAGCCCGAGAGGATGCGAGCATCCTCGGGATGCTCCTTTGTCCCAGATGGCTTCAGGAAGCGCCTCGCCGTCCTGAGGATGGAAGCTCCCTCTTCACAGCAGCCTTTGTTTGGTCCTGTGTGTTTAAACATTACTTTGCAGCTGTTTCCCACACACTTTTTTTTTTTTAAATTATTATTATTTTTTTTAATCTGTCATTTTCCTACATCTGCTGATTTTTGGGTAAAAAAATATGCAAAGATTTGTTAGATTTCCTCGGTTTTGTTTTGGGTTTGGCACTTTTTAATTTTATTTTTAATGACACACACATGCACACAGATAAAAATAAAGGGTTAGGAGCCATTAAATAGCCCAAATTACAAGAAGTCTGGAACCAAACCCTGGAATCAGAACAATTCCAGGCTCCATGGGAGCTGAGGCTGGACCTGAGTCCAAATCCACATGCTGTGGTTTGCTCTCAATTACAAGTTGGTCCAAGCTAGGAGTCTCGTTCAGGGCAGAATGGAACATGAGATGAATTGGGATCTGGGTCTGAATTTTGCAGTGCAGACCCCCTGACAACTGGCAGTGACAAAATCCACTTGCAAACGAAGAAATTATGTGGGTGAAACATATTGCCAATGAAAAACCAAGGCAAAGCTGCAGGAGGAAAATACAATTCCAGCCTAATTGCCAGGGCTGATCTGGAGTTGTTGAATTGGCAGGAGTGATTTGACTCAAGTGCCTCAGATATTTCAAACACCCTGGACCATACTCTCCTCTTGCAGTTTTTACGTCTCTGTGACTTCCTATTTCAGTGACTATTTCCAATTTACACAACTTTAAGTGGTGAGAGGATAGGTCTTCTGACATGACCAGCATCTGATCCATACCTAATAAAACATTTACTAAAAAAAATAAAAAAATAAATTGGTTTACATGCAGAGGTATGCATAAAAATATACCTCACAGTCCAAGTAAATATGAAAAGGCTGCCAAGTCTGCCCATATAAATCTCAATATTTACAACATTTAATTAAAAAAGAGAAGTATTCACACTCCTTATTAGGAAGGGAGGTAAAGGTTAGATTATTTAGCGTTTCCAGAACAACCAATGATATAGAAGTATCTGTTGCAAAACAAAAAATATTAACATCTGTGATCCATTTAGAAGAAATGTAATTGATTTTTCGTTTAATTGCCATTCCAGATCAGAACAATAAGCTTTTTTTTTTGTTTTACCTCTGCTATATATAAAAAATTTGGTTTTGCTGCCTTTTCTTTTTTAAAGAAAACACCCAAAACATTAAAAACAATGTCTATTATTCAATTAATGGGCAGATAATATAGTTTGTAAAAAAAGTAGGCATTAGAAATAAATTTTTAAAAATTCATTGCAAATAACAGGTTTTGCTGCTTTCCTATTCACAACTGACTTGTGAGCTGATCAATGTTTCTGGGAACATATCTCACCCTCAAGTTTGCCAGTAAGCCTGGTGAGAAAAAATTTCTAAGACATTTCCCTCTGTGTATCCGTTGTAAGTCTTTACAAACTTGGTCTGTTCCGGAGATTCAGTGGGTTTTTTTATTCGACAATTTGAATCTGGATCCTTCCTGGCACAAGAAACATAAATTGTTTCTTAAAGTTCATTCAGTTACTTCAGTGATGGGATGCAGTTTCCAAAGCCTCTGTGCTGTGAAGTTCTGACAATTTTGCCAGTTAAATCCCTTTGTATGAGCCTTTTCACAGCATTTCATAACACACTTGCAATGGCAGATGCTCTGATTTAATTATTAGCTCATACTTCACATAGTTCTATTTTCTTACTTGATGATTTTTAAGACTGATTGTCTGAGGCATCTAAGTATTTTTCATAAATTAATTTCTTGTAATATCAGGTATTTTTCTAGCAGTTTGCTTTTGAAGGTGTTTAGACATTTGCCTATACTTCTGATGGATTTCCAGATTTCACATCCATATGCTAAAGTAGAAATAACATCCAAAATATATGAAAAAAAAATTCTAAACCTGAAGTTGTAGGCTATTCATGATGAAATTTTGAATAAGCAACAAGCTGCAGCTTTCCCCAGGGTAATTCATGATACTATTTTCCTTCTGGATCTCCTTGCTGGCCTCCTCACTGCTGTCAAACACAGGAAACCAATTAACTGCCCTTTTAAACATAGACATACCTGGGAGTGGCCAAGGTTCCAATTAGACAAGTGGTTTTTCCTCCCTGGTTATTTAACCCATAAGTTTTTGTGGTGTCTTGTTTTCAGGTTCACCAAGTTATCACTTTGGACAGCTTCTTTGCTAACTCACTATCATGAAGCTGAATAAAGCCATGCAGATATTTCATCTGTTTATGCTTTTTTATTTTTTTTCCCCGTGGTGAAAACCCATGAATTTAATGCTTCAATCTGCAATCAGAAATATGACAACCAATGACTGACTAATAAGACAAGCTTCCTGCCTACTTCAAACACCCACAAAATTAAGAAAAAACAGAGCGTGTTAATTTTTGCATGAGGCAGATTTTGTGTTAAGAGAAAACTTGCCTGCATTCAGGTGCTTGAACGGATGATGAGGAGCACAGTTAACACTGACGAAATGATACAAAGGACTCAGTCGTGGAAAGGTGTGGCTATTTACTTTCTGCTCATGCCATTGGGGAGTGCATGAACCTGGAGCAGCAACCAGAATTTCTCTGTGCCTCTGGTGTGCATGGTGTTGGAAACTCTGGCTTTACCCTGTAGGGTACCTGACACCTTGTACTCCTCTGTCCACATATTCTTTGTGCATCCTCTGCTGTTCATTAGACAATACTGCAAACAAAACACCCAATCAAACAAAATATTTTTTAAAGCATAAAGTAATTACAGAAACAAGGGAGCATTTGCCAGTGGAGCAGCTGGAGTATTTGACCAGGCAAACGTGTCTGTTTCTGTCGAGGCTGCACGAGAATTTCTGTGGAAGAATGGACTCTCAGACCACTGCAGCTGCACCTGCGATGCAAAGCAAGGTGGGTGTTCTGATAATTAGCTGAGCACCCCAGTTTGGTAGGAATGGGCAGATCCATAGCAGGGTAATTTAGCAGAGTCTTGCTGGAGTCAATGGAGATGCTGCAAATTACAGCAGTCAGAAGTCTGAAGTTATACCCCTTCTTAAGGGACAATTTTTCTGTCTCTAGGTACTTTAATCACGTAGAGTCAATGTGACCAAAATGTCAGCTTTTGGTGCAATTTATGTACTAAGTTCTAATGCTGCTTATCAGCATTACTTATGCCTGAAGGCTTCGTTCAGATGTGGTGCCTGGCAATGAATTACAGCTGTGTTGTGATGTCTGCAATCTCTGGGTGCCTAAGGAAACCATCTTTCTGCATTCTAACACCACAATTGTTTGCCAGGCAGAAAGTGATTCTTCTCACAAGCATGATGTTTTTACTCCTTGTTTAAATAACAAAGCAAATAATCGTATCTTCTTATGATGAAAGCATCTTAGCTCACTTAGTTCTAGACATCTAAATCTGAGCTAATCATCTGGGTTGTGTTTTATAGGCAATGGAAAGGAATAAATCTTTCTAGGGTACAATCCACTGACCTACTTGAGGTGTCTATCTGAGGATGAGATGTTCTGAGGGTTAAAAATGCCTGTTAAGGCAGGCCGCATTATTGCCTCTGGTAGTGATGTCTTTAGCTTTATTTTTCCAACATTGAGACTATTTTCTCTTTCTCAAAATCCCTGAGGAGCAGGCTCACACTCACCTCCTCCTTCTCAGCCCTTCTGATTGTATAGACCTACAGCTGCTAGAGCTTGATGCAGTTGTGAATCTGTAGCAGACACGTGAACCCACAGTGGTGTGATCAGCACAGGCACGGAGCCATTTCGTGAGCCTGGATGCAGCTTTGGGCACTGCTGACACAGACATTCCTTTCCTTCCCATTCTCTTTGGCACTAGCTGTCCACTCGCAGCTTCTGACCAGCAGGTTAGGTTTGCATCCCAAAATATCTGTGTTACTGCCCTTGATTAAGATTGGAATGTCCTAAGAGTGAGAAGAATTTTTTAATTTTTTTTTTTTTTTTTGAGTCCAAAGTCTGAGTTTTGCCTTTGTGGTGCAGAAGGCTGATAACAGCAGCCGCTCAGTTTCTGTTGTTACACTTCAGGGACATCCAGATGGCATGTTAACTTCTGCAGCTTCTGAAGGATCTGAGAGAAAGCTTCCGTGTTTGCCCAAATTAAAAAACAAAACAAAACAAAAACTTGTGAAAAGTCCTTTGCTCTCTTGACGTGGTATAAAAGCATGGCACTTCAAAAAAGGTACGGAGACTTGTGTATGCAGCAAGCCCAAGGGAGAGTGCTGTGCCATATTATTAAAGTTAGTCAGTCTTATGAGTCTGATTCAAGAGTTCCATCTTTCCTTGCTGAAGCCTTCTGGGCCAATTTGTATCTTTTATTTCAAGAACAGAATGCAGGAGATTATTTTAAATATTTTATATCTTCATCAAGGTCTTTGGTGAGCTTAAAGGTGAGCGGCTCATACAGGATGTGCAAAGAACACTGTAATACAGTTTAGTTTTTCAATATCCCATTTGTTGCATTCTTTGAGGAAACAGGAATGTGATTTCTTCCTGTAGCTGTGCAAAATTTTTGTCATTTGTCAGACACTGTGACTTGGACCTCTCTCCTGGACACCAAAGCTTGTGTCTTCTCCATTGACCACTTGAGTACCTTTAAGGAACTTTGATACTGCTTCGGTTTTGTGAAATTCTGCACCTTCATTTAATTCTTGTGATCATCAGATTTTGCAGGGCCTGCAAATGCCTTGTAAACCACTTTTCTGCTGGGGACCAAGCCAATTCCAACAGCAAAGCAGACAAGTGGCCTGGAAATTACTTCAGCCAGGAATACATGAATGGTATTTCTATAGTTTTTGTTTCCTTCCTTCTTTTTCATGCTGGCACTGAGAAAGTAAGAGCTCAGCGTCCAGTTGTCTAATCTGATTTACAAATAATGTATTTCTAGGTTGTTTCCCACCTCCTTTGAATCTAATTTCCTTGCCAACTTTTTTTTCCTAGCTGATGTCTGAAAACATTTTCAAAGTTGGTGTTTGGACATCAGTTTATGAAATGTCTGTGCAGGAAGATCACTCTTCTCAGTCTGAGGTCATCATTCCTGCAATCATCTTATACTGTTTCCAGTGCTTTGTTTTCCACGGGCCATCAGTAACATTTGTCAGACTGTTTGGTGGGTCTGACTGACCTTATCTGCCTTATCTGTAAGCACTGCATTTTTCTAGTTCTCAATCTTTCTGAGCAAAGCTTTAGCATCTTTGTAGAGCTTGAAACCTCAGGCATTGCAGATGTGCCAATACCTGAAGTGGAATTGTTCAGCTGTTGTCCTATCTCATGCAGGAACTCTGGAGCTCATCAGTGTAAAAGTAGCAAGTGGCAGCCCAAGGTCTGAGGCTAAATGCCTCTTACTGTCCTGTGGGTACCTTCACTTGCTAACCTACCAGGGTTTTCCTGAAGATTTTTTTCCCAAAGAACATATTTTTCTGGGGTCAGAGTTGGCATTATATTCTACAAATTTCACCAGCATCCTGTAAAAAAGGACAGAAACAGCAAATATTCAAACAGAACTCATAAGTGTCTTCTGATTTTCATTTCAGTGACCATGGATCATAAATGATCTGTCTAGCAAGGTTATCAGATGTAAAACATCTTCTATGGAAATTCACAAAAAAAAGAAAAGTCATCCAATTAAAATTTTTTCACTTCAGCTTAATCCTTTAGTTATTTTCTTTCTATGGCTACAGTTCTGGTTCAGAGAAAGATTTGAGGTCAGTGTGGGGCACTCAGTGATGAAACTGCTACATTCTGACTACAGCAGGCGCAGATGTGAGTCTGTTACCCAAATTGTTATTCGACTACAGAAGCTGTTGTGTCTTGTTGCCTGTAGAACAGCCCAGGGCTGCCTCTGCATCTTTGGCTGTCCTCAGGGGCACTTACCTTCTGTTGAGCTCCTCTCTCAGCTGCACCACAAGTCACAGTTTGCATCCACACCACAGAACATAAGGATGGCAGAACACACCCAAGGCAAAGCAATCCCTCATCCTGACTTTTGACAGCTCCCACGTTCCTGAGGAAAGAGGCAGGACACAGGTTTTGCACCGGTATTTTACCCCATGTGTTCATCTGGTTTCTAACAAATCCCGAACTTCCTCAATTTATCTGCTTAAGGATGTTAAGGGTAAGTCGGTTTGGACTTAGCACAGCGCTACAGACACACTGTCAAAAAAACCCAATCAAAAATGCTTCCTTATTTCATACAGAATTCATGGCTCCTGGGGCATCTTTCTCAAAGTTTTCCTCATGTGCAGGGATATTAAACCAGAAGATTCCTCCAGACATAAAATTTATATTCAGACTCAGGTATGCATTTGATATCTAAAGCACAGTTTGCAACTAATTTATGGTAGGTTAGGGGTGGAAGCAAACAAAAAACTGCAGCTGTAGACACCCTTCAATTTGGAAAAATCAAGGCAAAAGTTTTAGTTGTTGGCTTCACCAACTCCGTGTTGTCTATAAGGCTGTAATTACCTTATTGCCTCCAAGCTTCTTCAAAGGTTATTCTACATTTTTGTGCATATAACTGGACTGGCCTGACCAGATTTAACTTCATGTGACTGGATCTGTTCATGGAGGATTAGATGACAAATCCTGCAGGGTCAGTATAAATCAGATTTGATACAATCATCAATGTGAAGGTATCTCTTGGTTGGCTATAGGGAAGATGACCAGAGTGCTGCTCCCTCTGAAGAGAGTGTATGGAATGCCCAGGAAGACCCAATTATTTTTAATTGTGTTTCATCACTAAAAAACAATTTAACTGATCCAATTCATGTATCTTTTGCATTGCCCTCTACCTATTCGTGGGTTTGAAACACTCACTCCTGTTTTTAATGAACCTAAAGAATGATATTGATTAAAGTGTAAAAACATCTAAAGAGCTCAATGTCCTCAGCTCAATAAAATATAAACATTTGTTGAGTCTAATTTCAAAATGCAGCTCTGCCTTGTTTGGTTTTGAATTTTCATGATTTTTCTCCTAAACTGGTCACTGACTAAACACATAGCTACCACAAGTTTTTGATCTTATTCAGTTTGCTGTGTGGAAGCTGAGATTTTCAGAAACCACCAAATAGCTTCTTATTCCCTATCAGGTCTGTTTAAAACACCTCAGATTTGATACCAAAGAACCTGAACCTCTTCCCTGCCAATTCATGGCCTCTGCCTTTGGTTCTTTCCTTAACAAACTTTGGCATGTCTTCTGAAGAAATTGTCCATGGAAGCAAGCTGGAAGCAAGTGAGAAGGCCACCCCCTCTTCTCCTTGTCTAGTGATGTTATAAAATACTTATTTTAGTCACTAAAAAGGGTCCCACTCTCCTTGTAGGTGCTGACCTGTTTGTCTCTGTTTACAAAAGATCCCTTTTGTAAACATGATTCTTCTGAGACGGGTTCAGAGGCACCCACCAACTCTGCTCACATGTACTGTGACTCACCGAGCAGCCACTGATCAGGACAAAAATTAAACCATGGACTAAAAGCTGTCTGTTCTCACTTGATCTTTCATCTGCTGCTCTGAGCCTGTGGTGGTAACCTGAAGTCACTTTCAGCTCCACCTGCAGATGCCTTCTCACCTTATGAAGCAAAGAAAAGAAAGGAGAGAAGCTACGGCTTTGACATTTTCCTTTTTTTTTTTCCCGATAAAATACAGTTTACATATTTTATGAGATTAATGTCCCTTGTTTCTGATTACAAGAATATGATCAGCATATTAATAAGTTAAAAATAAAAAACCCTCAAACTATGCAACAGCTGCTATTTTGCTGCTGAATATATTCAGGGTATGTAATTTTTTTATGAGATATTTATTGTAATAGAGAGAGGGATTTGTCTGAGAGTGTGTCTATGCATGTGTATGTGACTGAAGCTAGCATTAATAAACCAGTTATGTTTCTTCTACATAACACATGAGGGCAGGCAAAGGAGGATGTCCAAAGCATCCTAAAAAAAAAAAAAAAAAAAAAAAAAAGTACAAAAGGCCCTGAGTTTTAAATGTGAACTGTAGGTTGCAATACTGTTTTGAACTGCTTCTCAGAGGTCTTGATCCTGGAGTGGAAGAAGGGTGTAGAAAATACTGGATTTCCCTTTGAAACCAACAGGACTCTGAAGCACTCAGCATCTCCCAAGCTCCTCGAACAGCAGCAGATTCACCTTTAGAAGGTAACATCTGTGCTGCAGGCACAGTGAAGTGGTCAGTCCATGCGTGTGCACTTTAGCAGCCACATTGTCAGGCTGAATGGATGGTGGGTGGTGCCTCCTTCATTCTCTTTTTCTCCCCTGAAAAGAGTCAAGGAGAGCAAGCGAGCTGGAAAGTGGAAGACATGTGAATTGAATTCCTACATAGTCAAAACAGAAGTCTATTTCATCATGACTGAAACTTAATTCACTGTGTTGCTGTAGAAACCCTGGCAAACGCACTAACCTGAATGCCCAACCATTACATTCTTACAACAGCTTTTTTTTAAAGCACTTGTTTACTTAAGAACATGTTTCTGTTGTGTTACCATGTACTTTTTGTACTTCTGCACAAAAAAAAGGTATTATTTCTTCCCCGGTAGGTTGTGCAAATAGCTTAACTTACTGCTCACTGCAACTGCTTTACTTCCTAAGTAGCATATTCCCTGGATGTGCCCCTGACTGTGCTGTGTGATAGAATCACCCACTCCTGCACGACCAGGGCAAGCACACTCTTCTCCAGCGTTCAGAACAACCCAGTGTGGGATCTGCAAGAATCCTCCTTGCTGGGGTTTCCACCTTCCTCTGAGAAGGACAATAAATTGTAGGGGCTGGGGAGAAGCCAGGAAGTTCTGCTGTTTTGTTTTGGCAAGATGCTTGTACCTCCACTTGTCTTTCTCCTCTCACCATCCATCCCCACCCGGGAGTGTTGATGCTGGTTTGGTGCCCAGAATACATGATCCCTCCACAGGCTGTTAAGAGACAATCTGGAACAAGGCTTTATGTCAGCTGTTGCTTAGAGGAATGAAAAACAAGAGTTGGATCTTGAATCCTGTGTTGTTCCTCACACAAACGGATTGTGACCCGGGTATGCTTAGCAGGGTGTAAATTAGAGCAGGGTTAATCGTTGGTGATAAACAAAACTAAGTATAGTCTTGGGAGGCTGCACCTTCCTTTCACTCTTCAGATTGTTCACAGCCCTTGCAGGCATTTGCCCATTGTTTTGTGCTGCCTGGTGGGTTGAATTTGTGTCACTGGCATCCAACTCATCCAGATCCTGAATCCCTGGAAGGCCCTAGTGTGAGGGAATGGCCCTGGGCAGCACAGAGGTCTCGCCCCGTGCTGACACCACTCAAATTCTCAGCACCTTCCTACTTCCCTGTGTCATTGCCCTGGACAGGAGGCATGATCAAATCGTTTAACCTGAGATTCTCTGGATGGCAGCAGGTGATGGAATTAAAAGGCAGACAGACAAGACTGGGGAATAACAGGGCCGTTTTAACTCTTTCTAGTGTTTGCCTGAAGAATTTTCGCTGTAATTAGAACTTTAAAATGTTGCCTAGACTCGAGTTCCTTAATATCTTTTCCCCCCATCATTGCATGTGTGTCATGGAACGACGAGCAGTGTCTGTGGTCCCAAATGTGAAGGATGTGCCATTTTTCTCTATGATTTATTTAATTACTTTTGTGTCAGGGCTCTGGTGAGGGGCTTTACAGGATCCAAGCTCCAAACAATGCAGTCATGATCCTCTGTCAGTCATGCTTCAAATTCATTGCCAGAGGTCTTATATGGGGCTGAGGACCCTAATCCCAATGGTCATTTCTTAATTGTTGTGCTTTGCCCGTATTCTTGACAATTGTATTTACCAGTCCTCTGTTAGTTTGCTGTTTTCTGTCACCTTTCACCTTAGACACGGTGAAAAACAAGTCAGTAATTTTGATAACCTGAGCTCTAATTGTAAAGCATGTGATTGGATTTCTGTAATAACTTCAATGTCAGGGCTGCTGGAAACCTGCCAGAAGGTCTGTTCCTCTGCTGGGCCAGTCAAGAATCCCTTTGTTGTTGCTTCCCCCCCACCTCCTACATTTTTTGGTCACCAGTTCAAAAAATAAGGGGGAAAGGCCACATTAGGAGGAGGAAGATTTGTCTGAAAGACACAAATATCCACCTAAATCTTGGGATTGTGTTCAGTGATTTGAACAGCAGCAGATTATGTAAGACAACTTTTATACCTTAGTTAGCCAAAGCCCATGTTGATCTGTAATGTAGCAAAACAATGCTAAGAATTTTCTTGATAAGCTGAAGAGAAGGGAAACTCTTCTCCTTTAAAGAAAAATAGAATTTAATTTTATGACAAAATAAATTTCAGATGCAGGTCTGAATGTACTTTTTCTGCTGCTGTAACCAAACTTTTCCTGTTTTTCAGATCTAGTGGGTGTCTCTGGATTAAAGCTGAAGTTCATGTATCATGGATGTTGAAACCAAGGAGTTGGGAGTGACTGGAGAAAAAAAATTGGAAGTGGCAGAAAAATAAATAGTTTTATAATGTATTATGTTCCTGCCTTCCACAGAAAAGTTTGAATAAATACATGATATTGTATAATCAAGAAATACTGCTGTCCTCTGCAGTCCTGATGGTACATTGCTAAATATGTAACACAGACAGAGGAAATGCTGTACGGTTTCACAATGTTATCTCTGCTGATCATCTGCTCCCTGGAGACCTCATCAAAGGGCCATGGAAGTTACTGGGGATTTCTTCTTTCAGATAATTTTAGTCCATATCTGCAGCTTCTCTACGTTTGCGTCCCTCTCATGTCTCCAGCAATCTGAGATGGGCACTGGGAAGAACTTTACTTATGCTTTGCTTTTTTTGGAGTCTGTAGAGTATCCTTAGAATTGAGACACTGTGCACTGGATCCAGCTGTATTTTCCTTACTGTTGGCTTGGACAGGGTCCCCAGTTTCCATACAAACATACACAAATATGCACTTGGATGTATCTGTCAAAAAAACTGCTCTGCTGGTTGGAGCAGTCAGTGACAGGTTCCCACTTTCTGCAGTGTTTTCATCTCCTCTCCTACATCTGCCGAAGTCTTGCCCAGGAACACACCCAGATGCTTTGTGGGGTGAACTCACTCTTCACTAGTGTAGACATCCTCTTTTGAAAATAGAAGCTTGTTTGCCAATTTCCAAAAATAAATGGCCATGATATTTTTTTCAATTTTTTTTTTTAATGTGGGGAGAGATTATTATGACCAGTTGAAGGAAAAGAGCAATAGCTCCAGTTCATAGTTTATCTATGTTATAAAGACAGAAGTGAGACACCACACAGTGAGAAGACAAAGGCCTGAGAAAATTCCATAGATGTTCCCTACAGCTGATGAACAACAGCATGCTTTTATGGCAAGGAAAATATGGGAACTCTTTTTGATCATGACTGAAGCCACTGTCACTTGTATTTAACTAGCAAACTGTAAAGAGTCTCAGAGAAAATATGTGGAAGAAGGAATAGCCTTACCACTTAGGTGTAGGACTGAGAAACACTGGTATGTACTTCAGGCTCTGTGAATGGTGATTAATTTCTTCATGCCTCAGTTGCCCGACTGTAAAATGAGAATATGTGTTTCTTCTATTTATTTGTCTGAGAACATCTAAGGAAGGAACTAATATGATTTCTAACCCCTGGATGGGTTCAGTTTCTGGCACCACGGGGATCTGTCCTCAGCTGGGGCACTCAGGTGTCCTTAATACAAATGCTAATACCACATTAGCATGGATATATGAAATAAATTAATCTTAAAAAAAAAAATTCCCCACATGTACTAGATCTCAAATACGTTCTTTATTTTGTATTCCAGTTTGTACATGATGCCATTTTTTATTTCTATAATCATGCAAGTTTAGTGGAAAAAAAATACTCTTCTTAACACAAAATCCTTGTAATAAAGGGTATTTGTGTCAAATACTTGCATACCATGGTGAATTAGGCTTTCGTCATACAGAATGTCCCCACACAGGTTTCTGAATGTGCCGGGCTGATGGGAATCAAGAGTGGTCCAAGATCATCCTGAGTATATGAAAATGGCAGAATTTCTCATCAGGGTTATTTTTGCCAACAGATGTCCTACCCATGGGACCACATTTGGTGTTCCCAGCTCTGGTAGAGTGGTGGGCAGAGTATTTCCTCGTGGTTTCTGGATGGCTTCAAATTCCAGCTGAAACCTGCACAGACAGTGGCACTTTCTGCCTCAAAACTGAAAACAGCAGCTGTGTGAGCTTCAAGCTGCCAGGCAAAACAATTGCGAGCAGACTACAAAGGACTACTTTTGCTTTTGATGATTTTTCAAGTCTGGAATTCCTGCATTTCCAAGTCCTGCTGACCAATGTCCTCATTGCCACAGGAGTGACAGAGTCCCCTGCATTCTTCTTGTTTTCTCTTAAATTTTGCTTTTCATTCTGCCAGGTGCTCTCACTATAGAGGTCAAGCCATGAGATACTAACAACCAAGGCCACACATATCTGGGAACTTGAAGCCAGATTACCCATGTCCTTGAAACATTCCTGAACTTTAGTAAAAGTTTTCCCTTTCTGGTCCAGTCTGTTCTCTCACACTATCATGCTTGACTGTAGAGGAGGATTCCTATGACTCAGTTATGTGTTATCCTGCATCAGTCTCCAGTGATAAAGAAGAAAAAACTTGTGCAGGCCATGGAGGGCATGGGGGAGCAGGGTCCTGGCAGGGACCTGTGACCCTGAGGAGAGAGGAGCCCACGCTGGAGCAGGTTGTGCCTGAAGGGCTGTCCCCATGGAAGTGTGACCCACGTGGCAGTTCATGGAGAACTGCTGCTCTGGGGATGGACTCACCTTGGAGCAGCTCATGGAGAATTGTCTCTCGTGGGAAGACCCTGTGGTGCAGCAGGGGAATGACTCCTCTACCTGAGCAGCTGGAGAAAAAACATGTGATGAACTGACCCAACCTCCATTCCCTGTATTCCTGTGCCTCCTGGGGAGGAGGTCGAGTTGGATAGGAGGAAGGCATACGAGAAAGCTGTTTTTAAGGGTAAAATAAACCCTCACTATGCTGCTCTGATTTTGTTAGCAACAAATTCAAGTAATATCTCTAATTCAGCCTGTTTTTCCCATAACAGTATTTGGTGAGTGATCTGTCCCAGTCCTTATCTCAATTCATGAACTCTTCATTATGTTTTTCCTCCCCTGTCCAGCCACAGGAGAGTGAGAGTGTGGCTGCCAAAAACTGGCCATACAAATCCAACACAACTCTAATGAGCCCAATTCTCAGACCTGTTGCAGCACCTTCAAGTAATACTTGTAGTCCCAAAGGGCTGGAGGCAGCACAACTTCTGGTCACCCAGTGAAGTCAGTGAAACTTCCTCCAAGCCTGATCTGGCAATTCCTGAAGTGCCTTTCCTCCTACCAAGCAGATTAGGGTCATGTGGAAGGTTTTATGGTTAATGGCACTTAACAGTGAGTTCAGGCAAGGCAATTGTTGCCCAGATTGTAGTCAGGGAATCCCATGAAAAATTCAATGAGGTTGTTAGTGGTGAGAAGTGGTGGTGGATGTTTGCTTTCTGCCTTATCTTGTCTCAAATAAGCCCCACAACATCTGGTGGGACTGTTGATTCAGGCATGGCCCTGCCCCAAAGGTGAGCCTAAACCTGGCAAGATAAGGCTGGTGTCTACCACCTCTGCAGAGTTCTAATAATTTCTGCATGAGCATTTGAGCATGGGACTATATTAATTTAAGTGTTTTACATGGTCTCCAGATGCTGCAAAATCGCTGTTTAAAAGAAACCCTAAAAACATCTACAGCTTTTAAGAAGGCCACAAAAGAGCAGCAGAGAGAGTCAGATACTGGGACTTTTATTAGCTGCAAGAAATGTCTAAATGCACGTGCATGGCAAAGGAACATCCTTCCCAAAATATCTGCAACCTGCAGTAATGCTGTGCCCTGGGTACGGTGGCAAGTCCCTCTGTCTCATTGCCTACCCTGTTTACTGCTTCCATATCTCTTAGAGAGTGCTGAATCATGATAATCAGCACTTTTGTTTGCATTGTAAATAAAATAAAAACAACTCAATAATGGAAAACCTTGAGCTAAGGGTGTTGTTTTTGGGACTGTGCTCATTTTCCACCAAATGCACAAGTTGTGCATTGGAAACTATTCCCTCTGGCAACCCATAAAACAGAAACTTCTCCATTCTTTCCACCCCAGGAAACATTCTGTCAGCAATTCACTTGCAGTGTTCATCTATGAATATGGAGATGGGTTTTTTTTGTGTCTAGTTCCTAATATATTAACACAAGGTGCTGGGGGTATCTACAGTATGCTACAAACTGCATAAATAATTACAGCTTTAGCAGCAGTAAGCCCAATCAGGAAAACACAGAAGGCTGGAATGGACTTTTCAAACCACAACAGGGCCTGTGTCATTATGAATTTACTCTTCTTCTGTTCTACCCCTGTCAGAAAACCCAAAAGTTTTAAGGCTGTGGCCTTGTGTATTTCAGTATTTCTGCATCTCCTTCAAGCAGATGGTGCTCCAGGTTCCAGTGAGGATGCAGAGAGATCCAGGAAGACATCAGTTGTGGTGCTAATGCATCAGGAAATGGAAATGCATCAGGACATATCAGCCAGGAGGGGAAACAATTTCCATTTTTGTAGCACGTGCAACAACTGCAGGACCCTAACTTTCCTTGCTGAAGTGTGTGACCACTGCAAGGATTCGTGGCACAGTTTCACTTGTCAATGAAGCCAGCTAAAATTAATGTTTCATTGCAGCTTCCACATGGGAGCAGTGTGAGCATCACCGGTGTTTCATCTGTTGTTAACTTCTTAAGTTCCAGTAACCTGACTGTGACTTTTTCATCAATGCCCAAGACAAGAGAGGAAGAGTCATGAGACAGCAGAATTCAAGGTGAATCACCAGAATTATTCAAGGTATCAGTGAACCCTTACAAGAGGCTCAGCAGAGTGTGTGCAGCTTGGACAAGGGTTTGTGCTCTCCAGGGTGAGTTTCAAGAAGACATTTGAAAAGGAACAATGTATTGGCTCTGTGGACTTCCACTGATTGGAAGAATATTGCTGGGAGAGGACTTCAAATTCGTAAATCAGGTTTCAAAAGTCACACTGTCATGTTAAAAATTAAGTTACTTTTGTCTTTTTCTTAATAATGGAAGAGCATTCTTTTAATTTGGTTTCTTATTTCTCCAGTATGTCAGAGTACATTCCGGTTTTATCTATCTATTTATTTATTTATTTGTCATGACTAAACTCTAGAAAGATTTTTTTTTAATTTAAAATGAAAACTATTTCATTCCTTCTTGAGCTAGGGCTTCAAGAAAACATCAAAACATCAAGTGTCATGAGATTCATGATAAAAAGGACACCTTTGGCAAAACATTTAAACTGAGGGTGGAGTTTGATTTTTTGTTTGTTTGTTTGGGACTTTTTTATTTTGGTTTTAGTGGGACATTTTGTTTGGGTTTTTTGTGGATTTGTGTTTGTTTTTGAGTGGGTTTTTTTTGTTGTTTTGGGTTTTGTTTTGCTTTGGTTTTTTTTTTTTTTTCATTTGATTTGGTTTTGTTTGTCTTTTTTAGTTGAGCCCAATAGTTTTTCTTTGTGTCCAGGTCTTATTGACTTCCATGGAAGTTATATTGGATAACTATTTGATACCTGGGCTGTTGTCCTTCTGGTGGAAGGACATGTTTCTTTAAGCTGGAGCAGGCTGCTTATTGCAACACAGATGTGGCTGCTCTCACATCTTCTCTTGTGACCCACCCAGGAAGAAAAGCCCAACTCTGCTTTGGAAGTGTAGGGTGCCACTGATGCACAGATCTCGTCACAGATTAAGGACTCCTTTTTGTGTGCTGGGGTGTTCTGAAATCCTGCATCATGGTGAAAAAACAAGCTTCAGCTCCTAGAAGTGACAGCAAAACTCTCAGAAACAGAAAAGGAGGGGAAGAAATAAATGAGCAGAAGTGATTAGGAACAAGCATGTAATCCCAGGAAAAGGGTGCTTTATCCATCTGCATTCTTAACCACTATCCATCACTACTGGCCACTGATCAGTACCTCCTGCTGGACTCCAAAATGCAAAGAACTTTGGGCCTCTAAGCCAAAGCTTAGAGTCAAACACAGGATTTGATCTGAGACCTTGGAAAAGTCTTCCAAACTTAGGTGCTAGAAGTGAGAATGTGGATTTATAGTTTAAAGCAGAGACACGTTAAACTAAGTAAAAGAAACTTTAGAATTTTAGAGTTTAAGATATAGAAAAAATAAAATAACTACAAAGGTAAAGAAGGAGATTAGAATGCAGCACTGTGGGTTTGTGTATCATAACAGGATTGGCTTGTTGTCTTACACTGCAGCATAAATCCATATGACAAAATATTGAAGGATTAGATGACAAACATAAATATCCTTGTTAGCAGTGTGTTATTAATCAATAACTCCTTAAAAGGTCTTGTAACTAAGGGTATTGTGATCTTCTAAACCATTCTATAACAATGTAAACCAAACTCACCCTTCCTATCTATATAAAAATATGAAAATAAACCACATCATCAAAAGCAACTCAAAAAATCCCGTCTCTAACTCATTTAAAAATCCTTCAAAAATCCCCATAACCTCCAACTATAAATAGTCTTTATTTGACCTTTTCCTGCATCTGTTGGGTACAGAATGTGTACTGTACCAGTTCTGCAGGGGCAGGGCCCACAGGGCGTGCAGGTCTGCTCAGCTGGGTGGCCACAAGGCCTTGGAGAAGCTGTGGGAGTGGAGGTGGAAGTGTTGGGGTGGTTTTGCCTTCCCCTCCCTGCTCAAGGCTGTCAGGGCTCCTCAGGGTCAGCTCTGGCTGGAACCTCGTCTCCCAACACATGGAGGAGCCACAGGAGAGCTGGGATCTAGGGTTCCCAAGCATTTTCCACCCTGAATTCAGTCCTGTAGGACTGGTGCCACTCCAGAGAACTCATTTGTGTCCTTATGATAGTCATCTACACATGGCAGGTTTGCGAGTCCAGTTCATCCCATTAATCCAGGGTAAAATGACAATGGATTTTGATTAATGACTTATGATTAATTGATGGGGATTCCTGCACGTGTTCCTGTGCATTTCCCTCCACGTTCCTTTTCTTGGTAAGAAATTGTGTTTTAATGGTCTGACTTGGAAGGACTTCCGAAGTTGAAAAGTGACCAGTTCAAATTTATTTTTCTAGGATAAAATGGAAAGAGTGAATTAATGCTGTGCTGTTCTAACATCATGGTCAGTTTTTGCTTATGATGATTTTACCTCTTAATTTTTAAGCAAAGGAAATAGAGAGCCAATTAGATCAGGGTCCTGACTGTAGACATGGTAGGAATCCAAGCAATTGTTTGCATATTTTCTGGTGGTATTTTCTATCTCTTCTGCATTTTTACTTCCCAGATGCCTCTACTGTCTATCATGGTGCAGATTTTGTCTGCAGCTTGTGTGAATAACTGCTCTAATAATACCTTGTGCAAGCATTTGCCATGACAAAAGTACCCTAAAGTTATTTTTAAACTTCACCATATGAAAAGACATCTAACTGCTGGCACTTGTGCTGCTGCAGTTCATATTCAAAAATATGTGCACAGTTAATTGCTGGTATTAAATTGCACCTTGCAATTTAGCTGGAACTGCACTTAATACGTTCTTTGAAATGGATATGCATGTGTGTGCACACCATGTGTTTGTCTTGAACATGAATGGCCAAGACCACTGGACTGGTGCATTAAACAGCAAAAAAACAAAACAAAACAAAAAAAAACAACCCAAAAAAAAAAAAAAAACCCACACCACAAAACCACCAAAAAACCCTCAAACCCAGACAGATGTAGGTTTGGCCAAAACCTGTGACTCAGAGCAACCCTGGGCTGCAGAACATTTGGGCAAACCTCAGTGAGGTATGTAAAAGTTGCTGAGCTTGGGTGGAAGCTGGAGGTGAGCCGTAGCAGGATGAGACTGGCAGGTATGGGATCAGGGGGTCCTTGTCTGTCCTCTTTGCTGTGAGGGCTTTATAGTGGTTTAAATGTAAATTTGAACATTCTGCAAGCTGTAATAGAAAACCAAAGAATCCCAGAGCTAAATATGATTGCTCAACTACCTTAGCAACCACATAAATTTTATTAAAACACCCTCTTGCTTTCTCTACCATAGCCTGTTTCAGTTTTTTTGGGGGAAGTATTTGCTTCAAGTGTTCCTTAAACTGTAAGGAGATAGTTCTGCATTCCTGTCCAGTCTGGGGCCTCTTGGCTGAGCCTGCAGATGGTGTGATATGGTGGCTCACATGACACTGATATATGTCCAATATGAGTGGAGGGGGGGACCACACTATCCACTTGCATGGGCCACAAAGCAGCCAGTGATTTCAAGTGGTTGTTGCCATTACTTATTACTTATTATTACTTTTGTGTTGCCTTTACATGTTTGCTTTGCCAAGTTCTGCATAGACTTCATCATTCTAACAAAAGTCCTTATTCATGTCCCATGGAGTAATTAATCTTTTTAAAAGAGCATTCTTAGTGTTTACTTGTTTTATTGTAATTTTTTATTTACTTGTTAATGTTATACTAATGCCATTTCTGGGCTTTTTGGGTCACCTCAGCTTATTACCCTATACAAGCAAGGCTTGCCTGCACTGTGTTTTGCCAGGGCCTTTCTACCATTGTACATTAGGATATTCCCCATGAAGCTGACTCCCTGAGCAGCAGAGATTGATTTCTCCTCTGAGTAGCCATATTCTCCACAGAAGTATCCTTTCCAGTTATGTTTTGAAAGTCATCAGACATGCTGTTATAAATGATCACTGAAGATTACTAGAGAAGCTGCAAAATAATAGTGAACCAAGCAGCATCTGTAATTTCCACCACTGGTTTGCAATCATTACTCAAAATGAATCCTGTCTCAGTTGTAGTGCTAAACTTTTTTTTTTTCCCTTCCTCTTCAGTGCTGTATAAGACAGTTGAAATAGATACTGTCTCATGAATTTTTATGCAAAAAGCTGAGCTGCAATTCTCAGTACCAACAGCTAGCATTCTTTGTGAAGATCAAGACCAGCTTAGAAAATGCTGGAGAGAAGTCGGCATTTCCAGTTACTGTGAGGCTCTGTTACAGCTCAAGTGGCTCTGAGATGTATATCTCTGATGCTCTTTCTTCTGAATTTGCCCCAGTATAAATCCAACACCTCCTGCACAGCATATTTATCACCATTCTTATTTGTTAGCAGAGGTTTTAGTGTTTTATGAGCATGGTCACCTCCACAGCCCTTGTTTTCCTGTGAGTCGCTGGTGTCATAAACACCCTCAGTGCAAAAGGACAGATATGAATCAATTTTAATGGAAAATGAGCTGTGTTTTTCTGTATCTTCTGTGCAAGGTTTTGCCTCCCCAACAATGCCCAAGGCCTTGCTCTGGTAACATGCACAGGCAGGTGTACAACTTCAAGCACAGGAGCAAACCCAGTGGCTATTAAACTATGCAAGCTTAAATGCTTCATTCAAGGACATGACAAACCTTCCATCTGATTTGGAAATACCCCAGTGTTAGTGGTACAACTTCTCATGTGTGGTTTTTTTTCCCCACCTTGTGATCTAGGTTTGCTACAGAGTTTTTGAGAGGAAACCAAATCACACCTGGCTGCCAAGAAGGGGAATTTGGGTGCCGAAGCTCCAAAGTCCTTTTCTATGCTGCCACACTGAAAGTTTGCAGCTGCCAGTCAAAGGCAAAACTAGGAAAGAATGTCAGTGCTAGGAGGCAAATTTACTACCTAAATTAGCAACCTTACCTCCTGAAGTGGGGGATAGAAGCTCCACCTTCTTCTGAAACAGAGCATCCAGTGTTGAAGTCAAAAGGGAGGAATGGATCCACTGAATTTGGATTTTACTCCTGACTTTGACGAAGGCGGAAAAGAAAAAAGCATAGGAATGGAAGATGGGAATGGAAGCAATCTTCAGTTTATCAGATATTGCATGTACAAAACCATTTTGTACTTTTCTCTCCACAGCAACTTTTATATCTTCTTCATCTGCCATTTATTTGTTGATGAGAGGGTCTCATAGTGATTAGCAGAGTGAACTCAGAACTGCTGAGCTTCATCTCCCTTCTTTCAAGAGCTAAATGCTCTTCCTTAGTGTGCTACGTGTTCTTAGGGCTGGGCTTATTTTCACATACATGATAGGTACTTTGGAGTGTTTTTTAAATCCTCCTGCACTTTGACTACTGTGAATTAGGTTCTCTAATACACTTGAAAGTATGTCTGGGTGTTAAGTTTTTACTCCTAGACTTCTACATTCTGTTCAGAGCTCTGATTTCTAATGTTCGTTACTTAATTTCCTCATTTAGCCCAGTGATTTGATATAAAAACACTTACCTCTTTCACAAGGATTCAGAAAGTATTGTACTAAAAAAATTTAAAACTTGCTTTTTTATTGACTTTAGTCACTACTAACACTTTCACATAGATCAAATTTAATGGTACCTTCTTCATAGCTTAGCCACAGCAACATCAGAAGACTCTGTTCCTGTCAGCCACCCCTTCTCAATAGTTTCTGCCAATGTGTAAGTTTTGTCAAGCTAAAAAGCTTACAACATTTTCTACAAAAAATTGAAGCAAGAATTTCTGTCTGCTTCTGACAATTCACACATGATACCAAAGCATAATGATTTGTACCATCTCTTCTCAAAATTATTTTTTTCTATTCCTTTTTTTCTCTTTTTTTATGTTCCTTGAGAAAATTTTTTGTGAATTCTGAACCACAGATCCTTTAAATGGGCTTGCAATGAGATGGCTCTTTTATATGAATTTGAGAACATCACTGTCAATTCAGATCAATAATTCCTGAACCAACTGAGTTTTTCAATACAACTTACTGAAGAAGAAGAAAGTACTATGGATTTGATTGCTTCCTTCAGCTTTTGAAATGTAAAGAACAAACAGGGTATTTGAATATTTTTTTCCTCCCTTTCTCTCCAGGTTAGGCTTGTGCAGTGTGTATTTAGTCATTCTGGCTGATTCATAGCCAGCAGTTTGCGTCTCCAAGAGCAAGCACAGGGTGTTCCTTGAGAGATACAATGATCAGTTCTGCAAACACTGCTAAAATGATATCTCTCCATATTATGGCAGCTCCTGCCAAGCACCTCTGTAAGTCGGGGGTTGTATCAGCATTTCCATTATAAATATAACATTTACATTACTACCACCTCCCTTGATTTATCTCATGCTCCTGTGCTATAACACAGAATCACATTTGCTTTGTTCACTGCAGCTGTACAGGGCTGTAGATGGGGCTGGGAGCTCGGGGGATTTTTCTTCAAGTGCTCCCAAATCTCTCTCCCACACTATAAAGCGTAGCGTTGCCTTTTCAGCAAATATTGCTGCATTTTATTCTTTGCTTCGGGACATTATTCTGTTTATATGCTGTGTACCTGGGCTAAGGTGCATTTACAGTTTAGTGGTGCACGTACTGCAGGTGCTTTAAATCCTCCTGTTTATCATCTACATGGTCAGCCAGGAGGAACAGACTTCTTTCTGCACCAAACACCTCATTCTGAATTCTCCCTGTCCCTGGTTTTGCCACCAAGTCAGGACTCAGGTCAAAACAAGGGATGTGAACAAGTGACAGAAAAGGGAACAGTGTCTAGGAATGCAACTTTATTAATTCCATGTGTAATAAGCACCTGCTGTATTCATGGTCCATTTATATATATCATTACAGATGGTTAATAAATCATTAATACATGGTGTTACAGACCCAAATAACAAGCTATTATAAATGGTACCATCATTCTATCAGCAAGTGGTGTTGGGAATTGCATTTAGAAGCACACAGTTGGGCTCGCTAGCCTTCTGTGACAACTGACTTTCCAGTTCTTTCCTATTTAAAGCTATTAAAATATCTTATTGATCACTGCTAAGCGATTCAGAAATGGGTACTCTAATATTTGATGCATCCCTTTATGGGATTTGCTGAAATTTCTTCTGGTCTATTTTTTTTTTTTTGCTCCATGTGATTTTGTACCTTCAACATTTCTTCTGGAGAGCAGCATCTGTGAATTGCTTGTTTGCAAGTGGTGAAAATGTTATTGTTTACTCCTGTTTGTTTGTTTGTTTGGGTTACAAATAGTTTGGGAAAAAAACTCTACTTTTGACCATAATTTTTTTAAAAACGCATTTATTTAGAAAACCTGGACTCGATGCCCTCACCTCAGGCAATGTGCAGGGCAGGGAGTGCAAGGGCAGAGTGGGCAAGTGGAATCAGCCAGGCTGCTCAACCCTCCTTCCCTGCAGAACAGGGCATGGAGGTAACCCCAGATTGCAGGAATGTGGGTACCACCTGCACCTTGCATTAAAATAATAGTTCTGCAGACTTCAAACTATGGATCCAGTACCTTATAAATAATTACTTAAACTAAGAGAAAGAAGAAGTGAAGGAAAAAAAAAAAATAAAACCAATACTGAAGTCTGTTATTGCAAAAATTACCCAGGAAGGTCCCTACATTTTTTCACCTGCTGACACGCCAGCAACTTTCTTCCCACCTCACGAATTATATTTACAGTTTCCTTGTGGTTTTTGCCCTGAAGTCAATTTTCACTCCAGCAACTTTTCTTCTGTACTGTGCCTTGGCTCC
This sequence comes from Taeniopygia guttata, assembly GCF_048771995.1. Classification (NCBI taxonomy): domain Eukaryota; kingdom Metazoa; phylum Chordata; class Aves; order Passeriformes; family Estrildidae; genus Taeniopygia; species Taeniopygia guttata. The sequence goes on from NC_133063.1 coordinate 77,509,666, forward strand.
TTAGGTCATTAACCTCAAGCAAGGAACTTTGTCAAATACTTTGAAACACCAAGTCCACTCTATTTCCCTTGTCTGTCCTGGTGGCAATACAGCACTTTCAAAGAATTCCAGCAATTTTCTGAGGCGTGACCTGCCTCTCCTGAAACATGCTGGTATCTTTGCAATCTTTCAGCAAGCTGTGCTGTACCAAATGTTCTTCCATTTGATCTTCTTAAATATTTACTCAACTGTTTCCAGTGACTCTCATTCAGTTAACTGGTCTCCAGTAACTTGACAAACTCAGCCAGCTTGATGAATTGATTGTTTGTTTTCCATAAAAATCTCAAAGTAAACAGTAAAATATATTTTATTCTCACAGCTTGCAGTTTCTCCTGATGTAAGAAATTGCTAATCATTCAGTGGCTTTGGGGAAATATGTTTGGTTGTGTGGTAGACGGAGTTGGATCTCTTAAAGTACTATCTGAGTGCTAACTTATTAAATAGCCACTGCTCACGTTTACTCTTATGTGCAACAAAAATACCATTTTACTCAAAAATGCATTAGAATTCATGTTACCTGTGGAAAAGTGGTGATCATTGCAAAATGATAACGTGATTGCTTTCTTAGCAGTAAAATCCCTCAAGGAGTGGAAGCTCAGGAGGAAGTGGAATGTCTTCTGTCAAATTTAAAATAGGAAGAGGCTGTATAATGTTAATCCACTGGATTAACTGCTGATCTGAATGGACATGCTGGACAGGGGGAGGCAGGGAATACCACTGGCCTTTATTTCAGGTGACCAAAGGACCAATTAAATCAGTGTCTGTGCTTCAATGCCCAGGAATTTTCCTCCAAAATGAAGAAACAAGGTTTTTGAATATATTTCTGGGCCAGATCCTCAGTGTTTTCTGGAGATATCAGTCAAATCATTGCCTCCAGTGCAGACCTCCTTCCCTCTCTCCTGCAGGGCCTGGCCCCTGCCTCACCAACACAGAAGAACATTTTAAGTTGTAAGAGAAGAAAATTTTTAGAGAGCTCTGTTCCTCCCCATGTTCCCATCTCTTCAAAGCTCGCAGGCAGTGAAGGCTCTCCTTTTACTTGAGCATAGGGAAGTTTGAGTGTTTAGATCAGAAAATCCAAGCTTTCTCTCTGCTGTCACTGAGAAGCTTTGAATGGCTGCATTGTGAGGCTCTAACCATAATGTCCTAGCTGGTCATTGATCTTTTCAGACACACTCTTCTAACTGGGGCATCCTTGTGGCATGATGAACGGAATAATAATTTAGGAAGAAAGCATACTAAATCATCCAAAGGCAGCTCCTTTGGTCTCCAAGATGGTTAGAGCAGGGCAGAAGTTTTCTGAGAGGAGTAGGTGAGTGAGGGATGCAGCAGCAAAACATTGTGGAAGAGAGGAAACCTGAGGGCCTAAAAATTCCTGCAGGGAGGGGGGACAGCACATGTTTGGCATCTCTATGGGTGGTTTCTTGGACAGCAGAGAGAGGCTGGTAAGGAAGTGAATTTTTTTCCTGGTGCTCAGCTTTTCAGCCTTTTCTTTCTCCTTCTCTGCCCTGCTCCCCCTCCTCTCATGCCATAGCCCTCACTGGCTTGCAAACTGAGCAGCATTTTTCTTCCAAAGATAAAAAAGATTGAGGTCCATCTCCTTTGCATCCACCCCAAGGCCAAATCTTCTCTTCCTACTGTGCTGCAGTGGGTATAATTTCACACCTCAAAGCATGACTCTTGTTGTTTGGTGATAATTAAATAAGTTTCTCTAAAGCTTACTCTAATTTACTCCTGAATTAGTACCAGTCATTCTTGTTTGTTTGGCTACACTGGTTATCCAAAAGTCACCCCAATAAAAGAGATGGCTCAATCAAATGTGTATAGATTAAGTAGGATGCAAAATTTTGTTGATCAAATTCTTTTTATTGAAACTTTTTTTTTTTTACTTTTGTCAGAGACTAGCATTTCAATCAGGCTAATTTTCTTCTCTAAAATGTCAATACTCCTCTATTTAATTTTTCAGAAGCTGGGAAATGTTTTCTTTTTTTTTTCTTCAGCCACTGGAAATTTAAAATTTTCGTGGATTTTTGAAAGAAAATTTTAAAGGGAAATGTTGATGCCAATGGAAAGAAATTTACTTTTTGAAATACTTCTAGGGGACCAAGGTTCTCTTAATTAGTTTTTAACATGCTGCAGCTATAAAGAGAATTTGCAACCTCTCATTTTGCAAACAGTATAGATATTCTCCTTACAACTGCCTGTTTTCATATTGATTTTTTTATTTCTTGAAGAATCTTACACTGTTAATTCACTTCAGATAATGCATGTATGGATACAGTGGTATTGCAGATCAGTTTTCTGATGCAAGGGTTTGCTAATGACTGTGGAAGAGATTTCTGCAAGGCAAACACTGGTCCTGGGAGCCTGGGTAGGGGAGAAATTTAAGTGTTGTGTAGATGTTGTAAGTGAGGTTATGGCTATTTTATCTGTGGCTGGAATGCTTTTTCAGTCCCATTCTTGTATTTCTGTTACAGATGCTCCATCCATTTACATACCTGAACACTTTCAATACACTCAGCACATACCTTTAACGGCCCACTCTGCATTTTAATCATCAAAACCATCTTGTGGTGTGGCCATCAGCCTTCCAGTCAAAGGCTTCAAGTGGTGGAGGATCAGAGACTGCCCAGTGGTACTGGAAAATGTTGGCTTTCTTCAGCAGATGCTAAATCTGACAGAAATCTGTCTCTTCCTTTTGGTGAAGATGTGGCACACATTTGGTTTCAGCTGTGTGTTGAAAATCCCCAAAGCTCTTCTCACTGATGCTACTGTCTCCACCAATGCCAGCCAACAAGGTTGCACGTAAACATTTAAACTTTAAACATTCTGTGGTTTTTTTTTTCAGTCCTCCACTGATTAGAACTTCCCCATATTCTTCCTCTGCTGGGTTACGATTACGATTCCTGTAAAGTCACAGCTGTGCTTGGTGGTTTTGCAGCATGAGTAAAGGCAGGATTCAGAGGTGATATTGCTGCTCTGTATTTCTCTCTGTCAAAAGTTATGGATCCATATCAACACTGTGAATGGCACAGTAAGAGACCTGCTTGCACCAGAAATACATTGCTATTTATTGTCTCCTTCCCCATTTCTGTCTCCTGCATACCATTTCTTAGGAAGCTCCTCTTCATAATTCCTTCGAGATTTAATTTTGTTTGAGGTAAACAGATACTAATGTGCTTTCCACTCCTGTAGACTCACTTTTGTTCATGATCCGTGAAACTTGCATTTGCTCTTCTCTAATAATTCAGCAATCCTTTTGTTCGTCCCAATACTTTTTACTTGCGCCTGATGCTTCCCTGTATCTCTCCCGACATAAATTGTCATTTTCACCTCCTGACATTGGGAAAACTTTCCTGGCACAGGTAGAAATAGTTAGGAGAGGATGCAAAGTAAGAGGAAGGTTTCAGTTTTCCAGCCCTCTCCTTGCCCAGTGTGTGCAGACCTGATGCACTTTGTTCTCCACAGTGTGTTAGGGTGTCCATTATCAACAATGGAAGCTTGTTAACACAGTAGCACGGAGACTGTCCATTATTCCTCCTGCTCCTTTTTAAAGAGGCCATTAAAATAGAGGCAAGCTCCTTTCCCTACAGGTTGAATTTTGAACAAATTTAATTTATATTTGTTAGGGAAACTTGTGCTGCTGGGGAGAAAAAAAAAAAAAAAAAAAGCCAGATTGACAGTTCTGGAATATAAAGTCCTTTATTCATCCACAACACAGGTAGAGGAAGTGGCTGTTTCGCTTGTCTTGCCAATTTTTGCTCATCTCTGACCTAGAGGTATCACCTCAAGCTTGGAGTTCATTCTCCACATCTTTCTAATCATTGGGCTCTCTGCTGAGGTAGGTGCCAATTAGCACAGGTTATTTTAGTGATGTGGACAGCTGACCATTACAACGGGATGGAAACCACGAATTTTACTTTGTGCAAGGACAGTTCATCATCATGGCTATGTTGGACAAATTCGTGCTGCTGTTCTGAAAGAGTTTGTCTGGGCTTGGGTGACATTGCCAAGACATTCCAGACATCTCAGCCCCACCAGCTGTGCTGGTTTTCACACGGGAAAGGTCTGTGTGGAGTGTGCTGACAGTGAACCAGCTACCACAACCCTGAGCTTTGCTTCTGTCCTCTTTCTGTCCGAAGGTCTAAGTCACCCTAGTCAAGCCAGACAGTGAAATATCACTGTCTGCCTAGAGTCTTCTAGAAAGAAAGGAAAGATGACCAAAAATACCCAGGAGCAGCAAAAACACATTGAAAACCTCACGAAAGAGCTTGTTTTAAAGGATCATCCTGATGTTTCATGCTGGGGAATGGTGATGGTGGGTATTTTTGCCATCAGGCGGAGAGTTACTGCCTGCAAAACCAGGTGCTGTTAGTCCCCAGAAACCCAGCTGAAAGGGAAGAATATCAGGGTCTTGGGCAGGAATGAATGAGCTTGAGGTGATCCCTGGTTGGACATATCCACTGTTTTTACGTCTGAGCTGAAGTTAATGCATACAGAAGAATCTGCTGTGATTACAGATGTGCCCTGCATTGCTTGTTTGCACAGCAAGAGGCCAAGCAGTCCAAGGAGGCTTTGAAATGTGCTTCTAAGAAAGCAAAGAAGGGGGTGGAGGATGCTGGCACTCTTGGGCAGTGTTACTGACATGCACACAGAGTTGCTCAGTCAAAGGAATTTGCAGCCAAAAGCTCCTCATTGAGCCTGGTGGGCAGTGGAAGCCCCACCTTGTTTGAAAACTTTGAAACATCCCAGGCTATAAATCTCATTCATTTGCATTTCTTTTCAGAGGATGAGGTGGAGCGTGGAGGATAGCAGTATTGATGAGGATTAAACTAGCAAATGGGATGAGGTTGTGGAATACCTAGTGCTAAGCCAAAGTGCTCTGCTTCTGATACATGTACCAAGTGAGAGGAGGAGGCTGCATGTGGCATGGTTCAGTTCATACTGGATTGTTCAATTGTTTTCATAAAGATGGAGAGAAATTGAATCACCCTCGAGAATATGAAGTATTTTCCTTTTTTCTTGATGAAATATACATATGTAATATTTTACAAGTTTCTGTTTCTTAAAATTAATTTTGGCTGCAGAGGTGTTGTATCTTGGTTTTGTGGGTGGTTTTGGCTTTTTTTTTTTTTTTTTTTTCTTTTTGGTTGAAGTTTAAAAGCCCCACCTGTTGAATTTGGAAATTTCCCAACCTTTTTTCTGTTTTTATCAGCCACACCCATGACATCGTGATGTAAAGTGGACTCTTGGAGCATGGTGTGTCAATCTGACAAGTGTTAGAGACATTGTTTTATTTAAGCTGATTTATTTAGGTTTTTTGTTCAAAAACAACACCAAAAATATCAGACCAACCTTAAAGGAGAGAATTTAAATGGAGTTGTTTGTCTGAATGAAACAAGCAGGAAAACGTCCTTGACAACAAGATGCATCGTTCTCCTGCCTGGAGAAGGCAAGGCTTGGTCTGAAGCACTGGGGAGAGAAATAGGTGTGGAGGAGCACACATCTTGATAGCTCCATCCTTTATCCTTCCCCAGAGTTCCTTCCAAGTGGAATAAAGTTTCCTCCCACTCTGTCTGGTGTAAGAACGGTGCCTACGATGATAGAGCACAAATCGGGCGAGGCCTCCCTGAGCCAGGGGAGAGATTCCCCACCAAGTTACCAACATACACTCCAGGCTTTGAATGAACCTTCAGAACACAGCTGCAGCCATCATGGAAATCTGGTGAGTCTCCAAGATGTATAAATATAGATACAGATACACAAATATATAGATATATGGATATACATAGTGAGAGGGAGAGGGAAGGAGGGAGGGAGAGATGCTGCATAGCAAGACCCTGACAGTCGCCTTTATGCCTGTTGCAAGGTATCAGGAAGGGAAGATTCTCAGCATATTAAAAACAAGTAATGTAGAGATCTCCCTGCCTTCCATTCTTCATTCAAACTTGATGTGCAACCTTTCCAACATCAGCCTTAAGGTGGGAGATTTTGTGTCAGCAGATTTCATCCAAAGCAAGGAGTTCTGAAACCATGCATTCATGAACTGAATTCTCTCTTCTCCTCATCCCCTGGTTTGTTTTTTTTTTTTTCCCTGATAAAATATCTTGCTGTACAAAGACTTTACTTTTTGGCAGCCACTGGAATCACTTTGTTATGAAGCATCCAGATTTTATCAGACAATTAGCAAGCCAGCTCAGTGTTTGTGTGTGTGCATGTGCGCGTCTGTTTGCATGTGTCCGTGTGGTAATTGATATTCATGATGTATGGCTGGCTGGCTGGAATATCTCACTACCCACACAAAATGATTGCTGGTGAGAAGGCCTTTTCCAGCTCAGTATTAGCATGCTTCATCTGAAATTTGCTTTGCTGACAGGCCTTTTGCTCCTGATTGTGCACTCCTGATGCAAAATGCATCATTGTGCCTAATTTCAAGCATACCAGTTCTGTAATAATCTCCCGAGGAGATATTAAGTTATATCTATTTGTGCTGTCTTGGGTGATCATGCAAGTTGCTAGCGTGACAGCAGCAACAAGACCTGGATACAGAACAAACAAAGGAAGGGCCTGCCAAAGCCACAGACGTGTGCTCCAGTTGTGGTGGTAATATATGAGGTATGCAAGATGTCTTTTTAGGAATGCTGGGTTCTCAGCCTCTGCAGGTTAAATATTCCCCTCTGCCTCACGTCAGCTGAATTGATGGTTTTGCCACCCAGCAGCCCCAGGAAGATAATAACTGTCAGTCACCAGCAATCTGCGCTGCGTTTACAGTAACAAACAGGACGCCAGTTTGGGGAGAAGATGATATTTGTACAAATAAGTGACCACATAATGTTGCAATAGTTGTTGCCCCTTTATACATATATGTGTGTCCAGAACACGTGGGACAAATGAGTGTTAAACACACACCATTCAGAGCTGGATCTGGGCTTTAATGAAGGCATTGTAGCAAAGTCATTTCTATACCTGCCTCGATGAAGAATGCAACATGGATGCGGAATCCCTGTGAAGAAATACATTATGAGATTTCTTTTTTGCTGGTTCAGCCCTATTAATCTGTTCAGCATGAGCTCAAGTATTTTAATAACAGGCATGGAATATTATGCCTGCTATGAAATGGCTTTTTTTTTAAGCACAACTTGGGCTGTGTTTGTGTTAACCTAGTTGAGGGAAAAAACCCAGGTTTTAAGCTTATCCTCCTTTTCTTTCACTAATCACAGCTACAGGGCAAAACATACCAAGGCTCTAATAGGAGAAATAGCATTATCATATGCTAATTTACAGTAATGTTAAGAATAGCACAAAGAACAAGCCTTTGAATGTATGTGCATGTTGAAATTCATACTTGAGAATAGACCTGTGGCATGGCTGGTTGGTCTTTTGGGGACAGAATTTGTGTTCCTGAGTAAACTGCATTTTGGGAATTGGTGCTCATATAAGAGTTCTTACTCAGAAACTGGTTTGGTTTGGTTTTTTTGGGTTTTTTTTTGTTTTTTTTTTTTTCCCTGTTTTTGCCTGTGTTTATTTCCTGCTGAATACTACTGCAGGAAAAGGTACTCAGTCTGCAGCCAAAGACTATCTGCTCTCTATGATCAAGAACAACCTCTCCATCTCTTACAGGAATAGACACTGACAGCTACCAAAAGAATATCTGTCTGTTCCTCTTCCTCTGGAAACTGCAGGCTGCACTAGAGAAGTCCAAGGGTGAGAGAAACTACAAATGGAGAAGAGAAAGGACATCTGAGAGTCTTCACTAAATAATCAGAAGACTGATGGATTTCAGACAAAGACAGGAGTTATATAACACATTCCTCCTCTGTGAGTAATCATATGCAAAGATTGACATGTTTGTGAGTGTTCCCAAAACTGATCCTGGGCTTACTGTGGCCGTTCCTGCATGAAAAAAAACATCAGTCAGAGGAAAAGAGGAAAAAGAAAGAGAGGGAGGAAAAAAAAGGAAAGAAGTGTGATTGTGCTCCTAGGACAACATCCTGAATTTTTCCCTGGTGGACCCTTGCCATTACCATGGCAAAATGCCTGGAAACTGCCGTTCTTTTCCACAAAAAAATGTTTTGAAGGAAGAACAAAAGAAGTTTGAGCTTTTGGCAGATCATTGAAGATCACTGTGTTCAGATCCTCAGCTGGTGTAAATCAAGATAACTGCAATATTGCTACAGTAGTTAAAAACTGACTGACTTTCCCATCTATCATGGCTTGCTGCTACGGGGGAATATTTCTTTACAGCTTAAATAGAGGAAGGAATTGCTTTTACTGCATGTTGCATGTCTTCGTGTTAAGAAAATATTTTTTATCCTTAATTGCTTAAGCTCCCTTGTGTATATAAGGTGGTGGTGCCTTCTGTCATGGAGGCGTTTGCTGTGTGTGACACCTTGCTTTATTTCTTTGGTTTGCTAGTTGAATGACATGTTAATCTGCTGTGAAGGTGCATAATAGGATCAATGGGAATCAGGAAGTATGTTTTAAATTAAAAAGAGGTCCTTTCTTTGTCTGATTCATGTTTCTGTATTATATCACAGCATGTGTGGCCAAAGAGTATTCCCACTAGGCCAGGATAACCTGACGCTGGTCAATAATTAAATAATAATCTGTAAAATTGAAAGGCTTTATGTTTCAGAGTGAAAGAATGTTCTTGCAGCTAATGGTAGTCAACAGGCAAGCACCCTGAGACCTCCATACATGCAAATACCTCATGATCATTCAGCTACAAGGGCTTGTAAATCCATTTTTACAGTTGCAGAAGGATGAAGTCTATAGACCCTCCTTTGCTTATGAATCAAGGTGCAGTGCATCTGACTATGCCACAGCACTGATTTGGTTTTTTTTTTTGCTCTTCTACATCGAGAGAAATGTCTTGGGGAAATTAAACTCATCTGAGCTATGTCAGGAATTGCATGTGACCACAAGAATTAGATAAGCCTAGAAAATTCCATTATCTGCTCATACCACTCATTATTTGATGGCCCAGTCTGGATTTGTGATGTTGTTGAGGTTTGAGCACTGAAGCAGGAGAGGCAGGAATATACCTCCACGTGCCTGTGTGGTGGGACTGAGTGGCTGAATCAGCAGCAGTGCTCCACCTTCAAGTGATCAGGAAGCAGACACTGGCCTCAGAGACAGACCCCACATTCCCTTACATCCCAAATACACTCAGCTCTGCCCACCCCTTGCTGTGCAAGTACCTAAGGCTTTCCACATCATGGAATACTGCAGCAAAATTTATCTCTAAAGGCGTTCTGGAAGACAGACTTCCATTTATGTTGAGGAACGTTACTCCTGGTCTGCAGCCCAAGTGCCGTATCCTGTTTATACATGTATTCACTTGTCTGTCTTCTCTTGATAAAGGGTATTATTTCAGGATCATCTAGCAGCTGATTTGATTAGCTGTGTTATCTCCCAGAGTGCTCTAATGCTGCTCTGTCCCCAGACCAAGGGAATGTGAGGTTGCCAAGGTAAGAATCATAGGTAGCAAATAAAATACCATTGAGACTGGGAGAATTGGATTCTGGTAAGGAGTAGCAGCCCTCTGAACTTCCACTTTTCCCCAGGACTGTCCCAGATGGCACTGTGCTGATGAAAGGAGATGAGGTGGGTCCATCAGCTAATCCAGGAAGGAGATCTTCTCCCTGAGGAAGCCACAGCTCTGCCTTCAGCTGGCAGTGGGCACTGACTGGTCCAGTGCTCACCCAAAGGTCACCTCTGTGATGAGCATCATTGTGAGGAACACTGTGTAGGCTCTTTTAAACCCCTTGTGCTGATAGAAAATGCCAAGGCTGGGAGAAATCTCCCCCAAATTGTTGTTTTAATACATATGGAATTAATTTTTTTTTAACAAGTGTTGCATATTCTTGATTAAATATAGTTTTCAAAATAGCATTTCTCCTGCACTCTTTCTTTTATTCCTGTGTCTGGTCTCAGAAAAATCCTTTTTTTCCTGTGTCTGGTCTCACTGCAAAAATAAGTAGAACATGGGACTATTTACGGGGAGAGACTTAAATTTTCTTTTTGAATCTACCTATTTGCTTCTCTGTTACAGAGGAATATCACACCATTTCTTTCTGCCTTGATTTACTTTTGCAAAACAATAGTTAGTAAAATGTTACAGCCTTTTTAGGTGGCTGCTCCATTAATGCTCCCAGCTGCCCTTGGACATCTAAAGAAAGGGGAGAAAACTCAATGAATGAGAGATTTCTGATCGGGAAATTCAGGAAACTGTGAGTTCACTGGGGCAAAACATGGCTCTGGTAAGCAGTACAATACTAACAGGGCTGAAACCCTTCTGAGTGCGTGGCTGGGAGAAACCTTGCACAACATGCACCTGGCTGAACTCCTTTATGGTTGGAATCATTGAGAGATGAATAGGAATGGATTTGCACAATGCTATGGATTGCTACACCTCTTCTGGGGTACCAAGCCTGTTAGTGCTGTTTCCCACCATTCTCCTTTTGGCTCTGAGCCTGTCCTTTAAACACCCAGAACCTGCCTGTGGGTGAGGCCTCCTTCCTTACTGAATCCACCCATGACCTTCTCATGAGGTCAACCCCTTCTAAGGTTCTCCCCACCAGCATTTTGTACTCATTTTTCTTCCATGCTTTCCACAACTTTCCCTCCTTAGCGTTTTCGGTCAGGCCCAAGGAGAAAGAAACTTCAATATCATTTGTATCTGCCATCCTTGAAAACTTCCTTTCCTCGTCTAGTGCTTAGTCACAGAATGGGTGGGGTTGGAAGGGGCCTCTGAAGATCACCCAGTCCAACCCTTGCCAAAGCAAGGACACCTGGAGCAGGTGACGTGGGACCACATCCAGGTGGCTTTGAGGTGCTTCCAGAAGACTCCACACCCTCATGGGACAGCTGTTCCAGTGCTTTGGTACCCCCAATGGGAAGAAGTTCTTCCTGGTGTTGAGTTCTTGTTGTGTTTAATTCATGGCCACTGCTCCTTGTCTCTGGGCACCACTGAAAAGAGTCTGGAACCATTCTCTTGTCACTTGCATGATTTTTGTATGCGTTAATGAGATTCCCCCCTCAGTCTCCTCCGTGCCCAGACCAACCATGCCCAGCTCTTGCAGTCTCTCCTCACAGGAGAAATGCTCCAAACCCCTCCTCATCTTCGTGGCCCTTAATGACCACACTAAGCCTTTCCAGCAGACCTTGGTCTGCATGTTTACAGCTGGTGTGTGCCACACACCCTTCTCTCCCATGGACTGAATTCTCCTGCATGTGCATGCCAATTCTGCTCTGCCTGCTGCATCCAGCACGTGGCAACCTCGGAGCACCACAATCCTGTGAATGCTGCTTTTGATCACCCTGCTTCTGAGCTGTGCCTTTGGTCCTTCACTGAGGCTTCCTGTAGTCTGATCCTGTCCAGATCCTGCTTGCTCTCAGAACAGAGAGTCTTTGAGGATGGATGTCACTGATAACCAGAATAGGTCTGGTGTATGTTCACTTCTGAGGACTCTGGAGAAGAAAATTAGCCCAGGAACGAGGTGTAAGTCAGGCTGAGTTATCTTTGCAAGGCATCTAACCTACTGACAAATGGACATCTCTGCTGTCTCCAGAGCACTGGGGATTTCTGAGAGCCAAGCTGCTCTGTGAGAGCCCTCGCTAATAATAAATGCCTGCCCCCTCCAGCATGGACTAACTGCACCTCTGTCTATGCTAGTGACTTCCAGCATCACCCAGCTCCTGTTGAAGCCAGGAACAACACCTTCCTTAGTCCAGGATCACAAGCTGTAACCTCCTCTGGGGATTTTCTGTGGCTTGAACGCTGTCCTCATTTTAAGCGGACTCTTGATCTTCCAGGGAGAGAGCTGCAATGAGCTGTGAGAGCTGAGGAGACGAGTGGTGGAGCAGAACAAGTGTGCTAGAGGGGTTTTTGGTGTTTCTTTCAGGTTAATGCAATCACTAAAGATAAAACCTCTCCAGCAGAAAGATAATACAGCTTCCCTTTCTTTAACTCCACATTAAGAGTGGTTTACACACACATAATAGATACTAGAAAAATATGGGAGATGAGACTGCACAAGCTTTCAATAACAGCTGCAGAAAACAGTAAGTTATCGTCTCAATCAAGAGGTCTTGAAAATGTAATAGGGGAGCTAGCATTTCAAGAGGACAGTTATGTTTGTCTCTGTCCTTACCAATCACTTCCTTCCTCCTTTCTGTACACAGGGCCCCCACAAAAGCCTCTAAACATAGTTTATTGTTTTATGTCTGCTTAAATAAATTGTGAAGAGGGATTCCATTGTGGTAAAAGAGTTGTAGTTGGGTTTGAGGGATCTGGCATAATTTTCAGATCCATGATATTCTTCATTCCCTAGCTGTGTCTTCCTGTTCAAAGACAGTGGTGAGTGGCAGAAGGTGCACTACCTTGCCTTCCAGAAGACTGTAATCATTTTAAGATGGATACCACCTGGCTGATATTCTGGATATGAGGAACTATCAGCATGTTTTGAGTGAGCACACATTTATATGGCCACACTTCCCTGCATTTCTGAGCTGGATTGTTCAAAGCTATCTGTGTGCGTGATGTACTGCCATGAGCTTACGCCCTTCCTGTCTGAAAGCATCTCCTCCCAATCCACATACAATAGCAGTGGCATGACTGTTTTCCCAACCTCTGTCTCTTTTACTTATTTTCATTAGAAGCCTATTTTTTTTTTTTTGCAGAGACTGTCTCATCTGCATTGTCTTTTTTTTCAGTCCATCTCTCAGAAATGTCTTGCACGAGGAGTGGAGGATGAATAAGATAGTTGTGACTTAAAGAAAAAAAAAAAAAAAAGCATATCTGTGTTTTTCTGCCAGTTGATGCAGCTATTACTTTGAAAGGTGATTGTGAGGAGAAGAAAAGTCTGTGATAAAAAGTCAACAAGCAATGGACACTGAAGAGGTGACATTCTCTTTTGGAGTGAACTACTTCATGTGGCACACACTGGAGGGGGTAAACACCCAACAGTTAGACAACGATACTGCATTTTTAGAAAGGGAGTTGGGCTTTTTGACCCCTCCTAGCTCAAAGTAGGTCTATGATCATGTGTAACCATGGCAGACAAGCCATTTCAGCCCCCCACAAATGGGTCGAGGGAGCTCCTTGAATGCTCCTTTCCCTTGGCACATCTGTAAGAGGAAGGTATCTTTTCCTGCTGATGCTGAATCAACTCACCTTTGCTGTGAGAGAATATGAGCAATTCTTCTCTCCCAATATCTTTTCTGTGACTCAGATAGTGGGAAACACTGCCATCATTTACCTATGCATCTCCTCTCTATCTTATTGGTGCCCCATAAAACAAAGCCTCAGAAAGGATGAACAGTTGTCAGTTCTTTGCCTGTGCTGCCACTTTGCAAACCCTAAATAATAGTGAGATTATGGCATGCTATAAAAGTACCTTGAGATAAACCTGTCTAAGTGCAGGGCTGATATTTGCTTTTGGATTAGATTTCAGTATGATCTCTTTCTTCTCTCTCTCTCTCTCTCTCTTTTTTTTTTTTTTTTTTTTTTTTTTAAGATAGCTCTTGTAATTCTCTTAGAAATTCAAAGAATAGCCTTGAGAGTGAACCTGCAGAACACATTGTTAGGCCAGAAAGGAAGACCAAATTAAGTTTACTTTCAGCTGATTTGTTTGTGCTCTTAGCTGAGTTACTCAGCCTTTCATGTAGTTCTCCCATGCAAGTACTAATCTGGCTCACTGGCCTTTGAGATCTTAAAGGATCCTAGCTCAAGCCCAAGCAAAGTACATGTGGTGTCTAGACAGAGAGTTTAATTCACACTCAGACTGCAAAAAGAGTATGAGGTTGTTTGCCTTTACATTAGAAAGGCTGAGCTTGCTTAAAACTTGAGTTCAAGAGCTTGAGGTCTGGCTTTCCAGGATAAGAAGTTGTTCTTACTAAAACAGAAAGAAAAGGCATGACTTAAGCAAGAAATACCTTGGTCATCATAAGCTGATGGACAGGCAGACCCTGGAAAGTAAATATAAATAAACTAACTATCAATCAAAGCTCTTCTCCTTGTTTTGTCCCTTGCTCGGGTTCACCTTCAGAGCTGTTCCAGAAGGAGCTGGTGGTTCTTGCTATGCCTGTGCCTGGTTTTACAGCTGTCAATGGCTGACTTGTTTTTCACCTATTTTTATGAAAATGAAACCTAAAAAATGGGAAAGCTATTCTCCACCAGAGAGACCACCTTCCAGGACCGATTCAAAGTCTCCTCTGGCCCCAGAGAGATGCCTGTTGTTTGCCGTCCTTGGACCAGTGAGTTAACCTCCAGGGGGTGGCCAGGAGGGCTACAGAGGGCTAGCCTGGTGCATCTGTCTCGTCAAAAAAAAAGAATTTTTTGAAGTATTTTCCAGAAGCTTAGCAAGCTATCTTGAGGCTGCCTCAAAAGCTCATTTGGGGAACCCCGTGGGCAGTTCAGTGGTGATATGTCTTGTTCTCCAAGTTTTATTCTCTGGTGTTGCTGACAGAGCCATCCACATTCTCTAAATCCTAGGAGTCACATCAATGAAACTGTCACTGTTTTGTTGATGAAAAGTAAAAGAAAGCATGTTTTTGGTGACCTTAGGCTGGCAGGTCAGTGTGAAATTAGCAGTGAAAACTGGAATTACCTTTGACCTTTCTTGCCCCAAGTTTGAAATTAACTTCGCGAAATTCTGGTGGGAACAGGTGGAAATGCCAGGCTGCCCTGGTGCTGAAGGCAGTGACTGCATCATCTCCTTTGGTTTGTTTTCGCCAAACCCATCCACAAGTGGCTAACATGCAAAAAAACCCCAAGCCATTTCATGTCATCTGACAGACAGCCACGCAGGGGTTGTGGCTCTCATGATTTATTAACTTGGAGAGGCTGTGAATTGACCACACAGAAGTACAGGGCTTTGTATCCTGCTGTCAATCCCTTGGGCTGCAGAGAATACCTAAATATATTTTAGTGCTGAGAACAAAGCCCTTCACTGATACCCATCATTAATCCTCTACACCACCTCCACCACATCATTAGCTGGAAAGTCTGGCTCTTACCAAACTGAGAGAAAAACAAATAAAACAAACATGAGAGAACAGAATGTGGGTGAACCTGAAGAATTGTTCAATAATTATTGTCTCTGTTGAAGAATAGGATCAGTACTTTGGAAATGAAACCACATCTTACTTGACTATTTGACTACATTGTCCTAGGGGCCTTGGTTGAAGGTCTGACAGCATTGTCAGCACTTTTCTTATTTCAAACTCACGGAGTTTCCTGCTGTGGAAAAAAAAAAATCTGGCTAAAAAAAGAAGACTGCTAGAGCTTAAAAGCCCTCTGTTAGCAAAAGCCAGCAGTGGAGGCCTTGGTTGATGAGTCACTTCACACAAATAAGTGCCACTAATCAATGAGAAATACTATAAGGGGCACTCATGGGCAGGAAAAAGCAAAATCAAAGATGTGGGAATGTTAAGGGTGGGGAAAATGTGAAGGGCTGTATGCTGGCTTTTCTGTATGGGATCAGGGGGTAGGTGGGAGGTGGGAAGTGGGGTATTTCATTGGAGGATGATGTTCAGGACACAAGGACAGGTGTCCAACAATCCTCTGGCCCAGAGTCTTGTTTGTCATAATACCTTGTCCAAAGGTTTCATAGTGAGCAAGGAAACCTGACATTTTCATCACATATTTATGACCTGCTGTGGAGATTAATGTTTCATATGCATTTGGAAATCCAGTCACTAACACAACTGGCTTTGTTATGCTTAGCATGAATTCTGTCATTATATATCTGTTAAGTATGTATTGGCAATTTATTGACATTGCTATTCAAATTAAATTCTTGAGTAATTAGTCACCAGTGGATTTGCTTTCCCAAGCTGCAGCAATATGTCTCAAAACCTTTTCAAGCTTCTTCCAAGCTTCCCTCATTGGCATTTTTCCAAGATGTTTCTTAAGAACATGCACTGAAGCTGATATTTAGAACATATGGTGATGATGTGTTTGTATGTTCATTAAATCAAGATACCAATGAAAGAAAAGTGTAAGGCTTTCTATCCTTTTAAATGAAATTGTCAACCTAGATATCTATTGCCTTTGCTGAAATCCAGCCTGAAATGACTTGTAAGCAGTGCTCTGTTATGATGACAAATTAATTCACATCAGACTTTGATCACTGCTTGAAAAGTTTTCAGGCATCAATTTCCAGCAGTTGCATTTAGAAAATGAGAATTCAGTTTGGAGCGTCAGATTCAAAACAACAGAAATAAAAGTGCCTTCATGTAGCTGGTATGCAAACCTCCAGGAAAAAAAAAAATGCAGGATATTCAGTAGAAACTTCTTCTGTGTGTAAGATAAAGAATTTCAGCAGCAGTGGCTGATATGTGCAATTAGTGTTCTACATATGGTTCACTTTACACAAAGCCCCTCATGTTACTGTTGCTCATGTGCACAAATTAATACACTCACAAAGAATCTGTCTGTCTGTCTGTCTGTCTGTCTGTCTTCTCCCACTGGTCTGTCTCCTTGCCATGTAACATGTCAAAAGGAAATGAAAAAGGGAGGTGTGGAGGGGGTGGGAGTGAATCTGTCTTAAAATAGAATAGAATCATATTAGCCAGCCTAATAGTGAAGGTGCATTTTGGAAATGTGGTTCTGTATATCTAATGTTTACCACTTGACTACTCATGCCTCAGGCTCAAAATGCATAATAACGCAAATTAAAGCACAGCAAATGGAAGAGCCAGAATCTCAGAGATAACCACACCTAATGCAAAGTATGACAGAACATCTGCTCTTTAATTAATCTTACGTAAAGATTGAAGCTGTGCATTAAGATGCAGAGTGTTTATTACAACTGTTTTTATTGTCGTTAACATGCTCCTGGCCTCCCTCATGTAATTGTTTCTGCTTTGTAACACACATAAAGCTCTGATAAACAACAGCAGCCACCTAGAAATAAAAAATGCTGGGAGAGGGATGTCTCAGAAACACAAAGTCAGGATGTTTCCAGGGAAGCATAGGAGTAGCATTTAAGTAAGTGGAAGTAGATTTTGAAGATGACGAGAAGAATCTAACATCTGGTTTTGAGAGTACATTGATGACAGCTGAAATCCTGTGATTAAGATTAAAAATAAAGACAAGCAAGAAACCCCCTGAGGTCCTCAGTTTTTAGGTGGTCAATTGGAGCTCTGCTTTAGGAGTCAGATTAAAAAAAAACAAAATCTGGCCTCTTTTCCAGTACTTTTCAGAAAAGGAGGGTTAGTTGTAAATATTTGGATCTAGCTACCCCAAAACACTGCTGATTTCTGAAACTCTCTACCATTTATTCCATTTCCCCTTCGTTATGAATGTGTACAGGTGTTTGCATGGATACTGTTGCTACAAAGAGCAAAAAGCATATCTGGAACCTGCTCATTCATCTTGTTTAAACAGTTTCCTCATTCCAGGAATATTTATTTTAAAGAAAAACTAATTTTCTAGTTATCCACATGGACATGGCTGCACTGTGATGGACACATTGGATGAAGATTAATTTGGAGACAACCTGACAAACTAACTTGCTTTAATCAAAATATCTCTAAAAACAGTTTAAATCCCTTTTTTGGCTTCTGTCTGAGATGGTGCTATGAATCTACTCTTGGCCTCAGTACAAAGGTGAGTGTGGGAGTTGTCACAACAA
Organism: Taeniopygia guttata; assembly: GCF_048771995.1. Taxonomy (NCBI): domain Eukaryota; kingdom Metazoa; phylum Chordata; class Aves; order Passeriformes; family Estrildidae; genus Taeniopygia; species Taeniopygia guttata. The sequence continues at coordinate 77,527,344 of NC_133063.1, forward strand.
AATATGAGAAGAGGTATTCGTAGATCATCCTTCTCATTGGCTGCAGTGCAAAATGCCATCGCCATCAGGGGCTTCATCAAGAACTTATGAGAGCTAACAGGTTGTCTGTCAGCTTAAACCTCCAGAGAGAAGAAAAACTTCCTTCATTTTCTTTCCCTTTCACAGAGTGGTGCAGGCTTGGACACAGTCTGACACTCAAGAGGCATATACTTCCTGTGCATCCATCTGGAGGAAAGATGTTCTCATCTAGACTTGTGAATCCAAATCTCATCCTATACAAATTCAGTCCAAGCCTCAATGAGAGGCTCAACTTTGTGTTATTTGTAGATGTTTATTTGCAAGCGCATACCAGTTGTATCATCTGTGAGGGGAAAAGAAAGGGAGGTGAAAGAACTGTAAAAATATCTATTTTGTAACTTGGTTGTGTTTTCCCAAAATAGTGTTTGGGACTCCGTGAGGCACCTTGAAAACTTTTCACTTGGTACAAATGACTGGAGTCCTGAATAAAAATTATAGGATGTACTCGAAGCTGAATGAAAATAGGTTACCTGCAGAAAATGTGAAGCTGGCATGTGGGCTACGTCTGTCAAGAATAATTTTTATTTGCCTAAATATGTATAAAGGAGGAAGACAGATAAATTGAAAGAAAAATGCCATCACAGTAGCGTTCACTCTGGCAAAGTTTTGTAAACAACATAAAATAGCTGCCTCTCTGAAATGATAGCTTTACTCAAAATATGTCCAATATATGTGTACGTATGTATGCACATATATATACAATCCAAAGGTGGCCTTTTCACCATGGGAATTGTCTGCAATTATTTTCCCCTTCCATGCTGTATTATAATTAGTAATTTCTGTGTCATCATGGGATGATGCAATGTAAATGCAGGCTTTCTGCTCATGCACTTCTTCCCATGTGTAGTTTTATTCCTCCAGCTGAGCCTGTGCAGCAGATGCCAGCGTTCACTGTAATGAGGGACTGGAGAAGGACCTAAGCTTTACCAGCATTTGAATTGCTCTGGACTGCTCATCACCACTCCTTTAATTTATACCCTTAGAGAGATGGCAATAGGGTCTATGTCTCCTATGGAAGTGATTTGAAATCTTGCCAAGAAAGAGCCTCAGTCCCTTCCTCCTTATAGTCCTGGCACGTAAAACCACAGGAGAAAACAAAAAGCATTTGTGAGGAGTCATCCAGGAAGAAAGATTAACAATATAAACCAAAGGAGAAGAGAGAAAAGACCCTTTCCTCATTGAAAGTGGGTCTGTGCTTATTTTAATGGATCTTTTACAGTCCCTGAATGTCCTCTAATCTGAGCGTAATGCACATTGCTGTTTCTGCTGCTTCTTTGTTCGACATCCTGCCTGTTCTGCTTGTGGTTGGGCGAGGGGAGGGGGAAGTGCAGTCACTGGCCAGCTTTATCTTTGTGTGAGGAACAAATGTTGTTGTCGTCCTCAAGGTTATGGAGCATGTCTGCTCTGCAAAACAAAGGAGTAGCCAGGGCCTTGTTTGTCCACCTAGTTCTCAGAGCACCCTGGACCTCTCATGAAAAACAAGGAAGGTTTCTAATTTTTTCTTTTCCTGAAACACATCAAAGACCGTGAGTAGAGGAGGGAGATGCTTCCCCCGCTTCCTACAACTCCCCCCCTTTCCTCCCTCCCCCGGCCATCTCTTTTGGTTCTGAAAATTGTGTGGCTTTAACCTTGCTTGTCTAATAATGTGTGACCTTGACTAAAGGTGGGTTGGAAGGATTTCAGAGTTGGTTTTATCAGGATTAGCTTTTCATCTGCACAGAAGTATCCAAGGAAGTAAGTCATCTCATCTTCTTTCACCTTAGACTCTGAGCTTTCTCCTTTAGTTCTTAGAACAGTGAGGAGAAAATAGACTGAATTATTGCCATGGGTATGGTGATATCACATTCAGTGCAGCACACGGAAGGTGAAGCCACCGCTTGGCGCGGTGCTGGGGCTCGGTGCGGTGGGGAGCACGCAGCCGCATCGCTCAGGAGTTCAGAGCTCTCCTCTTCCAGCTCCAAGCTCTCCTTTTCATGTGCTCTCTGCACAGGCAGCCTGTGCTCGGGGAAAGAGCAGAGAAGGAGGGTTGTGGAAACCTAGTACAGAGGAATTATGCCTCTTCATGTCTTCTCTGCCTCTTGGAACACAGACTTTGAAAGACTGGCTCGGAAAATTAATACCCAGGACATTGCTCTCTGTTACTTTGCTGTGAAATTACTTTCCCGAATGAAAATATTTAATTCCTTTGAAAGCAAGTGCATACCATCTCTGGAAGTTAAAATCCTGTGGAAATCACAAAGGAAAGAAGGACAAGGGATATAAAAGCTTTATATCTCTAAATGTTAGTGAGGCTGAGCTTCCTTTATTTTCTTTTTGTGTGTTTGTGTGACAACAATCATAAATGCTCTTTCTAATATTGATATGGTCAGTGCTAGAATCTTCTCATAGCTTGCATTACATTTAAGTTTTATCTACAATAAACAGCCAATAATGTGATCTTTAATGCATTGGAGAGTTTATGAACATCCTGAGCTAACAAATTCCAGTTGTTCAGCAGCCCAAATCTGCTGTCACCATACCTTGTGGAAATTACTGCCTTCCATGGAGGACTGCCTCATCCAAGATGGCATAATATAAAATTCCCTTACAATGGGCCAACTCCTGAAGCCCTTAGCCTTGATCAGTAACACCTGATTCTTCACATGTTCTCCACGCACCTTCTATCAGAGCAAGGTGCTATTCCATATGGGAGAGCTGGCAGGATGCATAAACCTCAGTGAAGACTGATAAAATGCATTGAACAGATTTTTGGATGTAGCTGGCATGTTTCTCCTTTATACGTTCTTACTGCATCCATCCCAGGCATTAAGGAATGAAGTTGTTCCCTTCAAATAAAATTAAATGAGCAGCTCTAGAAGCCAACAGCCAGGCTGAGCATCTAAGAGGACACAGGACTGTGCAACTTGGTGGCTGTGGCCACCAGTTTTCTCTTGTTCAACCCACCAGACTGAAGAAAAGGGTCTCTTCTTGGAGGTAGCCACAGCCCTTTGTTGCTTACTGCAGCTCCCAGCTCAAAGTCTGGTATGTGTAATATACAGAGAGCTCTGATGTGCTCTAAATCAAAATGTCCAAAGAGCTCCTAGGTATTCCTTTAATGGAGTCACAGAGATTTTATTGTGTGGGAAAGGGAAGTGAAGACGGATGAGAGGTCATGCAAATTTTGATCTAATTTTCTTTAATAAAATACCTTGGGCTGCAGATAAGTAACAGAAATCTGTGGAGGAAAAGGGGGTTTGACTGTGACTCCAAAACATCCTCTTCATAAGGTTTCACAGGAAGGTAAGCAGGTTCTGCAGTGCAGGGTATGGATTAATTAATTCTGTATTTCATCCTTCTCTTACCCTTTCACGTAATCTTCTTGCCTTGCTCATGATTTACATCAGTAAAACTAAATAGAACAATCCATTGAAATGTCCTGCTGCCATTTTACATCCCCTCAATTCGCTTTCAGATTGAGTAAGATCCTTAAAATGTAGAATCTGCTGAAGCTCTGCCCTTGCTAAAATCAGAGGAAGACAACTGTGTAGAAATAAATCAGCATAAGTGTGATTCATTATTATTTTTAACTCTAGAATGAGAACACATTTTAGAACACATTTTAGAAACATATCTGTTTCTGGCCATTGTCAGAAACAGGATACTAATTGTCTGGCTCATATAGGTATATAATGTTCTTATATGTGCACATGCACAAAACTACACATGAAATAAAGAACTGGTGTCTTAATTTTCTATATTTCATTACTATTATATGCTGTTGACAAAGAAATCATTGCTGCTACCCAGACCTGTCTTCTTCACCTGGTCTAGAATCTAGGCCTGTTTCTGAAACCCACCTGAGTGTCTAATCCTGGGACCAAGGTATACACATCCAAAACAGAATTCTTAGTTGTGCCATTTGCTGAGCTTCTTCATCAACCTGTTCAGATGATCACAATGGGCATGCATTCAGCTTTCTTCACAAACTTAGATCCATGTTATAACTTAATCTTCCACTTTGTTTTCACATCATATTTTGCATGACTGTGTCTTATCTACCTACATCACTTATGATTGGTTAGGGTCCTTACTTCATGTGCTGTAGCACAAATTCTGGTCTTTGGCAGAGATTTTGGCCATCTTATCTCGTTCTTATAAATCTCTCCTACCTGTCATTTTGACTGAAACTCCCTTCAGTTAATATCTATACACTTATTTTTCCTTCTTTAGCATTTTAGCCTGCTTGCCTTCATTTACAAGATCCTTCAGACCTTTCCTGCCTATTACCTCTCACTCACCGAAAGATGCTTCATTAAGATAATATCTCCCATCTCTGATCTCCACCTTTGGTGTTTAACATCTCCAAGAAATAACATTCGTGCTTTCCCTGAAATGCATTAATTTGATATGGAGTTTCCATTAGTCTTTGCTTCACCTCCACCACAAATTCTTCATCAAAACCCTTATTTAAGACAGTTTGTATGGTCCCTGCTATGCGAATTGGTTGGTATGTGGTTGGTATGTGGGGATGGCTTCTCCTCACAGTCCCTAGCAGGGCTCTGCTCTTTCCTTCTCCTCCCCCATCAAACATTTCCATCCTTTCTTTCCCCTTCCCTGCTGTGGCTGTTTTTATCTGTTGGCTTTCTAAGGCTTTCATATTTTTTTTATGCTGAGTTTGGACAGAACTTACAACAATGAATTCTTAACCAAGACTCTGAGAACCCCTGTGACCTCTTGGAATGCAAATCAAGAGTATGCATTTAGAGAAAAACCCTGTGTTACTTTTGGGTCTTGCAATTAGAAAAGGTAATACTGCCATAAATTCTTTGAGCAGGAACTGAATCTCTGTACTCAGTTTTTAGCTGCCACTGTCCTCTTGTATGACCATTAGAGAATAATTTAATCTCACAGTTTTTCAACACTCCCCTCAAAACTGATAAACATTCATTAATATTTTGTTATGAATTTATAAACTAGTGCACTGACAAGTCATAGCAGGGAAAATTCTTTATCATCTGGATATGCAGCTGAGAAAACAAGTTTATTGCAAGTAACAGTATCTACGATAGTTAATGTCTGTGCAGGAGGATGATGATGGTAAGAAATATCTTCCCAGTGTCTCAGCAATAGTTCCTTAGCAATCAAGAAATTAAAGTTGAGCTACAGACATTTTTCTTGCTTTGTAAATGACTATTTCCTCTAAGGATCTCCTGAAATCTGAGATGTGCAATAGCTCTAACATTTCTTTTCCCATACAAAATTAGTTTCATAAGCAAGAAATAAAATTAAACCCAGGCACAGCAGTATTTTAAAAGGGAAAGGCAGTAGCCTTGAATTATCCATGTTGATTTGACAAAGCCAGTGATGCTGCAGATATAATACACGGCACTGCTGTCACATCACCAAGTGACATCTTTTTATCCAAAGTGAAAATGAAATGTCAAAGTGAAGGAGTTCTGCAAGTCTTCTCATGCTGTTTGCAAAACATGTAAAACTCACTTTTGTGGAGTAAGGTGGGTATTTACCAGAACTTTAAATTAGAGGTTCTTAGGACAGCAAGGTCTAGCTGAGATTCCCTACCATTCTTCTCAGCTACAGCCCTGCTGTACATTACTTTTAACCTTGCCAGACATGACCTGTTTGGCTTGAAATTATCGATGCTTCATGTGTTTGCATCTTGGGTTTATTTTGGAAATGCTTTCACCATTTAAACATTTTTTTAGAATATTACCAGGAGGAATGCATCCGTAATAAATTTTACCATTGCTTTCCTGGTAGTCCTGTTCCTCTCTGTTTTGGAGATTCTCCTCTGATTCACCAGGAATGCTTTCCTGTAGTAGGGTCCTGTTAATACCCATATGGAAACTTCCTCCAGAGGCCTTTTTCAGTTTCTTTGTGCTCAGCAACTTCCTTAATTATGACCAACCTTCTGTGGATATTTTGTCTACCCTGAGAGACAGCTGTCATTGACAACAGCAGAGCAAGCCATTGCCAAGGAGAGGCTCACCAAGGTACAAACAGCATTGTTAAGCTTTCTTGTCAATCACTATCATAGCCTGCTGAAACTGGAATTAAAAAAAAAAAAAAAAAAAAAAAAAGACAAAAAAACCCCAAACCCAAAACCACAAGAACAACCAACCAAACATAAAACCAACAAGCAAAACACCTGCAAAACAACCAACTAAGCAAACAAAAACCTAAAAATGTAAAATAAACCCCCACCAAAAAAAATGGAAAGAAAAAAAAGCCACTCTTAACTGTGCATACTTGAGCTGGGGGCTGTTTGGTCAAGAAAGGCACACAAAGATGGGACATGTGGAAGAAAATAGGATTCAGTCCTTAAGCTAAAGTAGGCATTATGATAGATACTCAGTGATTTCTGTGTTGAGATGTTGACTGTAAGAATTAACATTATCTTCACCATTGTGCATTTGACCTTGCAATCTTAAACATTTTGATTAACACAGCTCTTGAAATGGGCACAGAAAACAGGATATGCAATGTGCAAGTAAATTCAGGCCAGTGTTTGCCTTGTGGACCTTCTATAAAGTTGTTATCTAGATGCAGGCAAAAAGGAAGATTGGGAAATTTCTCCAGCATGTATAACTTCATCAGCATGAGAGAAAACACATTTGTGTTCATACAAATGCTTATATGACTAAAACAATGAATGCATTGGAATTAATTTAGTCTGCCCATCTACTTCTAATAAATTTGTCAACAGCTAAATGGTACCAAATCACAGTCAGAAAGAAAGACCAGTTATAACAGTACCTGGGTTTATGAGACTGGCAATACTTGGTTGACACTACCACATATTTCCCTTTCCACGCTTGTTCTCTGGTAATTCTGAACCTGTTACTTTATTGATTTGTCGCCCGTTAACTCTTACACAAGGAGGGCAGAAGCTGTAAGAGATTTCAGATGGCACTCTTCAGCTTGTATCAGACAGTTCTTGCAGATAGGACATGACCATTCTGTCTGTGTTGCTCTTGGGGTCTGTCCTGGGATAACATTTGCTTTTGTTATAGGACTGCCTGAGGTCCAAATGTGTTGCAGGTCATATATGAAGAGAATAATTTCAAATGCGATTTACAGGTAAGGAACTGAGTCACAGGGAGGTAAAAGTGACTTAGCTTAGACAGGAAGCCATTGGAAAAACAATGAGATGAAACAAGTCCCAGTCCAGTGCCTTAATGATACAACCAGCCTTCTGCTTCAGCTGACATTCAGCTGGAGTCATTGGAAAAGTCTTGAGGGCATAAATATAAAAAAAGACTCAGATATGGTGTGTGTGGTACAACACAACAGGACGTAAGTGAATCAGGAGGTTCCTGGAATGTGCTGGTGACAACTTCCATCTCCAGCTGACAGAGGAAATTATGAGGAGAGCTTCTGTCATGGACCTTCGCCTCACCAACAGGATTGGGGGCACTGGGGAATGTGAAGCTCAAGAGAAGCATTGGCTGCAGCGGCCATGACATCCCATAATTCTATGAAAGGCTGGATTTAAAGTTTTTTTAGGGCAATGAGGGGGGTCTGCAGCAAAGTCACTGCCCTGGACTTCAGGAGAGCAGCTTTTGGCCTCTGCAGGGATCTGTGTGGTAGAGTCCCGTGGGATAAAGCCCTGTGCAGGGAAGACCAGCCCAAGAAAAAAGGTTGATATTCAAGGATCTACTCTGAGCTCAGAAGCAACGCAGCCCAATGAAGAGGAAGGCAGGCAGAAATCCCAGGAGACCTGTGTGGATGAAAAAGGAGCTCCTGTAGGAGAAGATCTGGTTTGAGAACATTTAAGAAACCTGAAGGTGCATAAATCCATAGGACCTGAGGAGATCCTGATGAGATCCTGAGGGAACTGGCAGATGAAGGACCTAAAGACTATCCATCATGTCTGAAAAGTCATGGAAGACTAGTGAAGTTCTCACTGAGTGGAAAAGGGAAACCCCAATTTTAGAAAAGGGTAAAAAGAAGAAAGACTGAGGGAACTACAGGCTGGTCAGTCTGGCCTTGGTGCTTGAAAACATCATGGAATAGATCCTCCTGCAAAATATGCTAAGACACGTGGAATATGAAAACATAATCAGTGACAGCCAACATGGCTTTGCTAAGGGCAAAACAGACCTGACAATATTGATGGTTTTTTGGAGGGGTGACAGTGTTGGTGGGAGAGGGGAGAGCAGCTGACATCATCTACCTGGGTCTGTGCAAAGCATTTGACATTGTCCTTCACAATATCCTTGTCCCTGAACCGGATTTGATGGATGGAATACTGGGTGGATAAGGAATATGTCTTGGTTTGAAAAGACAAATATCTGTTAAGGAAGACTGGAGCCTTCCTTGAAATGGAAAATGTAAACCCCTTCCTTCCAAATATATAATATTTGGAAATAATTTTGAAATTTAGGGGCCCTCAGGCAAAAATATGGGGTAGGAATAACAGTTCTTTACTAGGAAAATTAAAAAATACAAATGCAGTAGTACAAGAAAAACCTACTGACAGAATCAGAATACAGCCTGACACCCTGTTGGTCAGGGTGTTGGTAGCAGTCTGATTAAATGTTGGCTGCAGTCCTCCTGGAGTGGCAGTTGTGGTTCTGTTGGAGCAGTGATCCTATAGAAGGGTGTAGTCTTGCTCTTGAAGACCAGTGGTGGTGTAGATGGGCCTGGTCTTCCTCTGGGAATCCAGTGGAAAAGCTGGAAATTCCCAGCTCCTCTGGGAATTTAGTGGGAAAAGCCCAGCTGTGTTGTTCCAAATGTCAGATTATATCCAGGTGGGAATGCTTGGCTCCTCCCTCTGGGCGGAGCATCTCACAAGGGGATGATGTAATTTTATCAGTCCTGCAGTGAGGCTCAATGGTCTATGAACAGCAGATGTCTGCCCAGAGGGAGGATTGGTTTGAGGAAGAGATAAAGAAAACGGCCCAATTAACAGAACATTGGCCCCAGCTCTAGCAGATGGTGCTGGAATACACACCCCACCCACATCTTGCAACTTAAGACAGAAATCTACCCAGAGCTGCTGCCAATGTCTCAAAGTTTGGGTGCAGAGCGAGTGGCCCCTCAGGTGTCTGGGCTGGGACATCTCCGTTGGCAGCATGGACACTTGCACCAGCAATTTTGCAAATTTTCTGAGCTGTGGCAGACATGCTGGAGGGGCGGGATGGATCTTAGAGACACCATGGTAGGCTTGAGAAGTGGGTCAGTGTGAACCGCATGGAGTTCAACAAGGCCAGGGTCCTGCACGTGGGTCAAGGCAATCCAAGGCACAAACACAGGCAGGGCAGAGAATGGATGGAGAGCAGCCTTGAGGAGAAGGGCTTGGGAGTGTTGGTTGATGAAAAGCCCAGACATGGCCCGGCAGTGAGAGCTCACAGCGCAGAAAACAGCGGTGTCCTGGACTGCATCAGGTCAGGGGAGGGGATTCTGTACCACTACTCTGCTCTTGGGAGACCAATGCTGTGTCCAGCTCTGGTGTCGACAATAAAAGAAGGACATGGAACCATTGGAACAGGCTGGAACAAGAATTATTATATTGTTTCTGCTGGAATAAAAATTATTAGAGGGCTGGAGCTCTTCTCTTATAAAAACAGACTGGGAAAGTTGAAAATGTTCAGCCTGGAGAAAACTAGGCTGTGGGCAAACCTTATAGCCCATTCCAGTGTCTAAAGGAGCTAAAAGAAAGCCAGAGAGCCTTTTTACAAGGGCATGTAGGTACAGGGCAAGGGGTAATGACTTCAAACTGGAAGATGGCAAGTTTAATAAAACATTAGGAAGAAATTCTTTACTGTGAGGATGGTGAGAGACTGGCACAGGTTACCCAGAGTTGTGGCTGCCCCATCTCTGGAAGATTCCAAGGCCAGGCTGAGCAACCTGGTCTACTGGAAGGTATCCCTGCCCATGGAAAAGGGGTTGGAATGAGATGGTCTCCTAAGGTCCCTTCCAACCCACACCTTCTTATGGCTGTCTAATTCCAAGAATAATTTGTTGTGTACAGCTTGGAAATCAGCATGGCCAGATCATGGCAGCCAAAGGGAGGGCAGGAAGCAATCAGGCATCAGGAACTTTCCAGGTGACTTTATTAGGTCACCCTCACCCATCTTCACTGTTGGCTGGACAACTGTAAACTGCTTTATTTCTGAAAACTGCTCCCAAAAGAGATGATCTCCTCTACAAAAAGAATGTTGAGTACTCAGTCCAAGATCCCAGATTCATACTTATTATTTACATGTTCTCAGAGTATGGTGGTCCAAGCATACTTAATGCAAAAATAAATCTTCGCTTAACTAAGCTCATTTTCTTCTTTGTGAAGTCCAATTTGCTGCAGCTCTGTTTATGTAAGATACAGATGAATCTTATTAGAAATATTGGATTACAGTAGTCTTGACAGATTAAAACAATTGCAGGAAAACGTGGACCTGTTTACACATTGGAATGCACAAGACTATATCATGACCATACCAACATTACTCCAGAATACTATTAGTGATTTCTGTTAGGAAAAAAAGTCAACATTCAACACATGGTGATACTTGAAACTTCAGGTTTTTTTGGAAGTTTTAGAGAACTGTAGGGTATTAAACTAAAAATTGTTGTATTGAACAACAAAATTTACTGAAATACAAAGCCTTTTATAGTGCAGTATAATACAGATTTAGAAATTAAGTTCTTTAACTCTTAAGAGATGGAAGAAAGGGCTGCTTATAACATATACACAGCACAGCTGTACTAAATTATTTCATCATCAGAGAGCCCCTTTCTACATTTTACTGAAAAATGGTGAAATCTGTGTCTATCCCACAGGGTAGAAATTCCGATTATGTTGAAGTCTTCGTGATGACCAATGGAAGTTAAGACAAGTAGTTTGTATTTGGCTTTTTTTTTTAAATGAATCTATAATAGAAACTAATTAGCTTGTCATTTTACCTATCTTCTCATGACGTGTCTTAACAACACAATGTCACACATGCTTTAGTTAATTTTTGCGGATGCCTCAAACAAGGAAGTTTTGGACTCAAGCATTTTTTCAGTTCTCAGAAATCCCTTCTTCTCCTTCGTGAACAAAATCATGAAAATGTACTCCACTCTTACTAATTTAAAGACTTTTTAGGTCGCTTTACTAAGCATTTTCAATATTTTTTTCTAAAGGACTTCTTTCCAAGTTGATGTTTTAGACAGTTAGTGTGAAGCAAATTTCAGATTGTTTAGGTAATGTTCAAGAATTACTCAAAAGACAGAAACTGATTACTCATGTACTTCCTTTAAACTGGCTTTCTACCTGTATCACCTTATATAGGTTTGGTGTTGGATAATGAAATAATTTTTAAAAAGTAGTGGTACACAAAATCTGTAAAAATCCTTTGAGTTTGAATGGACATAGTTATAAGAATCTCATATGTCTAAAAGAGAATTGTACATAAGAGTTCTGTTAAAAAAAAAACAGTAGTGATAATGATATGTTCAATGAGGTCTTACAGGGTTTGTGCACAGTTTCTTACTGTTCTCGATTATCTTTTTCCAAAAATCTGGCATTAAGGATAAATAGTATACTGACATAAGTATGCTTCTGTTATGCATACGCAAAGCCTTATTCGACCTGAATGAATTTTGGTGAATACCTCATTAACATCTCATCTGAAATTGTGAAATTCCACACCTGTGGAATGAGTTGCTGGCAGATGTGCACAAAGATATCAGAAACTCATCCACAAAAGAGGAATCTCAACAGTGGTGAGTCAGGCTGATACAACCATTGTCTGTGGATGGAGAGCTCTGTAAACTCATCTCCGGGAGAAGGCCAGGTGAGATGTCAGAGTGGCTGGTCACTGAAATGTGATTTCACCCACTCCCTTGGTCAGCACCAGAGAAGAAGTCATTCAGCAACAGTGATTAAAGGCCTGGGTGTGGGTCAATGTGTGAACACCTCCCTGCCTTGGTGAGGATGGCCTTCTACCTGCCAGTCAAATCCCAGTCTGCAACTTTGGCTGCTCTGTGACCATGGTTTCAATATATGACTGTCAAGCTGTCCTTGGAAATTCTGGGGACAGGCATAGTTGCAAAAAAACCCAACCCCGCTCAGGATATTCTTGTTGCCTGCTACGGAGACTGCAGCCCTTGCAGCTCACACAGCTCAGTATCCCCAGGGGAAAGCCTGTGTTATGTCCCTCACCTTAGTTATCTAACACATATCTGAGTTAAGAGAGAGCTTCCAAATCCTGTCTGGCTTGTAAAGTTGTTTTCTCTTGGTGGAGGTGGATGGGGAACAAAACTCACTAGACTCACTGCAGTCAGTGAAAACATCACTGAACATCTGGGACTCAGGAAGTGTCGACACTAAAAACAGCCACCACTTAAAATGCCAGCAGTTACGGAAGTTGATGTGTTATGGCATCAAGTGTCAGGCAGCTGCTCCCATACTCAGAAAGGGAGAAACTTGGGGGTATCTCATTTAGTCCTGGTAAGTGCTGGGCACCAGGAGGTCTCTCATGTTGTGTGTGCTGTGTACAAGACTGTAGCTTTCAATGGATTCCCTTCCCAAGCTCTATTAGGAAGGAGAACTCATCATTGTTCACTGTCTGAGAGGAGATAATGGGGGAAGGCAAAACTCCTCCCCTGCTATCTCCCCACAGACTTTGAACAGGTAACTACCTGGAAAAGTCTTTGAATCTCTTAGAGGGAATTCATGGGTCTCCTTTGTCAAGCTGAAAGAAGTGTGCCTGCTCTTGCCAATGCTGAGCTGTGTGACAGCATGCTACTAAATCTGCTTTTAGCTGCTTCAGAGGTATGTGAAGCAAGGAAGAAAGCAGAGTATCAGTGGGTGAGCTTTTAATGGGGTGGGAGACAGACTGCTGCTCTTTTTCTCCATCATTCTGGAGACCATCACGAAAAATGTTGCTATTTCCTTCTCTCTCCTGAGGTTTTGCACTGTTACTGTACCTCCACTCAAAACTGTCATTCTCCAGGTGTGCCACCCTGATCGATCCCTCAGGTTTGTGTATGTCTCTGCAAGAAGGTGTGACACACAGCTTTCATCTCCAGCTTGGTGACAAAAGAACAAATGCAGCTCTCCAGCAGCCTAAAGCAAGTCCTGCTGTGTTTTTCCACCCTTAATAATATTAGACCAGAGTTAGAAACATAAGGAGATAGTAAGAGTCACTAGGCATAAACTTGTTGGTTGCAGCTTGGAATGACTTCTGCTTAAAATAAAGCCTAAATCCAGCTCCATGTTACCATTCCATGTCCCATCACTCCTCTTACATACAGTATCTAAACCCTTTTGTCTGGGGCATCTAAAGTTGTCCTTTTTTTTTTTTTTTTTTTTTTTTTTTTTTTAGTTTAATGTTTAGCTGTCTTCTTTACCCAAGTGAGTATTTAGAAGAAGTGCGTTGAAAAATCAATCTTTCTTGCTTCATGTGTCATATTGATTATACCTGGTTTGGTTCTTACTGCTTTGGACAGTTAAATGGAAGTAGTCCTTCCTTCCTCCTAGTCTTTACCTCATTGCTTTGTACAGACAGTGTTGGGCCAGATTTGCAGTAACTGGGAGAAGAATGTTCTCCAGCTCTGCCATATTTGTTATTCTTTTACCTGATTTATTTTTTTTTTCAATGTCATCTTTTCTTTCCTTCAGAACTTCTACTGGCAGTAAACCTGTAACATACTATTTCTGCTTGAGGTGAGATTTTTGGGTCATTGTACAGCTCGTTGAAGATGTGGAGTCCATTGAGAAATGTTGTTTTTCTCCTCTATATAGGTCTTTCTCATTCATTGGGCACTTAGTGGGACATGCTCTGTGGAGAGTGGCAGCCATGGAGACTCCTGGTTTTCCAAGATTTTGTTGGCCGTGGCTACCACCTAAACAACACCTGGGTCTGCTCTCTGGAAGCCTCAAAAGTTTGAAGTGTAGCTTACACTGGCAATAATCCATTTGATTTCAGGGAGGATTCTGGCACTGTCAAGGGCTGCTCAGCATGGTTGTATCTGCTCTTCTGCTTTTTAAGCTTCTACCGTCCCATTTAAGGAATTCCACCAATTCTTGACTGTGTGGAGATGAGGAAACAAATGGCTCAACAGAATCACTGCCTTCATGATGACAGAGGGCAGCTAGTAACAGAGCTCTGACCAGACATTTCAACTCCAAGAACAAATCCAGATCCTTTCCCAGTTCCCCAGTAAAATTTTATCAATCTTTTTGTACAATTACTCTTTCTTTTCCATGACATCATCTGCAAGCAGAATCACAGTGTGTGTATGCAAATGCAGAATGTGACCCAAGCTTAATAATCTCTTAAAGATTTGTTGTTACAGACAGTCAGGTGGGAGTGAAGCATCACTTCCCCAGCAGCAAATTTTTAAAAAGCACACTCTGATTTTTATTCTGTTTTTCATGTAAGAAAAAGTAGGCCTCAAATGCTTGTGAAAATGTGGGTACCAACAAGAATTTAGGTTGCTCTCTTTCATAAGAGGGAGAGATGCCTAAGCCTATTAATCACAGTTATGGAAATTTATTTTTTTTAAACAGGAAAAAATAAAATAAATGAATACAAACATCCATACCCTGTTACTAATCCTACACTTAATCTGACTAAGTGCTGTTGATTTTGCATGTGAGAGAAGATGTGTCTTTGACAGGGAGTTTGAGAAAGTGACAATTTAACTGGCAATTCCCCTGTTGCTACTGAGATCAAAGGCACACCAAAGCTGCTAACCTGGAATATGAAGTGTGCTAAGAAAGTGTGAAGAGAAGCAACAGATACCTCAGGAAAACAGCTACTTTACAATATTGCTGCAAGAACTAAATTTGTTCACTTGTTTTTGGCATTGCTCCCTGTATCTGACTCACTGATATTTTCCTGGCTGCCCTAATGGTATTTTTTTTTTTTTTTTTTTTTTTTTTCTTCTAAGAACCAGTTTGGATAATAATGGCCGTGTAAAGTGTGTCTTGCACACCTGGTGCTTGCCATCCCATCTCCAGCTCTCCCATAAATGATGGCTCATTCTGCTTTGAAAGTGTAGAAGGGCCTTAAAAGTGAGTGTAGGTGCAATATCCTTCCTCCCTCCACTTGCTGATGAAAAGCTGAACCAGACCCCTGGAAATGTATCCCTAGCATGCCACATATCCCACATGGAACAGTGTTATGGACCTGCGTGGAGCTGATGGTCCCTCCTTTAATAAAGCACTTGGAATGGGTCTCTCTGCCATAGAAGAAATATTTGCCCTTGGCTGAGCACGGTGGGACTGTAGAAACAGCAAGTGAGTCTTTTCTGCTTATTTAAATGTTTCTCCTTTCTTGAAGCAGTTATCTGGTTAGATTTCACTTCATTATTCATCAAGCCTTGGTGAGCTGCCTGTATGCAGAGTCAGTCAGGGGTTTCCTGAGCTATGGCTTTACCTTGGCAATCCAGGACCTGCAGAAATGACCTCTGACTGAGGGCAAGCTTGAAACTTTTTTAGAGTTTGAAGGGTGCTTTGTTCCAGCCAGCAAAAGCAGGACAGCCTTTTCTGCAGAGGAGCTGTGCTCCGCATAGCCATCACTCTTTCCCCAGGATTTCCCCTGGCAGCACTGTGTTTGGAGAGAATTCAGGCCTTCTCTGACAAAAAAATGGTACAAGAGAAAACTAACATGATGGGAAGTGCAGAATATTCTCTCTTGTGTGGACAACTTAAAATTTTTATTGTGTTTTTCCCAAAGAAAAACCTGCCCTACTCTGCAATGAATCAATGAAGATTTAGTAATATGAACAAATGAACTTTGAATTGTGCAATTGAGTCTTTCAAACTGCACTATCAGGAACTCTATTGTCTGCACCTCTTTAAAAGTCCAATTTGTTCCTAAGCCACAAATAGTTTAAATTGTCAGTGATTTTGTGAAAATCAATAACGATCATGCAGATAGAACTTAGAGTATCATTTTAACCATAAATTATGCACCTGATGAATCCTATCCCATGGACACAATAGACAACAGAGGTCCACAGAAGTACAGTATCCTTGTTGCTTTTGTTCCTTTTCCATGTGCTACTTCCTGTGTTGGTGATCAGGAGGGAAACATCAGTTACAAACCTCCTGCCTCTGGAAAACAGGCAGCATTCTTAGTGATTCATTTGAAAAAGTGCTTTTAGAGAAATTGTATACAGCATATAATTCAGCATATAATTTATCTTTTAAGTGTTCTGTCAATTTTTCCATTGGGAAAACTCCTCAGGTTTTTCCAGAGCTGATGTTCTCTCTGGTGAGCTCTGCTCTTTTCCCAACAGTGGCTCATAATGCTTCTTGCAGCTATAAGAAGATGATTAATCAGTTTAATCTGACAGATCTTAAGTCTTCAAACTGCTAACCTCAGAAAAATTCCAGCAGACTCCCAGCAATATCTTGATATAATCTTAGCAATATGGAGCCTGATCCTCCAGTCCTTGCAGGTCTCTGGCAGTTCTATTTGAGCTGGTGGGATGCATGGTATGTGCATGTACCTGTGCAAGGCTATCAAAACCGAAACTGGTTCCCAAACTTGTGCATAAATTCATTTTCAAATGAAGAAAGGAAGGGGGGAAAATCCTTATTGCTTCAGTGGTGAAGAGGATCAGAGGATTAAACCCCATTATTATTTTTCTTGATGAACTCCTTCATAAAAATTTCTATATCAGTGTTTTCCTTTCTTGCAGCTCTGTTTTTTGGTGGAAAGGTGGTAACTCACTGCTGAATTTACATGAGGGATGTCGTCTTGGATCAAATGGGAAGCTTTTACCTGAAGCATAGTGTGTGTCTGTGATGGCAGCAGCTTGGAGCAGAGAATTCTCAATGGATTCCTCCCGGAGCAGGAGGAATGGCCAATAATAGAGGGACAGTGATGGGCTTGGTTCAGAGACACACGTTGTGTTCATTCTGAGCCAGCAAGAAAATCAGAAAGAGGAGCAAAAAACCAAACATAAATGTATATGAAAGCATATAAAATTAAAAAAAAAAAAATTAAAAAGAAGTTAAACAAGACTTTAGAGCAGATATTATCTCCAAAATTTCTCACTGCTTTTCATGCTGGAACAAAACAAAAAAAAAACCAAAAAAAACCCAACCAAACAAACAAAAAAAACCTCCCCACTAACATAAAAAGAATGGAGCCTTTCAAGCATCTTCTTGGCAAGTCTTGTTGATAGCATTGACACTTTTTGTCTCCAAGGAGGTCAAGAAAATATAGAGGGAGACGTGTCCATAATGAAGTTTTGTAATGATATCCACTGATATAGGAAGCAGCACTGGCAAAAGTACATCTCACACATGTCTAGATGAGGTAGAAACCAAGGCCAGTTTCTTCCTTAAAGCTTTTTGGATCCTACCCACATATTTCTCATTTTTGCATAAAACCTGCTGAACTGTTGCTGTGACCAGTTGCTTCTTCATTTGAGTCATCCCCTTTCAATATACAAACCAGATGGTGGCTGTTCTCCATGAAAAGAGCTATTGTTGCATCCTTTTTTTAAGTGTGTGCGTTAGTAAATGTGATTTAAATGACTTGGAAAAAAATATTGACAGTTTTTTCATTGGAAAAGTTTACATCTCTCAATTTTCTGCTGTATTCTAAATTAAGAAATTACTTACAATTTCAATTTGCCAAAACCTTGGGATTTTCCTGCATAATAGAATTATAAGTTTGAAAATCTGTTTTGAAGTTTTCTGTTGTTTTTTTCAATGATAAAATACAGAGAGGAATAAAATAATTTCTTTGCTTGCTTGTTTTAAAGTCATCGTTTTAGAGCCTTTTGAAGCTAAAGCAGCTTTAAGCACTTTTGAAGAAAACCCCTTTCATTTTCAATCAGCCCCACTGCACTTTAATGCACAGAGCAGAAGACACAGACACCCAAGTTATGAAGTTGGGGTGAGCTAAACTCACATGGTGTGGTCGCAACCCTGACATACTAATTTCCTTTTTTTAGAATTTTACTTGGGTACCTGAAGAGTCTTACAAAATACCCCCTTAGTGCTGCTGAAGAGAGCTAGGAATGGATTATAACTGTTGGAGGATCTCCACCACTGTAAGGTGTTATAAAAAGGATTTAATTAACCTTTGACAGGAATAGATTTGGTTTTTCTGACTCGGTTTTAGGGTAATGGAACAGGATAGATAATGGCTTTGCACCTTTGTCTCCAAAAAGGATGATCTTACTGAACATTTGTAAAAGTCAGTAGGGTCCAGTAATTCTGGAGTTGCAGAACTCCTAAAGCTCAGTGCAGAACACATTTTGGAAAACCAACCCACCCTGATATCAGGGCTGCTCGGGTGGGAAAATTATCTTATCAGGAAAAGGGCATTGATGTTTTGATTTCTGTGGGCAGGAGCTCTGCTCTTTAGTGGACAATTCTGACCAAGAGAAGGTTTTGTCCTTGTGGTGGGGCAGCAGCACCCACCACAAAGTCATGTCTCCCATTTTCTTCACACCTCTGTGCACTCAAGGAAGGTTTGATTTATATTTCAATTGTACAGCAATTTACTGAACAGTAATTTTTTAAGTTTTTTGAAATTACAGAGAACTGACTTAGAAAAACTTACACTTTGGAAAGTATCCAGTGCTTTGACGTATTCTTGAAATGATCCCTAAAATTCATTATAATCAAACCTTAGTCAAAGACAGACTATATTGCATTCTCCAACTAACAAGCTGCTTTTTCTGAATTTAAATATCAGAATGAAAACAATAGGTGAGATTTCCCATTACACAATGAAACCTGATGTTTGTCAAAACCTATCATACTGAGTCCTTCTAGCTCTTCAAACAAAAACTGTGATGGTTTTTTCATTACATGTTTTTGATATGCTGCCCTGTTTTTTTGTTTTGTTTTTAACTTTGGTTATTAAAGCTTTACAGTAGTACATCACTGTTCTGGACAGAATAAGGATATAAGCATAAATCTCTCCATTTCTAGATTTCTACCCCTGCTCCAACTTTGTGTGGAAATCCATTTACAGAACCAAGAAAAATAAAATGACGAGTAAACACAAACTTCTTCCTTGGAGAGGGAGAAAATTTTTCTAAAATCTGTTTACCTAGAGGAAGGCTTCAGAAGTTTGCTGCTGCAATGCTGCTTCAGAACTTACCTTGAACAGCCATGTCTCCTGCAGACTGAAATATTTTGGTATAGCTGACAGAATTAAGCATTTCATAAGGGGTTCTTGGAGAATTGTAATCACCATTTTCATGCAGAGGAGCAGCATGCAAGGCATTGACATCAGAAACTTTATGGAACTGTTTTTCAACTAGTGCAGAAAATGACTAGTTAGACTGAAAACCACAGAAAGTGTGTTTTGGTTTGAGAATGATGGGGTTTAATATTTTTTTAATGCACTTAAGTCAAATTCTAAGGTAGGCAGTTTCTTCCTCTATGTACATGCAGGGTATTTCTCAGCAGACATTTTTGAAAGGTATAAACACTTAAATAGGTGCAGTTCAACATTTCTGTAATTACAGTAATTTTTGGTTATTCATGTCCTGATCTATAATTTGGAGAGATTCAAAGACCAGCCATGTTTAGTAGTCACCATGTCTAATGTGTTCAGCTCTGCAGCTCTGAGCCAAGAATGAGTGGTATGTGCATACCAGAGCAAATGGAAAAAAAAGGTCTGTGAGCATTCATTGAAATTCAGAAGTCAGTTTTAATTCAATGATGTTCATGGAATGTTCCCATTCACTTCCTACAATCAGATTTTGGGCATTTGTGCAAGAAATCAACCAGGCCACAATTTTGCCCTAGGTTTTCTTTGCAAGTTAATTTTAAATTGAACATTTAAAGCACAGATTTGTGGGGGAAAAAAAATGAAAGCATGAAATATTAATAATATTTTCAAGCTGGGTTTAGTTGGTTAGATGATGTCATTATGCTCTGCCAGTTCCCTCTTGGATGCTTTTTATGCGTGACCAAGTGTCTGCAGATCAAACCATATAGACAACTCCAGCTACTACATTGTCTTACTGATTTCATGCAAAAACCCAGTTTGGAGTAATACAGTTTGGGGCTGCTTCACCATAAATGTGATAAAGCAAACAGATAGCTTTAAAGTTAAAGAAATTAGGAATCAAGAGAGTATATTTCATCTGATTGGATCCTGGATTTTTTCCCTCTCTGGTTTGATTCAGGAATAATTGTCTTGCCATCAGTGGAGCTTCATTGGTCTGGATTTTTTTTTTTTAAACTGCTGCCCCAGCAGAGACAGGATTTTGCACTTATGATTAATAAACAGGTAAGTCGGGAGATGCTGAACCTCACCCAAGTTCTCTACAATCCTTAAGTCATAAATATTTCCTGAGTTACAAATACCTGTACAGACCCCATGCCACAGAATCTTAGTCTGGTTTGGATTGGAAGGGACCTCAAAGCCCATCCAGTCCCATCCCCTGCCATGGGGACACCTTCTGCTGTCCCAGGCTGCTCCAAGCCCCATCCAGCCTGGCCTTGGACACCTCCAGAGACAGGGCATTGACAGTGCTCTGAGAAGGATGAAAGGAGCTTGGTCAGTGTGATATATGTGACAAATTTTCTCTTTGTGAGAGAAAAAGAAATGCTCTGTTACAGAAAAAAAAAAAAAAAGTAATTTCCTTAGGAACTGAGAAGAAATTAATTTTTCAAGGTGTTCGTTTAAAGTTTGAAAGATTTTGACAAGTAAAGGGCTTAGTAGCTCCATGAAATAGTGTAATCTTTTGGTTATGCTGTTACTGTCCATGTCAGTCTACTTATATATATGCCCAGGGTTAAGATCAAGGGCATTTTTCAAAAACTTTATTTAATTCCTGGATTGTAATTCAAGTAAAAATAAAAGATACCTAAGAACATCTTGTGACTTGTAAAAGTTTCACTTCTTGATGTTAAAAATGCTGTTGAAGATCTCTTGTCCTTTATCTTATGATCAGTGTTACCCAGTGTGATCTGGATTACTCAATTCTCACTAAAAATTCTTTGGTAAAGACTATTTTTGGGTTTTAAAAAAAAATTTTTACAATTATGTATGAAATTTCATATGCCTTGTTGAATGTATTTCTCCTAAGATTTGCTAATGAAATGTAGAGGACAGAGAAACACAAGTATTTGCTTTTTTAAAAATAGAAATGAGATTTAATTAATGAGACTGCGATCACTGCAAAGAAGAAAACCACTATAAGGGAGTCATGAACCAGCACATGAGAATTTTTAGCTACTACAGTTTTCAGTTTTGTTCCTCAAGTAAAGACAATTTTTACTCCTGATAGTCCCAATAACATGCTGAGAGTGAGGTGTGAGATTTCTGTGACTTTGTGACTGTGTCAGGATCTCTCACCCATGTGTAGGAAAAGTGAATGTGTGTGCACATTGCCCTTGTGCTCCCTGAATAATGGTCAAATTCTGCCTACTGGAATGGCACCAGCTGGCTGCTTTGATTTTTTTTTTTTTAATATATATTTTTTACAAGTGTATTTTTTACAAATTTACGGTGACCTTCTCTGTTAAAGGAGTTACTTCCACATCTTCAGGTTTGATGTGAAATTAAATCTGGAGGCAGCACACACCAAAGAATTCCTTCCACTGGAAAAACCTGGGGGAGATCTTCTAATGATGACTGTGAAAAAGGTTTCACTGAAAACACTGGATGCTTCTTCTCAGCTGTCATCTCAGTTTTCTTCTGAGTTAGAACAGTAACTTCATTATGGCTTTCGTATGGCACACACATGGAGGACGCTCCAGACCCTACAGAGGCTTTGCTGTAATACGGAGAAACAGTGGCAAATACACAACAGCAGCCTGAGCGGGGAATCCAAACCATAATTATACATTAATCCATGACAATTGACTAATGGAGTCATCCAGACTGGGCAAGGTTATGGGAGGCAGGGCTGGAAAGCCAAGAGCTGTGTTTTTAGGATATGCAGATGTGTTTAAGGCAGTAGGCCTGCAACACTCAGGAGCATGTGCAAGCCAAATTGTGCCTCCCAGACTCCCCAGCTAGAGCCCCAGTGCATGTGCCTGCCTGTTCAAGGATAATTTGTCATTTGGACAACATGCAGCAATCCACCAGTTTATTTGGACAGCCTTTTGGCCAAATTCTGGGCTTGATTCAGCCTCTGCAACCTGTGACCTTAGTGCTGCTGAATGGGTGTAAGGCAGCAGGCAATTTATTTTTGTGTTGCTTTTTAAAAAGTGGTTGTGTTGAAATCCTAGGGAAAGCTGGAGCTATCCGCCAGGTTTCAAAAAACATCCCAATCAAGTTATGAACTGATGTTTTTACCACATTAGGCTTCCTAGGTGGAATGGTAAGAGATTTAGGTGAAGAAAGACTCCTAAAAAGCAACATGCCTCTTCTGCTGTCTTTTTAGTTTGGGGATTTTGTTCTGAATTAGTGAGTGATGCAAAAATTAAACAGCTCTGCTGTATTTTATGGAAATGAAAAATTTCTACCTCGTAAATGATACTTTAGGAGAAGTGGACCGCATTTTCTCCACACTCTTGTGTGCTATTGCAATATATATTGCTATAGACCGCTGTCTATAAAATGTGACACCAAGAGCAAGTACAGCCTTCTCATGCTCATGCTCCAGTAGTTTTTGGTGGCTTTTGCAGCGAAGGAACCTTCTACATCTAGAAATTATGGTTTGAAATTTTTGGTTCTGTCACGCAGAGGTGCACCTGCAGATCTCCTGCAGGCTTTATTCTGTATTTCACTCTTAACTCCTTCACCAGTGTAAGGCCAGCACAACTTTGTGCTTACCTAGTTGTGACAGTTGTCTCTACAGATCTTTTTTTTTCCCCTAATTTTCAATAGTTTAAGTGTAGTTATGTGTATATTTGTCAAGGAGAATGTTTTCAAAAATAATATAGACTTGGAATATTTTGGAATGTTCACGCATTGGAATCTGTTAATGTTGACACAAGCCTTTCTGACACATTTTTTCCTGCCTCTGCTGCTTCTGATTTCCAGCAATGCTTCAGAACAAAAATCCCTGAGCCAGAAGAGTGGGAGCAGCTCCCCACTTCTCCCCCACATCTCTACTATTTAACCTACAGTAGTTTTGGGTAGAAAGCTGGAGTGAGCAGAGCAACACACAAACACACAAAATCCCCCCAGAATGGAAACTGAAGTATCCAAGAGCTTGAGTTTTGGTGGCTGGGAGAAGGCATTTCAAACCAGACCATGTTACGCAGCTGACTTATGGATGGAGAAACTGCAGGGTAAAAAGGGACATGGGGACAGAGAGGAGGCGTGGAGATTTGAGCTTCCTTCAAAACTGGAAGTTAAAAGGAAGATTTCCTGAATATCCTGTGCTGATGTCTGTGCAATCTCTAGCAGGTTCAGTGCCAACGATTTGGAATTTCCTGGGGAAAAACTGTTGTGTCAAAAGAAAATATCTGAGCAGCCCTAGAGCTTAGTCAGTATAACATCACCACACACGGGACCACTCGCAACACACCACAGAGCCCCACACCTCACTGTGCCATTTCACTGCCTGGAATTTAAGATCTCTTAGCAACCCAAGGAAGATGGTTGGTGTGTTTGCCCATATTATTTCAAGTCATAAAGCTGACAGGAAAAGAACTCCTCTTTTGCAATTAGCTGTTCTCTTGGGAGGGACCATCTGCAATGTTCCCATGAACCATTCTGAATCCTGCACAAAGAAAGGATAGAAAGCTGATAAGCAGGGCATTTAGGCTCTGCATGAGGGACCCTGCATACAGGATTTTCTGCAAGGCTTCAAGGACTTAGCAGTTCTCATTCACACAGGTGTTATCTACCAAGTGTGTTCTAGGGCCTGAACTAAGGCTGAGAATAAAAATCTGATAAAAGAACAATGATTCTTTTAAAGTGGTAAGGATGTTTGTAACTCTGCATAATTAGGTGAGAATTACAGGACGTCTATTTTCTACCCACAAAACACCTCCCATGGTATTTTACTAATAAAGCCATGCTGATGTTCTTGTAAACAGAAAAAAAATTCCTCTTCAAGAAAGTTCTGCTTCTGTCTCTCTACTTTTGATATATGTTGTGCTGTTTTACTATTTTTTATCTATGCATGGTAATTATCTTTAAACCTTAAATAACACCTTGACAGAAAAAGATTTTCTTTCTTCCATGGTGTACCGTTTGGACAGTTTTCTGTGGCCAGAGACAAACTCATGCTTGATAAATACCCTGCTTGTATTTGTACCTAAAAATAGTGGAAATTTCCCTTTTCTGCCCTCACCTCTCCTTGCGCCAACAAGTAGGTCCTGGTGGTTTAAGTTTTGTGACTGTCATGGGTTGTTGAGTGATTCACAGAGCAGCCTGAAGCAGCTATCCTTGTGAAATCCTCTGATTTAGCAGTAAGCCCTGGGCTGTACTTTATGAGCTCCAGGGTGCCTTGCCAGCTTCATCCTGGGCTGGTTCAGAAGAAAGCTTACAAGCCTGCTTGTGCCCTTGGGTACACACAGGGGTTTCTGCTGGGGTTCAGAGGCCTGTTGGTGTCATTTGCTGCACTGGTGCTGCTCTTGAGCTGTGACAGAATCACAGAACAGCTTGGCTTGGAACGGACCTTTAAGGTCACTTTGTTCCACCCAGGACACCTCCCACTGTCCCAGCTGCTCCAGCCCCAGTGTCCAGCCTGGCCTTGGGCACTGCCAGGGATCCAGGGGCAGCCCCAGCTGCTCTGGGCACCTGTGCCAGGGCTGCCCACCCTGCCAGGGAACAATTCCCCATTGCCAATCTCCCACCCAGCCCTGCCCTGGGGCACGGGGAGCCATTCCCTGGCTCCTGTCCCTGCAGCCCTTGTCCATTGTCTCTCTCCATCTTCCCTGCGAGGCCGCCCTGAGCTCAGCCCAAAGCTTCTCCTGCCGGGTGAGCGATGCCGGCTGTGCCAGCCTTTCCTGCCAGCAGAGCTGCTGCATCCCCTGCTCGTCCTGGAGCCTCCTCTGGGCTCCTCCAGCAGCTCCAGCTCCTCCCTGGGCTGGCCCAGGGCTGGGGCAGCTCTGCAGGTGGGGTCTCACCTGAGCTCCCCTCCTCCCCTGCTGGTCACCCTGCTTTGGATGCAGCCCAAGACAGTGTTTCTGGGCTGCCAGCACATGCAAAAAATTATCTGTGTGCATCATCCTTCAGCAGAAAGGTGCTACTTGGTCGAGCAAGAGTTTTTTTTTTTTTGCATTATTTGGGATTTACATGAGTCACTGAGAACAGGGAGTAAATTGTGGCAAATCTAGATAAAAGTGTCAGGTTTCCTCATCATCAGCATTGCTTTCTAGCTGGTATATAAAGAAGGTCTTGCAGGAAAACTTTCCTCAGCTTGGCTTTTTTATTGGAAATAAGGCTTTCCACAAAGACACTGTCAGCAAACTCCATCTGGACATGCTCTCCCTCTTCTTTTGTTTTGCTTTATGATCCAATGCTAGTCTATTTAAATAGTGAAACATTCTTCTTTTTTTCTTTTATTCTTTTTTTTTTTTTTGTCATAAACCCACATATTCTTTTTCTTTGGTGAGTGTCAGCACTCTCAATCTAATCACTGTTAAAAGATTAACAATCTCACATTTGGAAGTGACTTTTGCATTCAATAAAGAATAAAAATCAAATAAATCAAATTCAGACAGATAACCACCAAAGAGTATTATAGAATAAGTGAGTTTGGTTTGGCAAAGTTATAAACAACAAGATTTAATAACAAAAGTTGAATGGCCTCAGGTTCCACTAATTGCATCTATTGCCTGTCCATGCACATGATATGGAATGGATGTATTGGAATGGCATAGAATGATGCTATATAAAAATGCACTGCTTGCACACATGTTAAAAGACATAATAATTTCAAGTATTTGCTTTATCAGCACTTTCCAATTGTGAAGCGCCATTTGCAGCAGTCTGGTCTTCTCAGGGACCATCTTTCAGGAAATAATCTGGTAATCTGGTACAAATAACATTATGTTCTTGTGCCAAAACATCCCTTGTGCACAAGGATATTTACATTTTGCAAAGAAATAATGGGGACTCAAGTCTGATTTTCCTTCTTCAGAACTCTTATTGCTCTCTCCTGCTGCTGTGACTCCAAAGCTCCTGCTTTGGACTGACTCCAAACCACTGACTCTTCTTTCAAATGTACTGTTAATATGCTATTATGTTAAACAGGCTGATAGAGTAAAATGGAAATGAACATGTGCAAAAGTCATTTAGGTCAAATGAAGTAACATGCTTTCAAAATATTAGCCAAAATTTTAGCATAAAACTTTGATGAGGCTGAAAAATCCTCTATTGAGCGGGAGCGTGGAATTAGCCCTTATACAGACCATGTTTAGAACCTTATGATACTGTTTAATTCTACGGTTCCCCAAGGGCTACTTATAACCAAATTAAAGGGCGTCTTGTGCATGTTCTGGACACTGATTACGGGACCACAGACTGAAGCTGAAGACAGCTCTACAGCCACTAAGTATGCAAGTAGAAACACCCCTTAATTCAACTATATGTACCCTCAGGGATCTTGGTAATTATAATAAGAAGGCATTTTGCAATTTATCCAAGGCCAGACTTGGTGCTGGTGTGGTTTTTTCTAGTTTTTTTGGTTGGTATTTTTTTTTTTTTTAAATCTTGCCCTGGTTGTTTCTTTTGTTTATTGTTTGTCTGGAGGTTTTTTTGTTTCTTTTTTTTTTTTTTTTGTGTATGGGCCTGTGAAGAAGGTTATTTTTTCAGCTTTAGAAGATTCAGCAATCCACCCATGTCTGCTTTTCTTTGACATACTCACAGGATGGTGGCTGCTCTGCAGAAATGCCTCGGAGCGCCTGTGGTTGCTGGAGTGCTGCACTTGAGAGGGTTCACGAGCTTGGGTCTTGGTTCTGCCTGGTTGAAGAGAACACGGTCCTGGGAGTGCCCTGCTGGGCAGCCCTGTCATTTAGAGTCTGCTGTAGGTTGTCAGCAAGTCTCTGCCAGCCTGGAGATCTTGGAATGAAGTGGCTGAAATGGCACTCCAGTCACCTGGACGTCCCTGAATAGTGTGAGAGGTGGCAAACACCACAGTGTGGAGTTAGAGAAGGGGAAGGAGGCTTCTGCCCTTATTTCTCTATTTCTCCTCAACAGATTATGTTGTTTGTGAGGATAAATCAGCTCAACTCCTTTGACTTTGGCAGACATCTGCCAGCAAGCACCATCTGAAGATTTGGCTTGGTCAGTAAATTGGGATTTTTGAAACAAATATGTACATTTTAGTGCAGAGCCTGGTCACATATCTCCCTGATGTGAAGTAGCAGATGTTCCTTTGGATGATCATCAATACCTCCAGGACCAGAGGCACCGTCACGCATTTCCAATGGTTACATCTGGTAGACTGTTGTCTAAACCACTGCACTCCCTTTTCATTGTCAGTGAAGGGCATATTAATATACTGGTGTGTATTAACAGTGTTCAGCTGAAGCAGAGTGCAGCTAACACACTTTGCACACCCTGGTTTCACTGGTTTCAGACCCCTTTTTTTGGTTCAATGTTACCAGAGTGTGCAAAAAAATTGTTTTCTTCCTATTCCCCAGGCTGATCTAGCAGCAGTGGAAATTCCCATTTGACTGTTACTCGCTACAGCAGTTTATGCCAGCTGAGGATTTGGTCCTGCTGGGTTTGGTCTCAGCTGGAGGCTGGTACCAGCAGAGCTTGTGGCCTCTTTGTGCTGTCTCTTCTCCCGTGAAAACCCCTTGCTCCGACAGCAGGCAGTGTCCAGAGCAGAGAAACTGGGGTGAATACATGGATGTAACAATTGTGTGCAGTCTCCAACAGGGTGACATTGCAGAGTACATCTCATGCACACCTTGATGGGGGCCAACCACATAACCCTTAGGCCCAGGAGCCCTTGTTTGCCTGCATCTCTTAATGACATTATAACGCATTAAGGATGAAAGTGCGAAGATCTAAGTGGGTGGTAAGTTGTGAGCGTCCCTGAGACTTTTTTCTGCCACCTTTGAATTCAGGTGTGATTATGCAAGCAGTGAGGTGCTATTCAACCCAAATTAAACCGGGAGACCATGTGTTGAGAGCTGTGGAAAAGTCTAAATTACTTGTTGCATTGTGGAAGCTGGTGCCTAAGAGATTCTGCAGCCTACAGTGCTCTGCAACAAGCAGCAGAAATTAAGGCAACAATATAAGCAAGAGGGCTGCTTACTGGCAGTGCAAACTCAAAAGAAGATTTTAAACAACTTTTTCTGCTCTAGTTCTCCCTAGACTTGTGCAACACGTTGCCTACAAGGAAAAAGTGTTTTCCTGGAAGTAATGTTTGGGGGAACAACAGTCTTTCAGTGCTGTCAGAGTTAATAACAACCCCAAGAGTGGGACAAACGAAATTCTTGAGAGGAGAAAATCCATGGAGAATGAACAGAAAACAAACAGTTCAAAAGAATTCAGAAAATATCTATGATTGTATAAACCAAAAGCAACCCTTAACCCCTGTTGAGAAGTTTTCCCTTTAGCTGCTGAAGGTGAAGCAGGTGTGAAACATAAACAGAAGCAGGTTGGCTGCTCTGGTTCACGAGCTGCCCCTCCTCATCTGTGCATGCAAGGAAATCCATCTTGGGAATGCTACTGAGGGACACAAAGCAAGCTTTGTGAAGGACCTGGGAAGGTGGAATGTGAGAAGTGTCACGTGCTTTCCTTGCTCTTCCACCTTGCCTTAGGCAACTGGTACTGTTTCCTCTCATGGAAGTAGTACTGACTCAGGGGGATTTGCAGTCTAATCTAGCTCGTCTGTTCTTACACTGCCAAAAAGACCTAAGAGAGCAACTTAAACATCTTGTCTTTTGAGTGGAACAAATCAATTTTTTTTTTAGGGGGGAAAAAAGTGGACAGAAAGCTTTGGAGCTGTAGCTGGAGAAATGAAAAGGCCAACATGAAGAGCAGGTCCCACCAAAATGCTTTGCAAGCCCTCAGGCAGATCATGGCTTTTTCTGGCATTTAGTCCAAAAATGCATTCCACCCACCAGGAGTTTATTGTGCCATGTGTTCTTCTTGGCATGTCTCTCCTCCTCTGAATAAAATTAACTTCTGTAACTGGCAACTGATAAATTCCTGCAAACACTCCAGGCCTCCTCTCACTAAAGCCCGCCTGGAGAAACATCAGGTTGCCTTCTTCAAACCCATAGATTTCCTGATTGCTACTGCTAACCAAAGCAGACCTTTTCCTCTCTTTTTCAGCCCCCATCTAACTCCCTGCTGATCACAGGCATCCTTCCTCCCAGGGATGTGCAGCTTGATCAAATACATGGCATATGGAAGATGCCTTGGGTGCATAGTCTTCTAGTAAAAACAAGCCAAGGCTCATGCCAAATGAACATCTTATACCACTTCTGAAAGAGCCTTTATGTATTCAGGAGGATGAAAATAATATCCAACCCAACCATTAGGGTTCCCCTGCAATTATGGTGTGCTGCCTTGGCATGAAAGCAGAATGGGCTTCTTTGGGCTATTATCATTCTTAAGGAGAAAAAAAAAAAAAAAAGAAGTTCCCAGTCCTTCTAGAAGGTTCTCTGCAAAGCCTGCTGACGAGGAGGTGTCTTCCAATGATATTTCAGGGTCTGGTTATCATGTAGACAATGATGATGCAAGGTTTGGCTTTTCAAATTCAGTGATTTTGCTATTGGAGACAGGATTGTCCCTGATTCCAATGAAAAGAGAAAAGTCTGTTTCTAGTCCTAGTGATTGTAAAAATTCAAAAATTTGACCTCTTCAGGGCCTTCACACCAGAAAGCAAATGAAAAATGAAATAATGTGCTTGAAGTTATTCAGGACTTCGGGTGGGCTTGCTCATGAATTTTGGATACCTCAAAGATGATGACATATTTTAGTTTTCTAGTTCCCCACTGAGTAAGCATAGCTCAACTCAGTTGCAGGCTGATTACTTGGCAGTTTTCATAGTACTGAGTTTGGCAACCAGTGAGCAGTTAGAGACGAGTCACAACTGATAAAACAGGATTTTCTCTGTCAGGATGGCAATTACTTTGGCAGGATTTGTCTCA
The DNA here is from genome assembly GCF_048771995.1 of Taeniopygia guttata. NCBI lineage: Eukaryota > Metazoa > Chordata > Aves > Passeriformes > Estrildidae > Taeniopygia > Taeniopygia guttata. The sequence goes on from NC_133063.1 coordinate 77,557,360, forward strand.
CAGTGGACTGTGCTAAGCTGAACTGGCTTTCTCCTGGTGTGGACTAAGAGACATTTACCTGAGCTCAGCAGATGGGAAGCCACCTGCTGAAGGATGGTAAAGGTGAGGGCAGATCAGCACTTCTGGGGAAAATACATCTTGTGTGAGAGATAGCTTTCAGTGAGAACATTGTGTGGGAAGAAATAACAATAGAGAGAATTTTCACAGGTGATGGGATGGACAAAGTGGAGAGGGAGAGGGAGAGGGAGAGGGAGAGGGAGAGGGAGAGGGAGAGGGAGAGGGAGAGGGAGAGGGAGAGGGAGAGGGAGAGGGAGAGGGAGAGGGAGAGGGAGAGGGAGAGGGAGAGGGAGAGGGAGAGGGAGAGGGAGAGGGAGAGGGAGAGGGAGAGGGAGAGGGAGAGGGAGAGGGAGAGGGAGAGGGAGAGGGAGAGGGAGAGGGAGAGGGAGAGGGAGAGGGAAGGGAAGGGAAGGGAAGGGAAGGGAAGGGAAGGGAAGGGAAGGGAAGGGAAGGGAAGGGAAGGGAAGGGAAGGGAAGGGAAGGGAAGGGAAGGGAAGGGAAGGGAAGGGAAGGGAAGGGAAGGGAAGGGAAGGGAAGGGAAGGGAAGGGAAGGGAAGAGAAGAGAAGAGAAGAGAAGAGAAGAGAAGAGAAGAGAAGAGAAGAGAAGAGAAGAGAAGAGAAGAGAAGAGAAGAGAAGAGAAGAGAAGAGAAGAGAAGAGAAGAGAAGAGAAGAGAAGAGAAGAGAAGAGAAGAGAAGAGAAGAGAAGAGAAGAGAAGAGAAGAGAAGAGAAGAGAAGAGAAGAGAAGAGAAGAGAAGAGAAGAGAAGAGAAGAGAAGAGAAGAGAAGAGAAATTCCCATTTATTTGTTTTACAGAATCTGAAGGGGAACCCAGATTTGAAACAGTTCAATTTTCATTTTTTTTTTCTCCTGGAACAGTAAGATTGTTTGGCCTCCCTGATGATTAGAGGTCATCCATTTCAGTTTTCTTCTCAGGGGAAACCTATGATATTGCTAATATGACATCCACACATTTGTGCTGCAATCATAATAGTATGTTAATCCTTATAATTACCATGAGAAACAATGCAGATTTGACCATAATTATCTGTATCTCATGTAACCATGTAAAATTCATGTTATTTTGATTCTGCTGATTGATGTGTCATTTTGGAGCCAACATCTGGGCACTGTCTCCTGATGGCTACCTAGAAGGCTTTGGATTAGGTGCCTCCAGGCTGAAAATATGAGGCCAGGTCCTAAGGTGACAGATACCAACATGGTTTCATCTAAGTTAGGGCAGCTGCTAAGCCATGGCTGGGTGTCTGCTGGTGGCATGTGTTTGTTCCTGCTTCTTCTCAAAAACACAGGAAAGAAATAGCAGAGTTCAGAGCAGGACAGACAAAGTGATCTGTGAAAAGACATCTTATGACAGGAGGAGCAGACAGGCTGTGGGAGAGTGTGAGGGTTGTGCATTTCCCCGTTGCGCAGTTCTGACGGGTTTTGAGAACAGAAAAAGTGCATGGGCTTACTGGAAAGAGAGGTTTCACCAAGGAGCACCTGAGATAGTCTCTGTTATTTCTCTCTGCACATATTAATGGTGATCTTCTTCTGCTACTGAGGGCAATGCAAGAAAAATCATATATGTAAAAAATCAGATTCCCCTAGGAGAGAAGCAAGAAGTAACCAGTGAACCTCAGATGTAACAAATACAAAATGAATGACTGAACATGATTGACCTTAAATGTGAGGATTTGCAGAGGGTCGGGGTGAGAGGAAGTGAGATGAAGTGGATTTTGACCATCTTGGTGTATTACACTGGATACTCCTTGTACTTATGTCATAGGAGGAGATCAGAAATTTACAGGCTCTCCCATTGTGTTCCTGCCTCCCATTTATGTCAAAACTGCTCCTGTCCCTTTCAGAAGTACAATTAATCCTTGAAAGCCGTTGGAGCAGAAAATTATGCAAATTAATTTTCAAGTTTGAAAAAAGGATTAAGAATTGAGAGGAGCCAAAGTAAAGGACTAAATTTTGGTCTCACACACCATGTTTTCTTCTCACTGTGTGTCAGACAAACACATGACTCTGACTCGTGAAGATTATGCCACTATAAGGGATCTTTACAGATGAATCTGGGTCTCCTGCACAACAGTAACAGGAGATATTCACAGTCCTCATACTAGCAGTTTTTGTGGAATTATTCCTTCATGTCATGGATTGCTGGGACTTTCCTAAATGAACTTGGTAGCTAAGATAATTTGCAGACTGGTTTAAAAGTGTCACAATGGTGAAGCAAAGCTGTTTTTGCTCCCTTGGAACTGGAGTCCGCTGTGACCATTTTCCCTGTACTGCCAAAGTTAAAATCACAACAACATTAGAAATTAGTCATGGGCAGGCTCAAAGGCATTTTATTCGTGGGAAAGGTCATTTACTATGAATGTAAGTGATGTAAACAGTGCATGGTGACATGTTATGCTCCTTCTCTTTTTTTTTTGGTTTTGTTTTTCTTTCTTTTTTTTTTTTTTTTTTCTTTTTTCTTTATGAGTACCTATTGATATTAGAGACCAAGGACTTAAATGAACATGGTTTGTTTTTTTTTTTCCCTCCTTTTTTCTTCCTCCTAGTCTGATAATTTCTGTGCTTCTTCTTCTCTTTGGATTTTAAGAACAAAATAGTACCTGTTTTATTTGTGGATTCCAAGCCTGTTCACAGATTGCTCCATTCCCCTGCCTTGGCAGTCATCACACCATGTTTGTGCTGGTTTTTCACAGAGCTAAACCTCACCTGTCACTTTCATCTGCTAACAAGGTTTCCATAACAAGCAACTGAGTGCTGAGGAAGATGCATATATTACCTCCTTCCACTGTCATTCCTTCCCCTAACTGCTCATATCAGGTAGAACACTCATCCTAGCTACTTATATCCTTCTCCCTTCTAAATTTTCATCTACCAAACTAGAGCACTTTCACCAACAGAGCAGAAGCAGGAGCTTCTGGGAGGTACTGGGATTCATCTGCTTTCAATAGATGTGGCTATGCATCACCCTGCTGCTGAAAAGAGTCCTTTTAACCCTTTCACATACTCTGTCAGATCCCTGAGGGCCATCCTGTGTCTCTGAATGACTGGGAGGAGAAGCAAACAAGAAAGAGCTCAGCATGGTTGAAGGCCAGCTTAGTGCCCAGGTGACTTCTTTCCACGTTGAAGTCATTCAGAAGTAAGTGGCATTTCAATATTCACTGTCCCTCCTTCAGAGGAACTGGATTTCTCTTCAGATCTCTAAACACCCTCCTAGATTATCTCAGACCACCTTTCTAGAAGAGGCAGCTTTTCCTGAAGCTATCAGGCCAAGCTGTTCAGAAAGTTTGTTGTAGTGTATCTATCATATGGCTTCTTTCAACAAGAGATTGTCTCTACTTCCCCCTAAACTGAAATCTTCATTGTAATTTTTTTATCATTAACTGATAACCATAAACATCAGAAATTTATGGGTTTGAATTCAGAAGTTGGTGAAAATCTCCTGTATTATTTTTTGGAGTGTTCATTAGGGTATATAATTTTCAATATTACTGGTGAATTGAAATTCTGTTCATTGTTTAAGTGAGAACACCAAGTTGAGTACAAGGGATTCATTTTGAGAAAGGGAATTGCCAGTGAAACAGAGAGTAAATTATAAATATGTAATTTTTTGTGTTTCTGTTTGTCTTATTATGATCTATTTGCAAAAACTGTTACTAGAAGGGAGATTATGCAAAAAGCAGTTTCATGTCTGTGTTACTTGGTAGTGTTTAGGCTAAGATATATGTACATCAGCCATTTCTACATTCATCTGCTTCATATTCAAGTATCACCTCTGCTGAAACTATAGGCAAAACATTGCTGCAACAAAATATTATACTCTGCTCTGCCAGATCATTATAGTATTTCCCAATTTGCCAAACAGATACTGCAATAACATTTCCTTGTGTTAACCATACTGATCAGAGAGATTTCTGCTATATCATGCTTCTCCAAGCCCTAAACAATAACCAGCTTTACTAGAAGAAATATCTACCTACTTGTGAACAGGGAACCAGCTGGTGATATAAAAGTGCCTCCTTCACTTGAGATTAATAAATGGCAAACCAGACCAGCGAAATCTATGTTTTCTTGTCAAACACTAATGAAAAGTCAGATTCCAGCCAGCCTAATGCTCTTGTTAGCACCTCTGTGTACCCACAAGCTGGTCTCCTTCAGTTAGGCAAGGTTAACACAGCTCAGCTGAGGTGTGCAAAGCATTCACTGACTATGGAAACTTTAAAAAAGCTTAGGAGAATATTGATTAAAAGTCTGGGCTTGCTGAGCTGTGAACTCAGCTATGTTTCTTTCAACACCAGCCATCTTGCTGCCTATGACTGTATTTTGTACCCAAGATTTAAGGGAGGGTGGAGGATTTGGTTGTGGGGGGAATTGGGAGTGGGGAGCTAGAGGTGCACATTTTTAGAAGTTCCTTCAGTTTTTGGGGCTAAAATTTCAAAATGCTAATTGCTCTCCAATGACATTTGGAGAGAAAGCACACTTACATCATGTGTTTGAACTCAGGAAATTGAATACATTTTCTTCCTCCTAGCCTAGAAGATTTTACTGGAATACCATTTTTTTTCCTTTCTTATTTTGTTTTTGGGTTTTTTTTTTTTTGTCTTTTTCCCCCAAGTGGTTCCTCCTCTTCTCAAAGCATGTCTCTGCTTTGTACCTTCTTACTTAATTTCAACTATTTCAGTTGATTTGTTTTCAGCTGGTGCCTTGCTGTTCTGGTTGGGAAGGCAGTATCCAACCACAGCTTGAAAAGAGGAAAAATCACAGATTTCTTTCTAAGGGTGGCCTGAAGAATGCCAGCAGAATTTCTCATGTCCATCACTCAGGAGCCAAAGATTTGTCTTTGCAGCTTAGAGCTGTGATTCAGACCACACAGTTTGAGTTTAGATCTACTGACATTCTGATTATATAAGGTGATGTTCTCTGAAGAAAGGCTCTTCAGCCTGTTTCTGGTTATGAGGTGTTCACTTGAAACAGGAAAACAGGAAATTTCAGGAAGTTTCCTTTGCATGTGCACTGGTAAGATATCAAGCAACCAATCTTGTGGATCAGGAAGTAAAAAAAGGTGTTTTATAAGAAAGAGTCATTATAGCTGGGTTTGTTTCAGAAAGGGTAGTAGTCATTAAACAAATATAAAATGAGAATGGATGGTAATATTCTACCAAATAATATCTATTTTCTGTTTCTCTGCTTCTGCTCTTTACTTCGTCTTCTGTTTCACTCAGTTGAAAAATCTCAGTTGTTTCCATTTCTCCTTGTTTCATCACTGATAGAGTTTTCCATTACTCCCTTTCCATTCTCTTTATTCCCCATTTGTCTCCTTGGATTGCCTTTGGCATTTTTAGCTGTCACTCTAATTTTTCATTTGTGTGCTCCAGCACACAAACACAGGCTCCTGTACACACACCCACAAGCAGCCACAAACTCTCTCCCTTGCTTCCCTCTCTCTCTGCACCTTCTCTGAGGACAAGAATTCCTCACTCAGCTGCTTCCTGGTTACACAAGTGATTCCTACAAAGTCTGGGGGTTAGTTTGACACTGCTGTTTTTCATTTTGTTCCATTTAGCTGTAATCACGGCCTTGGAGAAGTTTTGGTTCTGCTTTTTTTTTTTTTTTTTTTTTTTTTAATCAAGACAAAGATGATTTTTGGTTGTTTTGGCCTAATTTTTCTCTCTGGCTTTCTACTTGTTATTTTACTGAATTGCTAAGGATGGGAGACTTTTTAAAGTGCCATTGAAGAAGGTAAATGCTGTAAAGGTTTGAGGGAATATTTTTACTCTAAAATGGCAGGTTAGCCCCTACTCCCACCCCCTTTTTGACTGAAGGTAAGCAGAAAAGACATTCAGAAATATATATGTACCAGATACACTCTCTTTTTCTCTCAGAATATACAGCTTACTATTATCTCTATGCCACTGGAATGAGGAGGGGGTAATATCTGTAAATTGCCAGAAGTGTGATTACTTCTAAATAGCCATGGCTCAAATAACCCTGGTACTTGGCTTTCCTCATTGCTTTATAATGTATTATCTTGAATTAAGCCTTGAAGGAACACAGGTGTGTTTCTCAGGTTAAACAGGACAATTTCTTCCCCAGAAGAGTAGGATTAGGTTTGATTTTCACCTGCATAAATACACAGAGAGCGGGGAGGCCCTGACACAGGGTGACCCAAGAAGTTGTGCATGCTCCAAAACCTGGAGGTGTTGAAGGCCAGTTTGGATGAGGGTCTGAGCAACCTGGAACAGGGGAAGGTGTCCCTGACACCATCAGGGGGGTGGAATGAGGTGTTCTCTAAGGCCCCTTCCAACCCAAACTGTCCTGTGATTCTATGATTATACATATATATGCTGGATCTTTTTTTGCAACCAGTGCTGTTTTTCAGCAGATTAAAAGGTGCCTGGCCTGAAAGCTGCTCCAAAAGCCCAACTGCAATATTTCTCCAAGCTGCAACCTCACTGAATGTTCTGTCCCCACAAAAGATTAGAAAACCTCCTTTGCTTTAACCTGTTCTCCCTCAGTGCCCCCTTTCCTAAAGAACCTCCCTGCATTATTGTGCTTTCTGTCTCGGTGATCTCAGTAATAGAAGATGTCTTTAGGAAATGGTTTAGATAGCATACTTGTGTGAAATTCTTATGCAAAAATCCAGGGCTGGCTGACCTGGTTCACCAGGCAGCTTCTGCTCCTGCACTGAAGGCAGAATGGAAAGGCAGTGCTGCTCCAGTAAAGTGTATTTCATTTCTCTGTGTTATCTACCTATTATGCATTTACAGAGCTCTTTGGGTGACTAAGTTGTTTGCATAACACGCTGTATTTCTGTCAGTAACTCTGCTCTGAAGGAGGGATGTGTGTGTGGACGCCTGCTCGTGGCTACCGTGGCTACAGCACGCAGGCAGCCTTCAGCCACAGAAGTGGCACCAGCACGCTGGCCAGGTGAAAATTTCTGCTGCATTGTTCCCTCCTGGCAGCTGTGGGCTGTGAGAGGGCTCCTGTGAGCTCAGGGGTGCGTGGTGCCAAAGGCTGAGGGAGCACAGCCTCGGTATCCAAGGGCTTTTGCAAACAGTGCTCAAAGCAGCATAAATTCCTCATCAAACGAAGCAAAATCCCAACTCCTCCCTGAGCCGTAGTCGCTGCTGGATCAGGAATCTTGTTAGGTTTGTAGCTTTTGGATTAGCGAGACCCTTTATTAACTGGGACCAAAAACCTTCTCTGAATGGCTAAATCCTGCATTACTGAGCCTTATTCTCCTGGTCTCCAGGAAAGGTCATTGGTGTAGGCCTCCTTGTATCTTCAGTGTAAAAATGTGTCACTGTGGGTGGTCACTCTCTCAGCTACTGTGCACCAGCTTTGTGGAAGTCATGGCCTATTGACACTGAGAACATCTCTACCTTCCCTTTGTAGCAATCTGAATTTAAGCCACGCAGTATTTGTGTAGCCAGTTAAGGGTTTAACCACTTACTCACCCTGCAGGATGAATAAAATTCAAAATTACGAGTTTGCGGGGAGCAATTCAACAACTTCAACTTGAGAAATGACTGTCAAGTTTAGGATGTCTATGCTGTACTACATTGCTGAATTTGTTAATAATCACAGTTAATAGATCTAAACCCCAAACAATTTGATCATGATAATAGTATTTCCTGATATACACAGTGTGATGATGGCTTGGGACCAAATTAAAACATTTTCAGTTGTTTCTACCTTAGTTGAATCAAAGTGTTTAATCCCACAGATATTTTGCAATTAATTTTGTAAGACAGGTAAACTTCCAGCATTTTGTTTTGTGTTAGTGGACATAACACAATTCTTTTATGCTTCATCAAGGAAAGTAAATAAGCATGAACCAGCAGACACGAACAGTCATGAATTTAACATGGTAAAAAAAGTTAAGTTTCAGACCACACTCTGTCCTATAAACTTTGTATTTCAGTGTATTTTTTTGTGTTGGTAGTAGGTCTCTTTCTATATATCCCATCACGAAACCATATTATTTGCAAATATTTGTGAAAGCAAAATTGAGATTTTAAAAACGGCCAAGTTTGCTTTTTTTTTTTTTTTGTTTGTTTGTTTCTTCTTGTTGTGGGGTGTTTTTTTTCTGTTTGGTTCAGGTTTTTTTTGGGGTTTTTTTTTGTTTTTGTTGACCATTGGCATGAGAAGACAATTCAGGGTGTGCAGACTAAAGTAAACTTGGGGTGGACACAAGTGATTTAGGTCAGCATTCTTCCTGCAGCTGTGTATGCCAGCCATGTACTCCATGCTGCTGCTTTAATGCACAAGGCACAGAGGAGTCCTGTGTTCTGAACAACTTTATCCTGGGATCTCTGACTGAAGCTAATGTGGCACACTGAAAGGAGCATTAATAAGGTAAAGGAGCAGTCTTCATGGCCTTGTTTAGACAGTGGCAGGAGAACCACAACATTTCACTGATGAGCTGCTCCTCCTCTAGCATCAGGAATTGGAGCACTTTTGTTTTATTGGGAACAGTTGGTTGCATCCTGTTTTATACACAGGGGCTGTGTATTGAAATATGCACCTTTTTGCTGCCTATTGAAATATGCACCTTTTTTGAAGTTAAACAGGTGAAGAAACCACTGAAGGTGCTCAGAGAGGCTGTCAGGTCTCGCAGAGAGTCGGAAGATCAGAAAAGGGATTAAAACCTTCAAGAGGAGAGCCCGCTGCCCACACTCCTACAGACACACACACCGACACAGAGCTGGGCACAGCTCTGACACAGCACACGTATGCAAATCACTGGGACACTGCTTAACTTCGAAGTTCAGCGGGAGGATTGGTGCTGGGGACTCGGGGATGAAGTGGCACATCGCTGGTCACATCAGTCACCCACCTTGGTGGAGGCAAAGGGAGCGTGGGTGGATCAAGGGGAGGTGATGAGCCAACAGGAGGAGTTGCCCCTTCTGCCCGCTATAGTATCTGCTGCCTGTTTCTTCCAAATATGAGTTTCCTTACTGTTTTCCTCTTTGTCCCCTTCAGATGCTCTTCTGGCTTCTTCATCTTGCTTCTTTTCTCCCTCTGAGGCACAACGTTCCTTCCCCCTCCTACCCTCCCTCTTTGTTAGCTGCCTTTCCTATTATTCTGCAAATACATGCAAACACTGAGGGACTTCGAGCAGATTCAAAGTGGTACCTCTGTCTAGCCCCAGAACCAAGCTGGGTTTTGTGTACTCTCTTCCACTTTGTTCTGGTTTATTGTATCTCTTCCTTCTGCACCACTTTAAATTGTTCACTAAGGAATTCCAAGTCTTTATTTAATGATTTAGCAGAGCTTCTCTCTGAACTCACAGTAAATTTCACTGAGCATCTGTTTGTGAGTTTGAATTTTGTCTTGCTCTGAATTCTTTCACTTGCAGGGCATGGTTTTATAGCACTCTTAGATTCATTTAATCTTGTGTAACACATGAATGATCCCACTCATTCTAAAGGCCACATGCTTGATTTGGCAATTACTATGGGTCTGTCTCTGACTAGTTTGGTTTTGTCTCTGTTTCTTGTCTGTTAATTATTTCATGAGATCTTGCTGTATCTTATCTCTCATCTCCAGTTCATACTGTTATTTATTGTTCTCCTTTTTAATCCCAAAATTTGAATTCTGTAGAAGTTCTGCCTTAATTTTTTTTTTCTTTTAATGCCAAGACCATGTTTAGTTTATCAGTTTTGTTGTCTAAGATGCCACCAAACACATTATCCTTTCACACACTAGGTCTGTGCTCTTCCAAGACCATCTCTAAGCTCTGGTAGCCTAGTGATTTTGTAAGTCAAAATGTCAAGGTAATGACCAGATAGGTCTTAGACAAGCCTGTAAGAAAGCATGAACTTTACAGGCTCTAAATGTTAAAAAATCCTCTACTGAAGCTCTCTTTCCGCTACCAATAAAAAAAAAAAAAAAAAAAAAAAAAAAAAAAAAATTAAAAAATCCTGTCCCCTCAGCCTGTGGTTGCCTTCAGAATAATTTGACCTGGCTCTGTGTGTGTGCATGTACAGAAACAAGTTAGAATGTTCCCTCTACAGCCATGTAGCAGGCCTACAGGTCTAGAAGACAGGGCCATCTCCAAATGGCCTGAATTCCCTTCTGTGTTCCAGCCCCTGGCAACAGAGAAAGCTAAACATTTCTGAAAAGTTATTCAGCAGGCATAAGCAGAGCCTTCTTTGGGACATGCACGCAGCTGGAATGGTAGGCTGCTTGCAAGGGGCTCTTCCTTCGCCTCCTTTTCCCCTTTTTCCCTTTGTTTTTTTTTCTTTTTTTTCCCCTTTTCCTTCCTTCCTTCCTTCCTTCCTTCCTTCCTTCCTTCCTTCCTTCCTTCCTTCCTTCCTTCCTTCCTTCCTTCCTTCCTTCCTTCCTTCCTTCCTTCCTTCCTTCCTTCCTTCCTTCCTTCCTTCCTTCCTTCCTTCCTTCCTTCCTTCCTTCCTTCCTTCCTTCCTTCCTTCCTTCCTTCCTTCCTTCCTTCCTTCCTTCCTTCCTTCCTTCCTTCCTTCCTTCCTTCCTTCCTTCCTTCCTTCCTTCCTTCCTTCCTTCCTTCCTTCCTTCCTTCCTTCCTTCCTTCCTTCCTTCCTTCCTTCCTTCCTTCCTTCCTTCCTTCCTTCCTTCCTTCCTTCCTTTTTCTTTCTTTCCTTTCTTTTCTCTCTCTCTCTTTCTTCCTTCTGTTATTTTTCTCTGTCTTTCTCTCCTCCTCTCTCTCCCCCTACTCCTTCCTTTTCAAATGAAACCCGAGACACAAAAGTGCTCCTGTTATGTCAAAAGTCAGAGCTTTCAGGAGAGCTCTGCACATGGCCAGAAAGACAATAAATTTCTTGAGCTGACAGCAGTGTGACAGTGGAAAGACAGATCAGGTTTTGTACCCTAACAAAACCTGCAGAGCTAACCAAGGCTGCTGGGACAGTGTAATATTCCTGAGGAGCTCCTTCTGATCCCTGCCCCACCTCTCAGGAGATGCTTCCTGGAATTCTGGGTGATTCTGCTTTGTGCCTCTGCCGTGTGCGTCAGGATGTGTGATATTCAGGGCAGTGAAATAGACCATCATTTCTACAAAACGAAATGTCTGCTGTGGCAGGATGAGTGTTGAAGCCCTGAGCATGTAATTTTGTCTCCAGCGAAGTGATCTCTGAAATATACAAGGGTAGAACGAGCGACATGACAACTAGGACTAAAAGACCTTATTTTTGAATTGGAAAAGCTTTTCATCCAGAGGCTGCGAGGGAGGGTGAAGTTTGTAATATGATGATTCAGGTGTGAGTGAAAAACTGGACCATCTCTAACAAAGGTCTTAATTTGAGATATATTAAATCTCCAAAATTAAGATTACGATAACATACAAATAACAGGAAATTTTGCCTGTCAAAACTTTTGAACAAACTGTCAGCCTTTTATTTTGATGAGAATATTTAATGCAGTTTTCTGATATTTAGTGAAATTGTTTGCATTTAAAAAAAATATTTCTTGATTCAAAACAAAATGTAGCTGAAGAGAAAATAGTTAACTGCTGTTAGATTTTTTCCTCCTTTCTTCCACTCCCTCTTCCCCCTCCTTGACTGGGGAGATAAACAAGGAAACCAGATTATATTTATTTTAATTTCTTCTGATTTGAAAGGAAGTGAATATTGTTTCCAATTGATGAGAAATACTTTTTAGCATGAATCACTTAATTGAAAAAAAACCCAGTACTTTAAAATATTAATATATTAGCATATTTTCAGATGTAGATTTTCCCACTGAATATCTTTCAACAGTCCTGCTCAGATTACAACTTTTCCAGTGCCTTCAGAATTTTTGGAAGTCTTGGGGGGACCAGCTGCTCACACTGGCCAATTTCAGAGTCAAAAATTTGGGCATCTCAAGCCCGAGATGTCCAAGCCCATAATCTCCCATGACCCAGCTGAAAAAAGAACTTATGCTGAGAGCTTGGCTGCTTGCTGGGTTGGGGTATAATTGATAGAGCATAAAACTAAATAACATGTAGAGGCAGAAACTCTTCTACCTGGAAAACCCTTGACAAGGCTGCATTCAGGGCTATTGAGAATGGTAATTATCTGAAATGAATTATCTGAAGCAACAGACAAGCACATAAACAGAGAGGCAGAGAAAAATAGGCCCTTCTGAGAAAAAAGCCCTGATACCCCCATCCCACAATTTTACCTCACTTCAGGTCAAGTGAGACACTTCCCTCCAGCAGCACATCATGTCCTAGGAGAAAACAAGTCCTCCACTTCTCAAGGTCACTGGTATTGTTTTGCGTCTTTGCACGGGGAACTGATTCCTGCAATCAGACTTCCTTGATGTCCTCCTCTCATGGAGGGAATCAAAGAGCTCCATTTGTGAAAGGCTGACAAGCCTGGCATACTTGGAGAGACCAAACAAAGGTTAGTGTGGGTGGGTATCATGAGTCATTTCTATGACTAAGACGCTGGGATAAACTACCCCTTCCTGGTAATTTAAATTTATTAAGGTCATGGGCCATCTAATGAATCAGTGTGTCTAAATGAATCCAAGTGTGATGCTCATGATGTTAAACACACCAAAAAGAAAAAAAAAATCAGGTGAAGGTAAAGATTTAGTTTTCTGTGATCTAATTCAGCATGAGGCCTTTATTCCTGCATGTGCTATCAAAATGTGGTTAGCTGGTAGTGCTGACGTGGTGCTTCTGTTTCCTGCTATTTCCTGTTATTGATGCTGGACTTAGACAGTCAGCACTTACTAGAAGCCACTAAAATGCCTCCTATGGTCTTTGAAAGGACTTTTCTGGCCAGAGTCAGAATGGAGGCGATTCCTCTGTTTTCATGGTTCAGGGGAGCGTGGTCTTTCTAACTCCAAACTACTTGAGCTTCTTCTGTCCTTATTAGCAGACTATTAATTAACAGCAAGGAATTTAGAAAGAGGCTTAACTCTGAATGCTGTGTGTTAGTTGTGGGCAATGAAAGTGGCATCTAACAGCAAAAGAAAGCTTCACACATGAAATATCAACAAATACCAAGCGCTGGTGCAGAGGACACAGGTTCCATCCGGGACACTGCAGATCCTGGATCCTTAGCAGTGGACAGCTGTGGTCCTTAAGAGTTGATCACTGTTGGTAACTGATGGAGCAAGGAGAGGGGACATTTAAAAATATGTCCTGACACACCCTTTTCTGTGCTGTTGCCAAAGTCACAGCTCTTTCCCGCCAGCCCTCCTAAAACGACAGCTGTGGGTTCACCCCCACCCTGTTAGGTTGCATCCAGGATTTCAAGCACATTTTCCCCCCCGGTTGCCTGCCTGACTCTCCCTTGCTGACAGCCAGAAGATGATGCAACGTGTTCTTTTCTCATGTGTGGCCACCAAATGAAGCCAACAGGTCATTTATGGAGGTGGAGGTGGCTGCCTCTGAGTGGCAGCAGAGCCTACAGAAGCAGCCCATAACCTTCCAGTTACCAAGCAGGGAGTGGTGGAGCTGGCCTTTAGGGAGTCACCTGAGAGCCCTTGAGTGGAAGATGAAAAACATCTTGTTCTGAGTGTCTGGCATCCAGGAGAGGAAATGAACTTGGGTTTACGACATGGGTAGCAAAACAACAGGAGGTCAGATTATGGAAATGCCTTTTAAGTGATGTTTGTTCTCCTGCATTCAAGGCAGCTGAGGGATATTTCGGTAGGAAGGACTCCGCCGGCTCACTTGGCAGAGGACCCCATTGTTCCTCACCTACCTCGCACCAATAGTGAGGAATAAGTGTTGGGTGTCAGGCTGTGGACTTCACTTTTAAAATGCAGGAAGTCTTGACTGCTCTCCAGGATCCAGCTGCAGGCTCCCAGGCCTGCTGTTATTTTCAGATACGTGGGAACTATGAATACTTTGTGGAAAAGAGCCCCATGTAAAGGACTTGAAAGGACACAATAAACCCCCCCCCCTCACTCAAACAGTTATGTGCTACCTAACAACCCTGTCTCTTGTGTTCATGACAACCTTTTCTTTCTTTGCAAGTGTGAGGAACATATGGGTTCACGTTTATGCAGGTATGCTTTGATTAATGCCTTTATTTTTAGCCCATAGAATGGAACACTCGTTTAAATTTCCACTTTGTTTGGTACAGTTTTTGCTCATTGTGTACATTATTGGGCAGAATATCTTTGTTGGTTCACTTACAATGGTAAGTGCTCTTCTCTCCAGGGTCACCACCAATGCTTTTACATTCTGATAGGTTCAGTCTTGCTGCTGGCACAGATCTCTGTGACTTCATGTCCAAAAATGTATGCCCTGTTAGGCACGCTGAAAAGATGTTTCATTACTGCTACGGAATGGAGCACACTCAACTTATCTCTTATTGAAACAAAAAGGTGGGTCTGAAGTGAATTTCTCCCCCTCTTTTGTCTATCAGCAGCTCTCTCTTTCTGTATGTGAATGTGTGTGGGTGATTATGTATACTCATATCAGCGACTCTGGAACTGTACACTGCTTTCAGTGTGTAAAATTACTGTGAGAAACAGCTGTCCATGGAGATTTGCAGCTCAGAGATGAGAAACTGAGGCACAGAAAAGCTGGGAACCTTATTTTCTCCATTTTGAGACATATATTCTGGATGGGCGACTGAGATGAGATGTCTGAATGAGATATTCAGAGAGCTACTGCAAAAGCAGTTTTTATGGCTATCTTGCACCAAGCACAGCAAACAGTGAAAGGGTAGAGGATGAACTGAGCTGTCCTGCTTAGTGGTTGCCCACTGATGAGGGGATATGTATTATATTTGTACCCACCAGGCTACAGGAGAGGGCAGGGCTAATCCTAGGGATCCAGCCTGAAATGGCTTTTCCTCAGTTTCTGGCTCTTAACATTCTCTTATAACATCCTGAAAACTCTTCTTAACCTCCAGGTACCCAAAATATTCAGCCCTCTAAATTAGCTGCTTATCATTGCCTGTGCTGAGGTGGGGACATGAGCAGGGCTGGATGTCATCTGCCACCCAAATTGTCACCAGAGCTTGCAGGCTGAGGCTGGGTGGTGGCTAAATGTGAGTTAATGTCCCTTTGGTGGCAGCCTGGCTTCACAGATAAGAGAGTGCAGTGGCAGAATTGCCAGGTATTTTTTTTAAAGGAACCTAAATTAGTAAGCACCTATTACAACTCTGACAGTGAAAACTTCAGGTTTCATACTGGTTGCAGAGCAGCAGACTGAAACAGCTAGAAGAGAAACAAAAATGCTGTTGGGCAACATCAAAATGTTGACCACAAGGTCCCTCCAGTGCAAAATATCCTGGGACACTAATAAAAATAAATTAATCCTTCCAGCCAACTTAAATATCCCTTGACATAAAGAATTTAGATTCACTATTTTTAAACACTGAAGGAAAAAAATTATCACTTGTGCAATGTTGTTACAAGATTTGTCCCATAGCCCTTAACTCAGGCATATTTTATAGAGTGTATTAATACATAAGAAATCACGCAGAGCAGTTTATATTTAATAGGAAATCAGGAATAGAAAATTATAATATGTACAGAACAAGACAGGACTGAACTTTTTCTGGGCCATTGGATGTTAAAATCTTCTATCTCTGTGGGGGTTTGCCAGAATTCCTCCAGCAGCAGACAATGAACTAGATTGTGACTCCAAGGACTGAATTCCTCCAAGCAGATAGCTGGGATGGATAACATGCCATGCTCCAGCTTCTGGTGCAGTATTTGCTAGCTCAGAATTTTCTAGCTTGTAGACACAGCCCCCATGACAGGGAAGGATGGGATGGCTGAAGGGGCAGGGCTAGGGAGCAGTTCATCTGTTGTTTTGGGGTCTCACTGGCCAGCAGCTCTCTGCAGAAGTTCTGCAGCGTCTCCTCCCGCTCTGGTGGTATGTGGGAAAAATCCAAGAGCACACTGTCACAGCTGAGGCAGCCTCTGCAAGGAATGGGAGGTGTTCTCAGGGTGAAAAACCATGCTTGTCTGATTAAGGCATTTTCAAGAGGTGAAAGAAGCCAGCTGCCCTTCTGGACACATCATAAGACCTGTTGGCTGTTGTGTGAATACAACTTGTGTTGAGGAAATGGGCTTGAGGAGAAAGAAGAAGCACTAAGGCACTGAAGAACTCCTCTCAGACTGATGGCAAGGTGGCCACATGTAGATCATCACCCTGTACCAAGCCACCTGTCTTCTTCCTGCTGTGTCACGAAGTGCATGGATGTTAAAAGCCATGTGTACCCTCCTGACTTTATTTGGTGGGGACCCAGAAGAACTTGTCAGCAAAACTGAGGACTGAGCACAGGCCTTTCACTGAAAATGTTCATCATCTTCCTGAGAAAACAGCTCAAAATATACAACTAATTCTTTTTTTTGTGCAGCTTTTTTCAGCATAGCCATAGTGTTTTGCAATAATTCTCAGGGAGTGGAAAGCTAACTTGCTTTCAATAAACCCATCAGAAGAGCAATAAAAGTGATGAAAACTCTCTTTATGGCTGGTGGCTGACTCTGTACTAATGTGAAAAAAGCCTGCTTGTCCAAAGACTAGTTAGACACCCAATCTGACTTTGATATCCATGTAAGGGACAGCTGCTGCTTTGTGTTTCAGCTGTGCGGGTCATCCCTTGGAGAAGTGGCACAGATGTTGCCTGTGCTGCTGGTACCTCACAGAGACACACTTTGAGAAGGTCTCATCTTTCTGTGGCTGCAATTTATGACAGCATCTTAAATGGATTGAAGTAACACAGCAACCAAACCTGATGTTTCTCCCAGAATCTAACATTCTGGGTGCTCTGCCTCTCAGAGCGGGGACATCTGAAAATCCAGCAGCTGCATGGTACCAGATCTCCTCTAAGGCCTGGTTCCACATCCCTGCATGGCTGTGACTGTACGAGCTGCATCTTTTGCTGCTGGCTCACATAGGCTGAACCCTGCAATTGCTCTTTTTTTGGGAACAATGCTGTCGAGCAGACCTGTTACCTGAAGCATTTTGCCATGCTCAGGAGGAGCTGAGTTTGGGGCGGCTCCTGAGGGGCTTGGACATGGTGCTGCCAGCCCCGTCGTCTGGCCTTGCTCCTCAAAGTTACAGGAGGGTGGCTTTGGGGCTGTGTTAGGATGGCAAACCAGCTGCTGCATCCAGCTCATCTCATGGCAGCCTGGAAACACCTTGGGCAGGACGTGCAGCTGGAGAACTCAAGGAGCCCAGCTCTGTCTGTCTTAATGGATATTTGGGACTTCCAGAGGGGCGCTGGCCTTCAGACATGAGTTGTGCCATTGCTTTCTCACAGCAGTGGTGTGAAAAGCTTTGCTGAAGGATTGGGTTACCCCATTTTCAGCAGAGAAACACTCAAGGTGAAACCTGTTCCATGAGCTCCTGTTTTGCTCTGGTGTAAAGCAGGAGGAGGCCACTAAAAGTGCCACAGTTGGGACTGAAAAAAGCTGACTTTTTTGGTTGGTCTGGCATGCATACCCTCCACTGATCTCCCTTAATACCCTAGGCTGGATCTGTGAGCTGGGCTTCAGGCAGACGCTGTTGTGGCGGGGCGCTGAGGGCTGGCAGTCCCCAAAAAGCCACACAAACCACAGAGGCAAGCCCTTGGTGGCTGGAGACCAAGGAAGGCTGCCAGGGAACTGCTCTCTGCAGCAGGAGGCTCAGCCCACTGCCTGAGGGAATGAATGCAAGGTTGCCCACTGATTCAGTGAGGGCTGGGCTGGGGGGAAAAGGCAAAGGAAGCATTAATTTGCCAGGCAAGTAAACATGGGGAATGACAAAGAGGCCAAACCCTGGTCTCAAAGCTGCTCCGTCCCACAGGAGACACGGGAAGTTTGGATCTCCGTGGAGAGGAAAAGTTGTGCATAAACAGCGCAACTGTTTATGCAGTTCAAAATGTGTTTTGAAGGGCCCCACCACGGCCAGCAGGCAGAGCTGTAGGCAGGGGTGAGACACAGTGGTCTGCTGCTTTTTGGCTCCTTGGTCTAGTTGTCCCTAGAGCAGGCTCAGGACACAGGGCAGGTCCAGCCCTGTGTACATCAGCTTCCAGGAACACTTTGCAGCTTTCTGTCTGCTGCTGGTGCCAGGACAAACCGCTGGGCATGACTTTCATCTTGGTGGACTCTTTACTCTGAGTCGTGGTGTTTCCTCTGGCTGTGGGCCATTCTTGAGCCTGGTGAGTGGACAGGGCACAGGAAATGAAGCTGTGGCCAAGTCAGAGGTTTTCCCATATAAAAATGGCATACTATCGTATTTTCTGTTTTTATTTATGTATTTTGCAATGCACCCACTGGGTTGGTGGTGTCTAATTCCTGGAATTACAGGAAGATACTTAAAGGCTGAGTGTTTAAGGTTTACTTCACCTGCCCACTGACTTCAGTGGGTATTGCCGATTCCCAATAGATATTAGCATAATCCAGATCTCTGCTATATCAGCTCGAGCTCCCAGGAAAGCAAGGGTATTCCTGCACTCAGAGCAGTCTGAATGTAGAGGATCATTGAGCTTCAAAACTCACATGGCAATCTATTTGAAAATGTGGTGTTTTTCACCTCAGAATCTTCACTTTTCTGAAGCTTCAAATACCAGAAGGAAGGTTTATCAGTCAGAAATCCAAGTTTAGGCAAAATTTCATTGAATTAGCATCAATCTCAAAGTGAAAACCTTCCTGAAACATGTGAAATGGAGCTAAAATAACATTTAAAACCTTATTGAACTTATAAAGCAAAGGAACTTTTCAATGTAGCTTTGAACTAGGTTCACCATTCATATTTATGATATCAAATGGATGGGTATTTTCCTGGCAACAGTTTGATCCCACTGCCTCCTAGGATATTAGAGAGTTTGGCTCAAGCTCATGGTCAGATTTTAGCCAGTTCTTGCTTTCACGGCTGGAGCATGATTTTGTACATCTCTGTTGAGAAAGAGAGCTTCATGATAGCCTCCAGGCATCAGAAAAGCTCCTTAATTGCTCTCCACAGAATCTGCTGACCAGAGAGAGTTCTTGTTATCTTTAAGCAGCCCTGTTTGTGTTGAAGGATCAAAATCACTCACAAAGAAAACAAAACCATCTCCTTTCCCCCCCATCCCCACGATGTTTCCAATTATCCTAGATTGCTGTCTCTCTCATTGACTAGTAGGTCATCCAAAAGCTAAGACATACTATGGAAACAGCCTGTTAGCCCCTTCCCTGGAGTGTCTCAGAGAATTTAGACTCCACTTGTGAGGACTGAAACGTAGACCACAACAAGGGCTGGCTGCACACAGAGCAAGGAGATGCTGCTCCTGACACTCCTGGGGCCACTCCTGAGGAAGTCACTCCTCTGGCCACTGGCAGCAGCGCAGGATGAGGACAAGGAGTCATCCCACAGAGAGCAAGGAGACTGGTGATTCTCCATGTGTGCTCCACAGGAGAGCACAGCTGCTGCTTCAAAGCCTGCAGGAAAGCATGGTAAATTCCTACTGGATGAGGGCTGAGAGTTCTCCCTTGCAGGAGAAACCCCATATCTCTATCTCCCAATGCATCAGAAACCAGCTGAAGATCAGAGATAAGGCGTTTGAACCCGGCAGTTCATTGAAGTCTCTCTGGCTGTACCAAACCAAATCAAAAAAAGAAAAACAAAAAAACCCCGAAGCTCTGAGGCTTTCCCCAGCAGAGCACATCGAGGAGCAAGTGGTTTGTCACAACCTCTCCCTCTAACCATAAGCCTTCACCACATCCTCTTATTTGGCTGCACTCTGACAAGCACTGAAAGGAAACCATGGAAAGGACGTGGTGATGCCACACCTGGCAAACGTCTGCAGGGGCAGAAACCTCTACAAATGTCATAGACACTTATAAATGTCTCTGAATGCACCATCACCCTGCTTGTCTTCATGTCTGGAAGGTCACACAGCTCCTCCCAGTGCACACTACTTTGTGTGCTTAAATGATACGCCGTTGTAAATAAAATGGTACTCGAGTGTCTGTGAAAATGCAGAAGTCTTTCAGAACAAGCAAATTACCTCACCTTGTAATTTCATTGAAAACACTGTAAAAAATAGCAGTACCTTTCATATCCCAAGGAGGAAAAGGTGATGGAGATTTATGCTTTTCCTTGAACACACAGATTTATAACAGTGTGTAATGTACATTCATTTCATCCATATTTATAACTGCATTGATGCAGAGTCTGGTATCCATTACTTTAATCTATGTAACTTGATCATCAGAAATTTAAACCATAATTTTTAACACATATCACCAAGAATTTCAGTTTGATTCAAAAAAGAAGAGTATATTAAAATCCCAGCTGCAATTAGTTATTAAAACTGAACTTTTTTTCTTAAATACATCTGTTTGTTCACATAGACTCTGTTCCATTCTTCCTGGTGCTGGGTATTTTACTTCAGGTTAATCCTACAACAACTCACTACAAAATACCTTAAATGTAGAAGGGAAAAGAAAAAAAACCCACAGTTAAGGATCACATTTGGAAGAATTCCTGTAAATAAATCTTTTACATCTTGGCAAAGTGAAATCAGGAATTGAAGAGTCGGTGACAGCAGTAGCCTCTAGTCACTTAGAGTGAAGTGGAAAAAATAATTCCAGGCCAAGATCAAAGACTCCAATTGACAGACAGCAGAAATTAAACCCAGATACCATTTCATAAACATGGAGCGATTGACGTTCACCACATGGTTATTGTCCAGCAATGGAAAATAAAACATCTGTACTCCTCAAGATCCTGAATGGATGACCCAGAACTGAAATTACTCAGTTGCCTGGTGCTAAGAAGGTGTTCCATTGTTTTCTTTCCCCACTTTGATTTCATTCTTTCGGCACCATTAAAAGGTAGAATACCTGGATAGTTAGAGAATAGTACATAAAAACGAACATACATTCATTTTCTGACAGGAAACGACCTTCGTTTATCTCATCTTTGAACCCATATTCTATTATTCATACTGCAGGTAAACATCAATAATTCCACAAATTTCAATGGGTTTAGTTTAAATATAGCAAGTAACACAATCTTATATGAAACTAGTAGGAAGAAGAAGCTGCCTGTGATGTTGCAGAACCAATGTTTAAGTATATGCATTTCAGGCTTTCTAAGGGAGGTAAATGATGTCTTTCAGAATAATTTTTCATAGCTTTTTTTTTTAAATTATTTTCTCCCCTTTGCCTTCTTCATTGTTTTTCTCATTTCAGAGCATTCATCTGCAGAAATAAAAACAATGGAGAAGAGGAGACCATGTGGGAGCTGGCTGTTGAAACCTTTGCATTACCAGGACCAGCAAGGTGATGTTTTTCAGTGAGACCTACAAATTATGAAAATGATCACTGAAAAGGGCAAATCATTTGCCATTTAGAATGAACTTTTTTGTTGATAGTATTGATTAGTTTTATGTTACTATTCTTAGAAACTCCATTGAGGAGTTATCCCTTGAATAATTTCTACAAAATTTTTCTGAACTGTTGGCTGTTAAATTATTTTCCTTAGGTAGAAAATAGTAGGAGAAAGACAAAGAACTTAAGATTTGTCACACATAGACTTCCAAAAAAAAAGGAGTGCCCTGTTGCCAAATAGCGTATTTGCTTGAATAATTCTATTGCTTTCTTTACAATAACTTCTATATTAAACTGTGGTAGATGTGCAAATGCCTTATTAAACCAGGAGCATGGGTGAGAGTTGTTCTCAGAGGTTTTCAGATTTTGTTGCTTTAAGAGAAAGGTCTTGCCCACCATAACCAGAGCTGAAATAATGTGTTCCACAGCCATGTTAATCATATTGTGTGAGGGCTAAAACTCAATATGAAACACTGAAGAGACATTGAAAATTAGAAGACAGAAAAAAAAAAATCAGACCTTCTCTATTTGAACTTCAAAGCATTTCCTCCACAGTACATTAAATGTAGTTGCTGGCTGTATTCAGATGTAGAGATGTTCAAAATAAGGTTTTTACAAAAGTAATTTGTTCTGTTTCAGATTTTTCTTCAGCTGCAATGCAGTTGCCCTCAACTGCAAATACAGAATAAAACATCAGCAAGGGAGAAAAAGACATGTCTCGTCACTTTGAGAAATGTGGGAGGTATGCTGGGCCTCTAAAAAGCTCTCATTTTCTGTTTGATTTGGACAAGTTCCAAGAAATTCAGCTACTCACCAGAAACCTATCTAAAGCTCAAACTCAACAATATTTAGCAGAACATCTCAAAACCACAGTGGCACCCATGAGTTCCCTCCATTATTTCTCCTGGAAAGATCACTAAAACAGCCTCTTTTCCAGAAACAGACAAATTCCTTCAACAACAACAGTGAAAAATGCAGATAAGAAATGTCATGCTTTTTTTTTTTTTTTTTTCAAATTCTTTTTTTTTCCTTCCTATATCTTCCACTTGCTAGCAGCCCAGCTTCCAGAGAGCACCAAATGTTTTATCTCTCAAGCTACCTCCTGCTGTATCCTACAGTATTGTGGCAGCCCACACAAACTAGATGTAGCAGAGGAGAAAATAAATCCCTTGCATCTTTTGGTGCCCACAGAGGCTTCATCTTAGGTGTTTTTCTAGCAGTGGGCAGAGGTCCACAGTATCATTAAGCTGTGAGGCAGTTCAGTCCTCCTGAGCCAGCACCCTTCAAGACTTGTTACCATAACAGCCGAATTTTTCTCCCCGTTGAGCAACTCCCACCACTGAAAATATGCAAAGTGACAGCACTGCACCTCCACTGTGCTGTCTGCTGGAGAGGCCGATCCCAGCATTGTCTGCACCTACGTGGTGAAGTTAAGATACAGCTGCTGGGCTTTTTTGAAAGACATCTACATTTTTCTGCTGGTGAGACGAGCAGCGATTTTCTGTCAGTCATCGTGTTTCCCACAGCTGCCATCACACCACTTGAAAACAGACCCCAGGTGACCTGAATCCCAGATCCCCTCAGCCCAGGCAATATGTGAGCTGCCATATGTCGCTGTGGGTAATAGCTGACGCTGAACAGGTGTATGTCATCACAGCACACCATCTGGAGGGCAGAAGATATTAAAAAAAAATAAAAAAAATTTAAAAAGGAATTAAGGTACATTTCCAGCGTAGAAATCTCTTTGGGTGACTTTTTCAAGCAAACCTGAGTGTATACTGTCTGCCTTTTTTGTTTTCTCTCAGTGAGAAATGATAGAAGCCATGACAAGTGTCCTGATTCTACTTTTGTCCAGCAGCAGTCTACCTTCAAACTTGATTAATAACTATTCCAAAAAAACCCACAAAAATTTCATTAGGGTTTGTTGCTTTAGACTTTTGCCATTAACCTCAGCAATGGAGAGGAGGGTACCACAAAACTTTTGCACATAAGTCACAAGCTGACCAGGCAGTAACCAAGATGAAGAGACTTTCTGAAACTCCACTCAAGCACAAATTTTGTTAGTGGCAATGGACTGAGAAAGCTGCTGAAAATATTTTGGTCATCCCACTTGCCTGTGTGAGCTGAGTCAAAGCAGTGGCATCTGTTCTCTGATAACAAGTTTGGAATTTTGAATGCTTCTTTAGTGTCACATCAGGAAATCTGAATCCAGATGCTCAAAATCATACAGTTTGGTTTGGTTTCGTGTATTTCTGGTTTGGGTGTTAAGGCCCATTTTTTCCCCCTATAGACAGAAATCTCACATCAAAGATGTGGGGGCACTTCATAGAACATGACTTTTTTACAAGTCTGAAGAAAAAAAGTAGGGTCCTCTCTCAGTTTGGCAAATTATATAAAAGGAAAAGAGGTAGTGACAGGCTTTGATTTGACAACACAAACCTAAGCATGGAATTTGTAGAACTCACCACTGCCAATATCTCCGGGTTCTGTGACATAAACCAAAGCCTTGGATGTTTAGATTTAGCATCCTGGCTGAGGCCGTGCTATAAAACCTGAATATATCCAGAAATTTCCCAAATATTACTTTTTATCCAGGTTTAATTTGGACTCCATGCATAGTAGCATTATGGTTTCTTAAAAAAAATCATTTGTACAAAAAAAAAGCTGGGTGGCACTATTTATGTATAGTTTTAAACTGCAGGATAATGGACACTTTTTTTTTTTTTACCATCTTGGAGTAATCTAGTTGTGAGTTAAAGGATTTTAACTGTTTAGGGATTTTTTTTTTTTTTTTGGGAGGGGGGTGGTGGTTTGGTATTATCTGGGGAGTTTTTTTGACATATAAGCCTAACAAAAGCCATTAGTTGCCTTACATGCTTGTTTCAGTCTCATTTGAATGTCTTTTTTGCAGCAGTTTACAATGTCAATGAATTTTATGTTCTAAGTATTAAACCTCTGTTAATTGTTGATCCAAAGATTGTCAGAGTCAGTGGAAACTGGCCAATTTTCTCACAGAAATTTCATTGCCTTTAAGAGTTTTAGAAATCAATACAATTTTCTAAGCTAATTCTTCATATTCATAAATGATAATAATGTGCAATATTTAAGGTGGTCTTTTGTTTTAAACAAAGGAGAACATAATACCTCTGAATCTCATAATCAAGTGATTTCACTCATTTTCTTATTACCATGGTTTCCAGACGAACGAGATACACAAAGTGTGGCTCCAGATCTTACGAGCAAAAGAATGATTTCCTGGTGTAACTCCACTGAATTTAACAGAGTTTACATCAGGGAGTAATTCTGCCCAGCAGGATTAGGCAAGTCATTTACATAAAATTGGTACTGTACATCATGTGTCGAGTTGATGAATTTGCTGAGAGATTGACTTTATAACAGTGGGCTTGTATCACATGTTATAATTATTTGTATCATCCTTGGCTTCTTATTGTGATGTACATTACACATCCCAAAGGAGCTGGATAAAGGACATGCAATTCGACAACATGCTGCTGAAACACACAGCAGCTGGAGAAACAACACATAGACTTTTTTCTCTGGAGGTTGCAAATATATCCAGAAGTATTTATTTTACAAGAGAGGAAATTAGGTGAATGAGGGGCCTGACTGGAAAGCACACTTAATCTCTTGTCCTCTTGGTTTTTGTTGCTCGACATTTTTTTATGTAATTTAAATTAATTGGATATTTGACAATAACACAGGGCATCTTGAACTCTAGGTCAAGTAATGCTTTCAAGTTGCTCAGAGCCTTAAATAAAATTAAAGTTTACTTTTACAAGGGGCTGTTTTATATGATTTTAGCACAGATCTACAGATCCACGTGTTTGTCCAGAAATGCAAAGAAGCAAAATAAACTGAAATGTGAAATTAGTACCAGCTGAAGGGAAAAATTTCCTGTAGAAAAGAGCAGTTCCCACCACAGAAGAGTCTCACAAGACAGTGGATGGCATGTAGAGGAAACCAGGCTAGATAAATGTGTGGCTGAGAAAAACAGATTCCACTGTCTGGAAGAGCAAATCTGCCAGTTTGACCTTCCTGCATTTCTAAATTGGTCTTTACACAGCATTAGGAGGAGAGGGAAGGGAAGGGAAGGGAAGGGAAGGGAAGGGAAGGGAAGGGAAGGGAAGGGAAGGGAAGGGAAGGGAAGGGAAGGGAAGGGAAGGGAAGGGAAGGGAAGGGAAGGGAAGGGAAGGGAAGGGAAGGGAAGGGAAGGGAAGGGAAGGGAAGGGAAGGGAAGGGAAGGGAAGGGAAGGGAAGGGAAGGGAAGGGAAGGGAAGGGAAGGGAAGGGAAGGGAAGGGAAGGGAAGGGAAGGGAAGGGAAGGGAAGGGAAGGGAAGGGAAGGGAAGGGAAGGGAAGGGAAGGGAAGGGAAGGGAAGGGATAGACAGAATGACCTGAGCTTGACTCACATCAAACAACCAAGGTGGTGCAATGGGTCTCTAACCTTCATCCACTTGAATGTCCAAGTTCACTGAGAAGTTTCCAGCTTCTTTTTTCCCATTGGCTTCCAAAACAGTGTGGTTCAAGGCATTTCTTTGTCCAGAACGTAGTACCATCAGTTCAGATGCACAGCTCTGAGATCAGAGGGATCAAATTGCATTATAAACCTCCAGGGTCATTTGGCTCAGAACTCCAAGGAGACGACTCACCAGCTGAGCAGCTGCCTCAGGTGCTCCAACAGAGATTTGTTATTGCATTAAATATTGCACAGCTGAAACTGTTCCCTCACTGTGTCAACAAGGAGATACTTCCCTACCAGGAAGAATCCTGTCTTGGAGGTCCCCAGGGAGTTACCTTTTTCCTTTTCCCATATGCCTGCTCTTTTGACACATGAAGCTTTTGTCAAAGTGTCCCCATGTAAGACTTTGCACCAGCTTGGGATGTTGCCCTTTCTGATTTGACTGTTCCAACTCAAAATAACTAAGTACATATTCACATATATAGGTGGCACAGCCTATTTTTCATCCAGTCTGTTTCCAGAGTAACCTTCTAAAGCGTAGGACAAGACAGTGCTGAGCTACTGATGAAAAAAAAGCTGATTTCTCAACCTCAAGACTACAATTATAGCAACAAATCCAACCAAGAACAATCAATTTCATTCCCACTACAATCTATTCCATGTAGTAGCACTTCAGAGTTTGCAATAGGTGATCTGGATTCTCCATTTCTGTGTGAGGCAGGCTTCCCATACAGTGCTTTGTAGCTATTCAGGGCAAGCAGGCATTGATGCACTGTGCCACTGAATACTTCCAAAAATAGACTGTAGATATTGCAAAGTAACAGCTTTCTTTTGAATAATGCTGAGACCTCCACGTGATCACAACACGTTCAAAGCAAAGTGAATCCGGGCATTTCACTGTTAAAAATGCAGGCAGCAGTCATGGGAGGGTAGCTGGATAATTAAATTCAGTATTTTTAGGCTCTGACTTTCTTCATTGTCTCCAGATTCAGAAGAAAACAAACAGCTACCTAACGACAAGTGAGCTTTTTTCATATCTGCATGTGTGACACTGCCTTGTAGCTGATCAATATATGGCAGCGGCTTCAGATGTACTGCAAAATAAATGTGCTTCAGCTAGAAGAATAATGGTACATGAGCTCAATAAATCTTCAGCAATCTGGATGTCCATATATGAAGGCAAAAGGAACATGTAAATGGAACAAAGACCCACAAAAAAAAGGAGCAATTGCAGAAAGTGTAATATGAAGTCAAGTGGAGATTTTTGAACAGCTGATGTATGGCTAGGTTTATATTTTATTTCACCTGTAAAGATTACAAAATAAAAGGGGGTACATTCCCCATCTTAAACACCCAACAGATAACTGCTGAGATTAACAAGGGCCCCTTGTTAATGAGCATGTACAATGGTAGAGGGACCTATTTGTCAGCCACTGAACATTCAAGAATTAGGCACCTTCATGTCAAAAAGACAGACCCATATTGCGTAAACATCACTAGTGCTGATGACTTTGGAAAAGTCATCTGACTTTTTACTGACAGATGTGAACACAATGAACAACCGTGTTCATCTTTGACTCAATGACTCTTTGTCACTGTTTGACTCATGAGAGGTCCCACCTCTCTTCCTCAGGTGAGCTGGGCGTGTAGGAGTGAGAGTTTTCTCTCAAGAGTCTCCTTTGGGCTGTGACAGAACCGAGCTCCGAGAAGACTGAAATGCACAAATACCTTTTTATGATAACCTTGGCAAGCATCTGAGTCTTCAGCAGACATCTCAAACTGGGGGGGATGATGGCTATGACACACACTGGAACAGCTTTGGAACCTGTGGTGGTGACTGCAGATGATGATTTCATGTTGGCATTCTTCAGAAATCCATAAGGACACATTCAAACTTGAACTGCATTGGGATGGATTCGCAGCACTGAGCATTTTGCAGAGTAGAACAGCTGCTGGTTTCCAGCATCCATCATGTTTATGGTAGCATTTTATTGTGTGGTAAGATGCATGAAATAATATACCCTTAAAAGCACACTCCTCCCTTCTCACTTTCTTCATCTTAATGTTGAGCCTTTGAGACCTTTGACAATATATTTAATTTCCTTTTGTTGCATAGTCAAGCCCTGGAAAGAATGAGATTAATAAGCTGCTGTTACCTACCCAACTGGAAAACCAGGTAGGGAAGAGCAGCCTAGCAAAGAGTCAGAACCACAGCATCAGAGGGAGGTTGGATTTGAAGGTATCTATGGACACTGTTCAGCCAACCCCCTTCTCAAAGAAGGGTTGAGCAGAGAAAGTTTCTTAGGACTTCTCCCGTTCAGTTTTGAATGCTTCTAGGGAAGAAGACTCTCTGGGCAACCTGCTCTACGTGTTCCACTGCTCTTCCAGTAAAAGAGTTTTTTGTGACATCTGAATGGAATTTCCTGTGTTTCAATTTGTGTCTGTTGCCCCTTGCCCTTTCATGAAGGGCCATGAGAATGGGCTGTCTCTGTCTTCTTTACAGACTCTGGCCACTGATTTATGCACATTTATAATGCCCCCATTGACCCTTCTCCTCTCCAGGCTAAACAGTTTCAGCTCTCTCAACCTCTCCCCACAGCGACAGATGCTCCAGTGTTGTAATTTCCAGTAATTTCCAGTACTGGACTTTCTTCAGCACATGTGTGTTTTACTTGGCAGGTGGAACCCAACACCAGACTTGCTCCACTAAATCAATATCTTGCACTGAGGAGCCCAGCACACCCCAGATGTGTGTCCCTTGGGTTGAGCAGAGGGGAATGGTCACCTCCCTTGACCTGCTGGCTAAAGCACCTCAGGATCCCACTGGCCTTCTTTGCTACATGAATACATTCCTGGCCCACGGTCAGCTTGGCATCCACCAGGACTTCCAGATCCTTCCCTGCCAAGCTGCTTTTCAGCCAGCTGGCCCCTGGCATGCAAAGTGACAATTCCTGCTCAAGAGGAAGAATTGCTTCTTCCATTTGCTGAAGATGGTGGTACCCCTGACAGCCCTTTTTGTCCAGCCTGTTGAGGTTCCCCTGAGTGTCAGCTCATCCACCTAGTCTGTCATTCACTCCTCTCAGTTTAACATCCTTTGTGAGGAGGATGACAGTCCCCTCAGTCTCACCATCCAGGTTATTAATTAAGATATTATGCAGTATAGGCTGCAGTGCCTGCAGTGCATAAACTGCTGGTGGCTGGTCTCCAGCTGAATTTTGTGCCATTTACCAAAGCCCTCTCAGCCCCAAAGCTTATCCAGTATTCAGTCCACCTCACTGGACACTTTTCTAGCCCGTCCTTCTTGAGTTTGTCCACGAGGGTGTTATGGGAGGCAGCGCTGGAAGTCTTGTACAAGTCAAGATAAAAAACATCCACTGCTCTCCCTTCATGTGCAGAGCCAGTAATTTCTCTGCAGGGCGGTCAGGCATGGCAAATCCCTGCTGCCTGCTTATGATCTCCTTGTCCTTCATGTGTTTGGAACGAGTTTTTAGGAGGTTTCTCCATTGCTTTCGCATGGTTTGAGCTGAGGCTGTTTCATCTGCCATTCTGTGCATCCTCCTTCCTGCCCTTCTTGAAGGCAGGAGTGATGTTGGCTTTCTTGCAATCCCCGGGAATTTCTTGATCTCCACAGTTCCCAGAAGTATTCATGGACCACAATGACACTGGACTACTCCCTCAGCAGTTCTCACATCAGGCCCCTCATTTTCCATCTGTTTAAATGTTCTCCAACCTGATCCTCTTCCCCTAAGGATAAGAGTTGACAGCTCCAGAGTTTCTCACTGGAAAAAATCAGGTATGATAGTTAAAGTAAGCTTTCTTCAGCAAAGACATTAGAGGTGAAAGGGAGGAGCAGATACTTTTGTTTTCTTTTTTTTTTTTTCCCATAGGAATAAAAATATTTCCTCCAATGCCTTTCTTTAAGACTCTTTTATAGTGGTTTAGGGCTTTCCAGACTTTAATAGCAATGAATTGCAAGAATGAATACCTGCTGTGGTGACACTTTTAGCCTAGTGTGGGCTAAAAAATAGCTCCCCAAAAGAGCAATATTCAAGAGCAGAAGAAGATTAAGCAGGCTTTGATGTATAGCTGCTGATGGACAGAAGTTCTGAAAATCACTCCAACTGAATGTCCTCCCACTTATAATACAAGAAACCTAATTTCAACTCCTAGTTATTCATTACCTTTCTTTTTCAAGCTTGACTATGTGAATCAGCATCATGAAAATGTGGCATAAAGTAACCAGCTAAACATTCCACATCTAAGCTGTAAGTAATACAGCAACAAAATAAGAGTTTATTTTATGATTATGAAACCTGTATGCTAAGCTGCCTGACTGAAACTTCAGTAATGATTCAGGCTGGAGGAGCTCTCTTCCCTTGATCATGCTGGTGTACAGAAAGTTGGTGTCCACAGGTTGAAGCTTTTCTTTGTTAATTCTCTTGAAAGGCATTTTCCAGAATTCATCTTAATTCTGAACTCAGGATTGAGAGATCTATGTCAACATTTCACCAGCTGTTAGCCACTAAAAAGAGCAAGAAGTCTGTGGCTAACTATTTTTTCCACTGCAAAGCTGTTACAGGCTGCTAAAAATGCAAAATCTTGTGAATATGACCAAAAAAAAAAAAAAAAACTTACCATTTGTGACTGCTTAACCACTTGTGAATGCTGCAAATTCCAGTGTCCAGGGGAGTTGGATGTGGTTAATGCAATGTAACAGTAGAGTTGTGCCATGTGCTCAATAGCTGTGTGCTGTAAAAAACAGCTTGCTGCATCATCAGAAGCACCCTTGATGAGATGTCCTAGACATCACCCATCAAGGGTGTCTAGGGTGTTACTTGTTAGGTTGATTTATTGATGAAAGCTGTTGGTTTTGCAATTATAATGGAGCTGTTGCCAAGCCCAGGAATTTCACTCAGCTTATTGATCCTGAGGTGTGGAGAACTTGTTGGCACAAGCAGCTTAACTTGAATGCCTGAGCTCCATAAAATACTCCAGTCATTACCCCTGGTCTGTCAAAATCCAAGCCCTCTCTCAGTCCCATTGGAGGAGACATCACCCAGGTTTCCAAAGTCAAAGCAACAACACAGTGAAATGCACAATATCCTGCTTTTTGGAGCGAGCTGCAGCTCCCTGCTCTAATGAGACAGCGGAGCTAGGACAGATCAGACAGCACAGGACACAGGACTCTGATCCATATTTCATTCCCACATCTAATGGTTCATCCTACCTCACCTACTTTCCTGTGATTTCTCAGGTTATTTCCATGCAGAATCTCTGGTTTCTTTTACACTGTGTTGGTGAATGTCAGATTTTCTGTTAAGCCCTGCTGAGTTTGAACCCATCACCAGGGACATGGTGCATTTGCAAATGTTCCCACAGCCTCTGTCTGTCCATAAACCACAAGGAAGCAACAGCGTAAGCTATGTCCCATTGTTCTTTTGAAGCTGCTGATGATGGGCATTATTTCTTAGTGATTCCTTTATCATTTTGGATAGAGCCTACTGTGATGCAGCTGTGCCCTGAAATCCACGTGTTAACGAAAAAGCGTATTCTTCATTATCAGCTCAGTGCACACTCCAGACATTGCTGATACAGACAGTGATAGGGTAGGGTTGTTTGGCAGTGTTAATGCATCTGCTGCAGCAGGAATGCCATGCAAGAAGAAAAGAGTTCAGTTGTTCAGAGTGGGGAGAAAATGTTGGAGCAGATAAATGATGAGATGGCACCTGTGTGGAAGCAGATGAAGATGGGAGAACCCAAGAGGATAATTAATGTGCTGAAACAGGAGCCAGATGTCAATAGATTCAGCTTTCCTGGTCATTTGAATGCTGATTCTGTAGTCTGTTGATGGGAAAAGACTTGTTAGGCAGCCTGTTTGTGGAGCTCAGGATTGCCCATCTTAATCGCTTGTTAGGGGTATTTGACACTTTCCACTGCAAGTACTGTCAGCCAAAGGAAAAATAAAATTTGAAGAACTGGTTAGAACAAGCCAAAGTTTCAGTGTTCTTTTCCCAGAAATCCCTTCTGCTGCTGTTCCTACCTGAAGTGAAACGATCTGCCCAAAACATCTCGATCTCCTGTAATGAAGGGAAAAGGTGCAGCAGGAGCCCCGCAGGGATGTTTAGAGCCCTGCTCCTGACTCCTGCTGCCCGTGGCACATGAAGGAAGCAAGGAAGAAAGGAACAAAGGCAGAAAGGCTGTCACCTGGCTCATGCTGGGCCTGATTGGTGCCTAGTAGTTTTGTGTCAGGTGAAAGGGACAGGAGTACCTGTGAGGATTTACTCACCCTGGGGCAGGCAGAGCCAGAGCCCAGCCAGAGTCTCACACACAATTTGGTCCGGCCTTGGATGCTGAAACTTGCTGTGTACTGCATTTTCTCATGGCAAACCAACCCTCAGCTCTGCAGAAAGCCAGCCTGGGGCTCAGGAAAGGCTGTTTGCTCTATGTGGCACTCAGCAGCTCTGTCCTGCCCACACACGGGGGTAGATCATCAAAGTGAAGGAGGCCCTGCATGGCAGCAGCTGAGAAAGCTTCTTGTTTGTCCTTCCTGCAGCATCCTCCTGCTTCTCTAGCAATAAAATTGGCAATTGATAAATGTCCCATTTGTAAACAGGGTGCCACCCAACCCCCTTGATAGGACAGAGCAAGTGCAGTTCCAGACTCTGCACTGCCTTCAGTAGTCAAAAGACAAACATACACAAGGCAAAGTCATAACTTCTGCACCTACTGGACATCCAGCAGTTCTGTAAAAACAAGTACTTTGTGTGTGTATTAGAGGAGAATGGGCAGGTATTTTAGGACAAGTAGCTTTTAAATAAACATAAAAACCCATGGAAGGTACTTCTGCTTGTTTGTGCCCTGCAGGAAGTTTTACTTGCCTCTCTCCCTCTGCAGAGGGTGTGGGGAATGTCCCAAATATTTTGCCCCCAACCCTGGAAGTCAAACCATGCAGGGGCAAGATACTTAATAATTTACATTTCTTCCAGAGAGACCAGGGGACAAACTCTTTTTTCGAATGTAGTGGTATGAATTTGGACCACCAAAGATCTTGGTTTAATCTGAATTTGGACCTGGTAGTAACAGGATAAACAGGAGGGGTTTTATGGCTCATGACCTCAACTGATGTGAATCAGAATAGCTCCAGAGAAGCTGGTAGGGAATTTTTACATTTACAGGCCAACACAGGTGAGTTGTAGGCAGAAGATATCTTCGCAAAGACTTGAAGAAATTCAAGGGGGCAATTCCCAACAGTTTCTTTAAAAGTCTGTCAGAATTATGTAGGAATGATTAGTACTTTTTCAAAAGTTTGAGCAGGAGTGAATATTAATGAAGTGCAGAACAGTGTTTTCAAATACACTGAAATTTATCTTTTCTTAGGAAAAGAGAAGTTATCAGCCCTGCTAAAAAGGTGTAGCTCTGTGTGAATGTGAGACCACATGCTACTTAAACATTCAGAAATATATTTATTTAAAATGTATGTGGCATCATCTGTATTATGCAACTATTCCTTGATTAGCATCATCTGCACAGGCTTCCCCCACTCTCGTGTAAGTTACAGGCAGGACTACAAAAGGGGGATTACATCTGTGTGAAACAGGAGAAGGATCTGAAGCACTGCTACTTGGGCCTGTTAGCCAAACACAGCTCACATCTTGCTGCAGGAGAGAGATCTTGCACCACACAGCTCCCCACTGGCATTTTGACATCTTTATGGAGTGCCAAGGGATAGACAATACCTCCTTGTTGCACCCTGCAGCAGCTCTTGGTGCTTCAGAAGAGGTGTGGCCCTCCTGCAACAAGTCAAGCCTGCAGTTTATAAGGACTTCCAAGAAAGTGCCTGGAGTTGTACAATTAACAAGAAATTACTCCAGAGGGAATTATGTTCCTCATCTCAGCTGGTGTTCAATTTATCTGCGAAGAATATACACACTCCGCCTGTATTCCTTTCATCTTAGCTTAGTTTTACAGTAATTAAAATCCTCAGCCAGCCCGAAGAGCTGTATATATTTCTTTTTGGTCTCCGTGAGACTGGAACACAGGCCTGCTGTGTGAGCCCTGGGAAGGAGCTCAGCTGTGTGTGCCTTGTTTTCCCTCCTGACTCCTGGTCTGCCTCATTTGTGGTCTGATGTCCCCACTGTGTGCACACCCTGCCCTAGGACAGCAGGACCTCAAAGCTGCCCGGGCCCCACCAGAGCACAGATTGCTAATTATTACTGAGAAGATTAATGTGCTGGGAGTGTTCCTCAGTCTCAGTGTGTATAGCTTTGGGACCACTTGCTAATCCCCCGGGGAAATATTAATTAAAAAAAAAAAAACTTAACGCGCAGCATTGTTGGCACCAGTGATTTTATTGAGTCTCCTGATATTTGGTGTTTCTTGTCAAGGTCCACTTCCTGGAAACCTGAGCATCTTGGCTTGCCTTTTGAAACAGGCAAGTTTTTAGCGCCTTCTGTAGCAGTGAGCCTGGGAAACGTTCCCCAAGTATGCTCTGGAGACAGAGAAAGGCAAATAAAAAGACCTTAAAATGTGTTAATTAAAAAGAAAAACAAGGATTCTGCAAGAACTTTTTTTCTCCCCCAAGATTTATGTGTCTTTTACTGCTTGCATTGTGCAAAACTATGTCTTGGAGTGGGATAGGAACCTTCCATTGGTTCTGAGGCAAGAAAATATCTAAGTAAACTGATTTTAATATCCTACCTATGGCTAGGCTGGCACCATCCCTCTAATTGGACCTATTTTGTTAAACTTTTTGTCCTGGATTATTTTTAACAGTCTCAAATTTCATGTCTTCCCCCTTGGAGTCCTCTTTCTTAATATCCTTGGGGTTCACTTTTTCTTCTCTGTGTCTGCTCCCCCTTGCTTTCATTTGTCCTTCAGTTTTGATGAGTTGATACAGGCTGAATTTACATCAAGGAAAAGCATGAAAGGCATGAAACAGACATTAGTGGCGCAGAGAGAGGATTTCTGTTGCTGTTCTCCACTGTGATCCACAAAGAGCCTGGAACAGTTTAAAAAAAAGTGTCCTGGACTTATTTATGCTCAGCTCTAAGTGTCACTGGTTGAAGTTTTCCCATTAGTGGAAGGGAGATGTTCCCCAGGCCATCGTGCTGTTTTAGCAACTAATCTATTTCAATGCTTCTTACGTAGACAGGCCCACAAATTTCCAAACAACCAGAGAGCTTTGGCAAATAATGCTGAAAGCAGAGTACTGGACTCACACAAAGCAGCCTGTGTTACTCCAGTACCTTCTTTCAGGGCTGGACTCTAATAATCAGGTCAACTGACTTAATAAGACAGCTGCTTGCCAGAGTGCAAAACCCTTTCTGGGGGGAGAGGAGAGCCCTGGTGGGGACCTGAAGAGGGCAAAGCTCTCCAAAGGGGATGGGGGTGATGCTTGGGTGCTGCGTGGCATCTTTCACCAGAGGACTTTAATGTGCTTTGCAGAGGCATTGAGTATTGCTGATGTTTTACAGGGGGAAGACTGAGGCACAGAGAAGCATCTCTCAAGGTCACTGCAGTCCTACCCTGGTGCTGCTCACTCCACCAGCAGGGCAGAGGGGTGGGATTGCCTGGTTGTGCGACCAGGGGTGTGGTGGAGAGCAGAGGGAAGGAAGGGAAAGGGAAAGGCAAAGAGGAGAAGGGCAACAACCACAAATGGTGAGGCCAGAAGAAGGGGGTGGCACATTGAGATGTGCCTGGCTGGCCTCACAAGCCAAGTGGGAAGTAGCCGAGGTAGGAGAGTGTGAGCAGTGTCATGCAGAGAGCCAGCCTTTGTCTTCATCCAGTCGAGCAAGTTTCACTGGTGGTTGCAAATGTTTCAACAAGCACTGATGCTCTGTGGAAACCCTTCACTCTATTAACAGGAGGGTCTGTTTTCTTACTCTCAAACCATGTCTTTGAAGAAACAAGACCTCTGTGTTTGGTATTTTTGGTAGGAGGAGATTTATTTCCCATTAACTTTGCTAACACTTTTTTCTTTTCTTTTCTTTCTTTTCTTTTCTTTTCTTTTCTTTTCTTTTCTTTTCTTTTCTTTTCTTTTCTTTTCTTTTCTTTTCTTTTCTTTTCTTTTCTTTTCTTTTCTTTTCTTTTCTTTTCTTTTCTTTTCTTTTCTTTTCTTTTCTTTTCTTTTCTTTTCTTTTCTTTTCTTTTCTTTTCTTTTCTTTTCTTTTCTTTTCTTTTCTTTTCTTTTTCCCCTTCCCTTCCCTTCCCTTCCCTTCCCTTCCCTTCCCTTCCCTTCCCTTCCCTTCCCTTCCCTTCCCTTCCCTTCCCTTCCCTTCCCTTCCCTTCCCTTCCCTTCCCTTCCCTTCCCTTCCCTTCCCTTCCCTTCCCTTCCCTTCCCTTCCCTTCCCTTCCCTTCCCTTCCCTTCCCTTCCCTTCCCTTCCCTTCCCTTCCCTTCCCTTCCCTTCCCTTCCCTTCCCTTCCCTTCCCTTCCCTTCCCTTCCCTTCCCTTCCCTTCCCTTCCCTTCCCTTCCCTTCCCTTCCCTTCCCTTCCCTTCCCTTCCCTTCCCTTCCCTTCCCTTCCCTTCCCTTCCCTTCCCTTCCCTTCCCTTCCCTTCCCTTCCCTTCCCTTCCCTTCCCTTCCCTTCCCTTCCCTTCCCTTCCCTTCCCTTCCCTTCCCTTCCCTTCCCTTCCCTGTCTTCTCCTCTTCTCTCCTCTTTTTACTTTTTTTTTACTGTTTTCCCTGTCTCCTGCCAGATCTTTCAAAGGGAAAGCAAGCTTGCCTTTAGCTTCTCGTTCCCCTGCTCTAGATAACTTATCATTTCAGCCTGTCTGGAAATTTGGAAACCATTATGCTTGGAACCTTATCATAGACATTTCCACTGCAGGAAGAGTGATCAGACCAACAATAGCGTGTTGAATTCAAGGCAGAGGAAATGGATGACTGCAGAGCTTGGTTTTGATGTTGCACTCGGCACTCAGTGTGCTGATTCTCTTCTGATTCTGTACTTCTGTCATGTCCTTGGACAAGAACCACGAACTGCACTGAGGGGTTTGCATCACGTGCTGTGCTGCCTGACCTGTGCTGCCTGCTCCTCCCTCAGATCTCTGGGAAAGATGCACCTTCTAGGCTCCTTCCTGCAGGAAAGAGGCAGGGCTTCCATTTGGAAATAGTCTTTTCACAACTGTCAGTCCTTGCTTGAGACACAACAGCCACCAGAGCAGTTTTCCTTCTGGCTTGCAAGGGGTTTTGAGTTTGAAGTGATCAAACCCATCCTTAGCAAGTGCAGGGTCATCAGCAGTCACAAATGTACAGCGTGGCTGAGTGGGAGATGTTTGCTTGTGTTATGAAATGTGTTGGAGTGAGAGTACACACCAGGGATTTGTTCATTTTAGCAAACCTGGCAGAACCTTCCTGTGACCTAAATAGAATACCTTGCTCTACATAAAGCATGCATCAGGGTATTTCCTGATTTATTAATGAAAGGTTTGCTTTACAAAGGCATTTGGAACTGTGTAATCTCAGAATACATGATACATGTAGCTGGCTGCTCAGCTGGCATTTGCACAAATTGCTTTGATATATGGCTGTAACGTATGAAGGCACAGTGAGGCCAATTTAAATACTTGATACTGGAGTAAACTGGTTAAAAGAGTAAATTAGATCTAACCTACAGATTTTCTTGCTACTGCATGGAGAAGGTTGCTGTCCAGAATGAATAATTGATAAAGGGATGGGAGACTACACTCTAGCAAGCAATAAAATCCTCCAATATTAAGTGGGCAGGGTTAAGGGCAGCTCCATGAGTGGTGTGCACTGGTTTTGCATCTTTCACATTAAGAGCCCTTTTCTGATTCACATCAGATTGAATTCCAACATGTTGTGTTAACCAGATCAATAACTGAAGATCTCTGCTGCCTTTCACATGGGACACTTTGTACTTTCTAATGCTCTTTCCCACTGGCAATAAAAATAGAAGATAAAGGCTAAGGTAACTTCATCAGGTCTGTGAATTAATTAGGGGATTTCCAATTTATATCTTTAATGATTTGTATAGCTATTATTTGTACAGGTTTCCTGCTGTAATATAGTCAGTAGCAAGGTAGATGGAGATGGTTGCTTGCAAGCAAGACTTATTTTGGAGCTTTGGAAGAAATTTGGGTTAATTTACAATAGAATGAAACTGACATTTGTAAAGATGGTAAGAGGGGAATGCCAGAATCCATTACACTGATGATCCTAAGAATGCACTGGCATTCTCCATTGGTGAGTTAATGTTCAAATCCTATCAGTGTTACTTGCTAAACTTATTGCAACTTAATGGCAGGCTTCCAGATTTTTATCATGTCAAACATTTGATAATAGATGGGTCTGCACAAATTTTTGGGGAAAAATTTTTGCTTTTTATGAATTGTTGCCATAAACAAGGTTTAAATGTGATTCATTCAAGCCCCATGGAATTAACTTTCTCAATTCTCAGTCTCATGATCTTTTGTTTAAGAAAAACTTTGTCCTGTGTGGCTTTGGAATAAGCTGAAAGAAGTATTTTTTAATTACCGTGCTTCTTAAAAAAAAACACAAACTC